>NC_087203.1:51499127-51539127 GCF_015104395.2 Macrobrachium nipponense | reverse complement strand
GACACTGCCTTTGTTTTTGATGGTAAACTTTTCAAACAATCAGGCGGTTGTGCCATGGGCTCTCCTTTGCGCCCGACATTTGCTATCATCTTCATGTCCTCCCTGGAGGAGCACATGCTTGATGATTGTCCTTTCAAATATGTTTTTGTCCTTGTAAAATATGAGTAAACTTTAGTCATTTTACTGCTTTATAAATTTTTAGTAAATCTAAGATTGTTTTATAATTTATCATATATTCATTGACAGATTCCCAGAAGATGCAATGTGTGTATTATGAAACGTCGGAATAAAGAAGAATGTAGATATTGGCCTGTCTCCTTAAGTCAACACCTGATTTGATATATTACACACACACATATATATATATATATATATATATATAGTATATATATATCTATATATATATATATATATAGTATATATACATGTATATATATATATATATATATATATATATATATTATATATACATGTATATATATATATATATATATATAGTATATATATATATATATATATATATATATATATATATATATATATATTGTTACGAAGTGCCAAGTATCTGTTACCATTCATCAATTATTACCTCACCAAAGCCAGACACCTGACCCTCATAACACGTATTAAACGACTGAATACTCTAAAGGCAACAGTGATCCCTTAACAACTTACCAGTATTGCAGAAAATCAGACTAAGTTCATCAAAACAGGTGTGAGGTATTCTTGTAAGTAATTAAATTAATCAAAGGGCATCACTCCATCAACAACTTTAAAAGTCTAAGTATTTCCCTGATTTCAGAAGTCTAAGTACTTCCCTGGTTCTAAGTCACTTCAAGTAAATTGAAGGAAAGCTGATCAATTACCACTCTGTGTTTCTACCTAACATCAATATAATCAAATGCAAATATACTGGTTAGAAATGAAATACTTATAAAAATTTTAAATACAAAAATTTATTATTAAACTCAAAATTTATAAGTAAAATTCACAATATCAGGGAAAATTACTGTTACTTGAAAACAAAGTAAAGTTTAATTAATTCTTGAATCAAATTAAGTAAAATTAAATCAAAATTAATTTATCACAAAATTCAAGAAAATTAATTCAATCAAAATTCGAAAGTGTTAGGCAATAATTGAAAATTTGAAATTAATTCACAAGTGCTAAACAATAATAAACTTGAAAAGAATTTAAGTAAATGCAAATTGATTCACAAGTGTTAGATTTAATTAAATGTGCAATGATTAAGCAATGAAAATAACTAAGTCAATTAAATTGTGAATGCAAATGAAAATATAAAATAAAAAGGCACACTTCAATAAGAAAATGAATAAGTGCACAAACAATGGAACAAACACAAAATACAAAAATTTGCAATGTGCAAAAGTGTAAATCTTTTTTTCACTCAAAAACATTGTAACCATCAGTTTTTTACCAAACCTTCATAACCATCTGTTATTTAGTTATTAGTTAACCACTGTTCCTATCAGTTATTAGTTTCTTACAAAACCATCATAACCATTAGATATTAGTTGCAACTAATAAAAATATAATACACTTTACCTTTTTGGTATACCAATTTCTTTCTTTCTTGCTGCAGCTGGTATCACGCTTTCACAAAAACCAGGCGCCGTTACGAAACAATGTTTGTTCAGATTCCACAAAAACACTAAATAATACTAAATAAGCTCTAAGAAATATCAAATCTAAAATTCTCAAGTTACGAGTGACCAGTTTGTAATACGAAATCGTTACGCTACTTTAAGATCAAAAAGTGCTATGCGATGGAGAGAGAGCGAGGGGAGAGAGAGATGTCCTGAACGCCTCGTGGTTCTAAGATATATTGAATCTCTCTTCCTTACGGAAACTGGACAGGGCAGATGACAAAATGTTTTGAGACAATAATGCTTCTAGAAGCTTCGAAATCTTACATAATCTTACTCACAAAACGTGTAAACTCCACGTGACTTTGACAAAGATATGAGACGATTCTGTTAAAAAAAAAAAGACACGTGCTCTACTCGATTGACACGAAGGAGAGGCCCTTATCACTTGATGACAGATTAGGAAAGCAAACGGATATCGCAGACCCTATAATCTCAAGTGTTGACTAATAGGGAAACAATCGTAGTTTCGAACGGACAAAGAAAATCTCTCTCTTTTTACATTCTACGTTATATATATATTCTTTTACAATATGTTATGTGAAATCTGAACACACATTTTAAAACATCCTATCTCTAAGCTATCTAGGAATCTGAAAAAATGTTGCACAATTCTACATGACATTTCAAAGAGGGGGAATATGCATTTTGACAGTAGCAATATATAATAATATATATATATATATATATATATATATATATCTATATATATAAATATATATATATATATATATATATATAAATATATATATATATATAAATATATTAGTAATGGGTCGTTAAGACCGAAAGATCTCGGCAGTTCTCGTTTTTTCGTTTTCGTCCGGGGTATTACCTTTTATTTATATGCATAGCATACGTTTTATATATTTCGTGATCAAGTTTTTCATATATATTGTATATATATATATAATATGTATATATATATATATAATATATATATATATATATATATATATATATATATATATATATTATATATATATATATTATATATATATATATATATATATATATATATATATATATATATATATATATATATATATATATATATATATATATATATATATATATATATATATTATATATATATATATATATATATATATATATATATATATATATATATATATATATATATATATATATATATATATATATATACTATATACGTATGTATGTATATGTATGTATGTATATGTATCACTGTGATTCATATAGAAAACATTAAGCTACAGTTGTTCTTTAATAGTTAATTCACTCTACCTCGGAAATAAACATATTTTCAAATAAGTTAACCTTGTGGATAAAGAGCTTCACTGTACGTCCTAAGTTTTTGGTTTCGTGGTTTGCGCCCATGGCCGACGAATTTCTTATCAACGAAAAATTCCTCCTTAGGTTAACATATATGAAAATATAGTAATTCAGTGGTAGAGTAAATTAGATATAAAGGACATTTGTAGCTTAATGCATATATATGAATCATGGTGATGTGATAAGACTCATGTATATATATACATGATATGTATATATATGATATATATATATATATATATATATATATATATATATATATATATATATATATATATATATATATATATATATATATGCATGTCTAAATGTGCGCATGCACAAAAGAAGAATATTTAAGAGTTTTCCATAATTTGCAGCAATTCATGTCTATGTTGTTTTTGAAGCTCGACCTGGAAGCGAGACAAAAGTTGCAATCAGTCAGTGAGTCCTTGAGGAAGAGTGCGCTTACATTGATCGTAAAATATCTCAGAAGCACTAAATGCCAACCGTCTGGGCTGGATCTCCATCAGCTGTGACTGACCACATGAACTATAAAGGTTGTCTCAAGGATACTGCTTCAATGGCAATGATCTTTTCCGGCTATGACGTATTCCTGTTAAATGCCACTCTCTCTCTCTCTCTCTCTCTCTCTCTCTCTCTCCTCTCTCACACACACACACACACACACGGAGCAGCTCCACGCACTGCCTGTGCTGCCGATTCTTTAAGATTGCATCATACCACTAAGGTTACATCATAAGGGAAGAACATCAAGCAAGTGAAATACAAACAGTAACTATCTCTAATATTTCAACTACTGCTGATATATATCTGCAACCATAACTTTAACTTCGAAAGTTTAGCAATAATTTTTTACTAAGAATAACTAAGTCATTCGTTCATCAATAACGGACTGACTGAGCCTAGTGTCACCGAAAGGAAATCTTTCTTATATAGTGTCGGGGGTCGTTATATTTATGATATTTACAATTAGGTTTTTATGTTTTTACTGTAATCCCGAACGAGCTGGTATTAAACACGCCACAAAGGTTCACTGTCTAGGAAAGAGTCACGAGGGGAACTTTTCATTTGCCTTGTTGCAGAAAGCAGCAATAGGAGAACAACACCCTGAAGATAAAGCCTCCATTTCAAATACTGTCACAAACTGCCCTCTTGATGTTCAAGATTATGAAGCAAAATGCTAGACGCCCGAAACACTATGAATCACTAAGCCTCGTATCAAAGCGCTCCCTCGGACGATTTTAAACGCTGCGACAATCTTGTTAACGAAATCTCTGGAAACTGATGACCCGAGAAACAAGGTCCTTGAGGTTTTGAGGAAGAGAATAGGCAGAAAACGATGATATCTGCCGTTTTGGGGAAGAAAGTAGGCAGGGATTGATGGGCTCTGTGGTTTGGGGAAAGAGAGTAGCAGAGACGATGGGCTCTGTGGTTTCGGGGAAGAGAGTAGGCAAAGAAATATGGAATCTGTGGTTTTCCAGAAGAGAGTAGTAAGAGATGCTCTGTGGTTTTAGGGAAGAGAATTGACAGAGAATGATGGGTGGATCCGTGGCTTGGGGAAGAGAGTAGGCAAAGAAATATGGAATTTGTGGTTTTGGGGAAGAAAGTAGCTAGAGAACAATGGGTTCTGTGGTTTTGGGGAAGAAAGTAGCTAGAGAACAATGGGCTCTGTGGTTTTGGGGGAAGAAAGTAGCTAGAGAACAATGGGCTCTGTGGTTTTGAGGAAGAAAGTAGCTAGAGAACAATGGGCTCTGTGTTTTTGGGGAAGAAAGTAGCTAGAGAACAATGGGTTCTGTGGTTTTGGGGAAGAGAGTAGGCAAAGAAATATGGGCTCTGAGGTTTTGGGGGGTCAGTAGGCAGAGAAAGATGGGCTCTTTGACTTTGGAGAAGAGAGTAGGCACAGAAGGAAGGGAGTCTCTAGTTTTTCGGAAAGAGAGTAGGCATAGATGTTAGGGGTCTGAGGTTTTGGGGAAAAGAGTAGGCAGGAAGGAAAGGCTCTGCAAATTTGGAAAGAGAGTAGGCAGAGAAGGAAGGGCTCTGCAGTTTTGGGGAAGAGATTAGGCAGAGAAGAAGGGCTCTGCAATTGGGGTTTAAGAGAGTAGTCCGAGAAGGAAGGGCTCTCTGGTTTTTGGGGTAGAGAGTAAATAGAGAAAGAAGGGCTCTTTGGTTCTTTGGGTACAGAGTAGGCATGGAATGAAGGGCTCTGTTCTGGGGAAGAGAGTAGGCAAGGAAGGAAGGACTCTGTGGTTTTGGTGATGAGACTAGGCATGGAGGGAAGGGCTCTGTATTGTTTGGGTAGAGAGAACAGAGAAGGAAGGAGGGGTCTGTGATCCTGGGGAAGAGAGTAGGCAGGGAAGGAAGGGCTCTGAGGTTTTGGTGATGAGAGGTAGCAGAGAAGGAAGGACTCTGTGGTTTTTGGTGATGAGAGTAGGCAGAGAAGGAAGGACTCTGTGGTTTGGGGGAGAGAGTAGGCAGAGAACGATGGTCTGTGATTTTGGGAAGAGTAAGCAGAGAATGATTGGCTCCGATTTTTTGGGGAAAAAGAGTAAGCTGAGAATGATGGGCTATGCAGTTTCAAGGAAGAGAGTAGGCAGGTAAGTAAGGGAATTGGGATTTTTGGGAAGACGTAGGCAGAGAATGATATGTCTGCAGTTTTTGTGGAGTAGATTAGGCAATAAAACGATGGGCACCGCGATTTATGGAAGAAAGTAGGCTGAGAATGAAGGGCTCTGCTGTCTTGAGAGAGATAGTAAGTAGAGATGCATGGGCTCTGTAGGGTTCAGGGAAGAGGGCATGCAGAGGAGAAAGAGCTTTATTTTTGGGAGAGATTAAGTAGAGAATGAAGGTGGTTTTGGGATAGAGAGTGGGCAGAGAATGATGGGCTCTGTGGTTTTAGGGAAGAAAGTAGGCAGAAAAGGGAGGACTGTGGTTTTTTGTGGAAGAAAGTAGGCAGAGAAGGAAAGACTCTGCAGTTTTTGGAGAGAGTAGTCAGTGGCGTGTGGTTTTGGTGAAGAACTTAACCGAGAACAATGGGCTCGTGGTTTTGGAGAAGAGAGAAGGTTGAGAATGATGTCTATGGTATTTTTGGGAAGAGAGTGGAGAGAGAATGAATAGTTCTGCAGTTTTTGGGAGGAGATTAAGAAGAGAGGGAAGGGTCTTTGCAAGCTTTAGGAAGAGAGTAGGTAGAGAAGTAAGTGCTCTGCGTTTCTGGGAAGAGAGTAGGCAGAGAGTGATGGGCTATGCGGTTTTAGGACAGAGAGTAGGCAGAGAATGATGGGCTATGCGGTTTTAGGACAGATAGTAGGCAGAGAATGATAGGCTCTGCAGTTTTGGGAAGAGAGCAGGCAGAGAATGATGGGCTTTCTGGTTTTTGGGGAAGGCATTTGAGAAAGAAGGAAAAGCTCTGGGGTTTTTGGGACAGAGAATAGCAGAAAAGATGGGCTCTGCAGTTTTTGGGAAGAGTAGGCAGAGAATGTGGACTCTGTGGTTTTGGGGATATGAATAGGTAGGGAAGGAATGGCTCTTTGGTTTTGGAGAAGAACATACCCATGGAATGAAGGGTCTCAGCAGTTTTTGAGGAAGAGAGTAAGCAGAGAATGATGGGCTCTGCTTGCTGGGGGATAAGAGAGTAGGCAGTGAAGAAAGGTCTCTTTGGTTTTTGGGGCAGAGAGTAGGCAGGAAAGAAAGGTCTCTTTGATTTTGGGGAAGAGAGTAGGCAGTGAAGGAAGTTCTCTTTGATTTTGGGGCAGATAATAGCCAAGAGAAGGAAGGGCTCTTTGATTTTGGGATTGAGAGTAGCCAGAGAAGGAAGGGCTCTTTGATTTTGGGATTGAGAGTATCCAGAGAAGGAAGGGCTCTTTGGCTCTTTGATTTTGGGGCAGAGAGTAGCAGTGAAGGAAGGGCTCTTTGATTTTGGGGGGATAGAGTAGCCAGAGAAGAAAGGACTCGTTGATTTTTGGACAGAGAATATGGCAGGAAAGGAAGGGCTCTTTGATTTTAGGGAAGAGAGTAGGCAGCGAAGGAAGGGCTTTTTGATTTTGGGGCAGAGAGTAGGGCAGGGAAGGAAGGGCTCTTTGTTTGGGATAGAGAGTAGCAGTGAAGGAAGGGCCTCTTTGATTTTATGGAAGAGAGTAGCCAGAGAAGATAGGGCTGTTTCATTTTGGGCAGAGTAGGCAGAAAAGGAAGGGCTCTTTGATTTTGGGGCAGAGAGTAGCCAGAGAGGAAGGTCTCTTTAATTATGGGGTAGAGAGTAGGCAGAGTAGGAAAGGCTCTTTGATTTTATTTTGGGGTAGGGTACTAGCCATGAATTAAGAGCTTTTTGATTTTGGGGTAGGGAGTTGGCAGTGAAGGAAGGGCTCTTTGATTTTTGGAGAAGTAGAGTAGCCATAGAAGAAGGTCTCTTTGATTTTGGGGATGAGAGTAGGTAGGCAAGGAAGGGCTCTTTGATTTTGGGTCGCAGAGTAGCCAGAGTAGGAAAGGCTCTTTGATTTTAGGGCAGAGAGTAGCCACAGAATGAAGAGCATTTTGATTTTGGGTAAGAGAGAAGGCAAAAAAGAAGGCTCTTTGATTTGGGGCAGAGAGTAGGCAGAGAAGGAAGGTCTCTTTGAATTTGGGGTGGAGTGGTAGGGCAGGGAGAAAAGACTCTTTGATTTTGGGGCAGAGAGTTGCCAGAGAAGGAAGGGCTCTTTGATTTTGGACCAGAGAGGAGGCAGAGAAGGAAGGGCTCTTTGATTTTGAGTCAGAGAGGAGGCAGAGAAGAAGGGCTCTTTGAATTTGAGTCAGAGAGGAGGCAGAGAAGGAAGGGCTCTTTGATTTTGAGTCAGAGAGGAGGCAGAGAAGGAAGGGCTCTTTGATTTTGGGGCAGCCCGTACCGTAGTACATAATTTTTTGATGAGTTATGTGAATGAAGGATATGTGAAGGATTTTCTTTATGATGATCTATTCGTCGTGGCCAGTGATGCGTGCGAGTGAAATGTAAGGGCAAAAACAGGCGAGGCTGCAAACCTCCTTTGACTCCTCAGCTGCCAATCAGGGAGGAAAAGCAAGATAGTAGTGAGTTTTATCAAGTCGGAGACAGCCAGTAAGGAAAAAACGAAATATTGACCGAAGTATGTAGGTACAGGGTGTGCAACCTTTTTCCCCAAAGGGCCACTAGTCACGACACTGTCGGTATCGAGGGCCACATAGCCTTACTATTTCTGTTATTTACTACGATCGAAGACATAATATGTGAGATTATACTAATAAAGATAGATAATTAGTGTTACTGATTTTTATTTAAATTGGGACCGGGACAAAAAAAAATAAAAAAAATTGTCTGAAACAAAAGTATTTCCTTACTATAAATGAGCGAATGAAGGCTACCGTACCTTGTTATTATAATGTACAAACATAAATAATTACTTATTATTGGTTTAACTGGGATCATTAACATAAGATTATCAAACACAGAACATTTCCCTAATCATTAATGAGCAAATGAAAGGCTACCCTAGTGAGATGGTTGATGTTGCATTTGGGACGCCAACTCATCAATATCAGGCTGTATGGATGATGTGGCTACACGCAGGGTACATTCCAAATGTACATCAGTAAGTACAGACCTATACTTGTTTTTAACCAGATTCATTTTTGAAAAGAGCTGCTCACAAACATATGTGCTACCAAACACTGCCATCATTTTCCTTGCATGAGCAGAGAGTTTGGATACACTGTTCTGATACGTTGCTTCTTATAAAACTGGTATACTGAACTATCATCAAATTCTTTTCCTTAGTTCATCATTGCACTGTAGTTCAATTATTTCCATCTGTATGTCCTCAGGAATTGCTGTCACATCCACAGAAAAAGGAGAAGCAAAGACTTCAATGGCTTGTGAATGTTTCTTGAGGTCACCAAATCTTTCTGAAAATTCCTCTCGTATGACTGCCAACTTGTCACCATAATTCCGATACTGAGGTTGCTGGTGTCATGGTTTTTCAGCGTAGGAAGTGGGCTGGGTTTTTGGGTTTCCCTGATTTCTTTGTGACTCCCACAAAAGCAATTTTATCTGGAAGCTTTTGATCAGTGAAACATCTCATTTATTAATTGATATTTTCCTTGAAGTTTAACATTCAGTGCACTAAGAGGATCAGTTATATCTGCTAAAAATGCTAAATCCACATCTCCATTCCTTTTTTATCCCTCAATTCAGGGATAGCATTACCTTTCATATCTTTTAAAAAAAAGAACAGCTCAATTTCTTCCAAAAAAAGGTCATATGCTCCTCTTTCAACGTTCCTGCTTTTTGCTTTTAGCCCCCCACCTACCTCACAAAAATAACTTCACATCACTGTACTCTGCATCAATGTCTGCCATTACTTCTGAAACTCGCGGTGATTTAAACCTCTTGACCTAATGAAATTGGCAGCTTCACGAGAATATTAGTCACATTGCTGAAAGTTTATTGTCTTTGAACATAAAGCTTCCTGGTGTATGATACAATTTAGGACAATAATGAAACCGAAGTCAATATTTGAGACCCCATTCTAGTCTTCAGTAATCCAACAACCCCATTTCTCTGACCAGACATCGCAGGCCCACCATCTGTTGTAATGGAAACTAAATTAGTGTAGTCCCAGTCCAAACCTTGCCAATACTTTTTTCCAATTCATCAAAAAAATAGATTGGTCCTGATTTTGGTCTCCGTTGGCATGCTTTGTAGTGAAGCCATTTCCTCTGTAATATTATAGTCATTGTCAACTCCCCTAATATACACTGCCAGTTGTGCAGTGTCTGCGGTGTCACAACTCTCATCAAGAGCAACAGAGTATGAAGAAAAAGCACTAACTCGCTTGGCAATTGTACTTTCAATATTCCCTGAAAGACTGTCTATTCTTCTAGCAACAGTATGTCTTGTAAGTCTTATGTTTTCAACTAGTTTCTTTTTGTCAGGAAACATACTGTCTGAGGCTACACACAAACATTCTTTAACTACCTCACCATCAGAATAGGGCTTGAGTCTTTTTGCAAGAATCTGACTAATCAAAAAACTTGTTTTGAGAGATGCATCATATTCCTTAAGTTTCTTTGTAAACACTGACTGTTGTCCTTTCAGAGAGTTCTGCAAGAATATTTTTTCTTTGCGTGCTTCACCTGTCATATTTTCATATTCTTTGTGCTTTGTGATGTAGTGTCTTTTGATGCTGTATTTTTTCTAAAACAGAAATGGATTCATGGCACACAAGGCACAATGCTTTCCACCATGATTGTATGTATAAATATTGCTCAGTCCATTTCTCTTGAAAACTCCGGTTTTCCTCTGAAATCTTGCGTTTTTTACTCGTCGAAGCCATTATTAGTACAATAAGATCTCTCCTGCTGAGCAAAATATATAGAATACCGGTAATCACAAATCAACCACAACAAATGAAGCACACTGATTTCACCACTTGAGTCTGAGATAAACTGAGAACTATATTAATTCCTGTACGGCTGCACTGCAAAACATAGCAGAGAGTGTAAAAACTGTAAACATCCAACCTTAAAAATAATGATCGGTTCGGTGTTTACAATGACTTGAATGGGGTTACTGATAACGATGACCCCTCGTACCATCGGTTATTGAGGAAGGGTTGTTGATGAAAACACGAGAGAGAGAGAGAGAGAGAGAGAGAGAGAGAGAGAGAGAGAGAGAGAGAGAGAGAATTTGTTGTTCGAGGCTCTCTCTCTCTCTCTCTCTCTCTCTCTCTCTGAGGGCCGCACTATAGCTTATTTATTTTTAGGAGAAAGGGCCGCAATGAAAGCCTTTGAGGGCCGCAGGTTGCACACCTTTGATGTAGGAGAAAAAGTCGGGAAAAATCGGAGAAACTCTGCGGAAGGTTCACGCCGTATTTAATTTACTCGTTAGTAAATTAGCTGCGATCATGAAGTAGAAGAGATCGATGGAGGAAAGGAAAAAATATTTGAAGGAGAAATAGCAGGGGGAAAGAGCTGGAAGGTTGTAAGGGATTGGGGTGGGGGTGGGGGGATTTTCGTGGAAAAGTAAAAGGTGGAGTTGAGGGGACGTTAATTAGTGTGTGAAGGGAGAAATTCCTGAAAAAAAAGGGTTGTTACTTGCTAGAGATAAAAACTCCACAGGTGATCCAAAGTGTTGGCGGTATCTTTTTGAACTAATGGGCAGGTCCTGCGACGTCCCGATCATTCGGAAAGAAATAGTGGGTGAGTCCTTTGGGTGGCTGGTTTCCTACCTTGGTTAGGTGGTGGTGGGCGGCGGGTAGGAACTCAGAAAACCAGTTCAATCTTGAATGTTTCCCGAGGATGTGCTTCGATGGTTTCGTGGCTGTTCTCTCGTTACCGATGGAGTTTTTTCTCTTAACTGCGTCGCTTCTGGGCATTTCTAGTGAGTGGTGCTCTCATGGCTTTCAGCGACATTTCGCAATAACTGCATGAAAGTCTTGGGCTCTTGGGTTTTAATTAATTTTCTCTGTCCTTTGCCCAAACTTGCACAGATTTTTATCCGAATCTTAATCTGTGAAAAAACCCAGTTCTATGAGCCCGTCAACTTTTTTTTCGGTATTAAATTACGGGCAGAGGATTAATTATTTATTATTATTTTATTTATTTATTTATTTTTTGCTCTATCGCAGTCCTCTAATTCAACTGGGTGGTATTTATAGTGTGGGGTTCCGGGTTGCATCCTGCCTCCTTATGGAGTCCATCACTTTTCTTACTATGTGCGCCGTTCCTAAAGATCACACTCTTCTGCATGAGTCCTGAGCTACTTCAGCCTCTAGTTTTTCCAGATTCCTTTTCAGGGGGATCCTTGGGATCGTGCCTAGTGTTCCTATGATTATGGGTACAATATCCACTGGCATATCCCATAGCCATCTTATTTCTATTTTCAGGTCTTGATACTTATCCATTTTTTCCCTTTACTTTCTTTCTGCTCTGGTGTCCCTTGGTATTGCGACATCAATGAGTGATATTTTCTTTTTTTGCACGTATCACCCTATCTGTTCTTATACCATAGTCCCAGAGGATCTTTGCCTGATCATTTTCTATCACTCCTTCAGATTGGTGTTCATACCACTTATTACTGCAAGGCAGCTGGTGTTTCTTGCACAGGCTCCAGTGGAGGGCTTTTGCCACTGAATCATGCCTCAGTAGCCATTGCCACGTGTCATCACTGGCTAGTTCTTTAGTCTGTCTCATGTCTTGTCCGTGCATTGGTTTGTTATGCCATTCCTCTGTTCTTTCTCCTGTCTGTATTTTCTGGGTCTTCGTCTACTTTTATCATCCTTCTTCGCATGCACTCTTAAGCCACTCGTCTTCACTGGTCTTCATATATTGCCCCAGTGCTCTGTTCTCGATGTTGACGCAGTCCCTCTATACTTAGTAGTCCCCTCCCTCCTTCCTTTCGTGTTATGTATAGTCTGTCCGTATTTGCTCTTACTTGGTTCGGCTTCAGGAATATCTTGGTTGTTCCTTCCCCTCTTAGTTGGCTGTATATCTTTTCTGGTTGGTTCCGAATAGTTTGTTCTGTTGGTATCCTTTATTCCTGTTCATGTACCGTTGGATCTTATGTGCTTTGGTTTTGGCCTTAAGCCTCTGTTTTACATCTTCTATTGTTGTTGTTTAGTCCCCTCTTGTACTTTGTATTTCTCGTTGATTTTCCTCCCTTGTTTTCTTGGCTTCTTAGCCTTTTTCTGCCATCTCTTTCAGTTTACTCAAGTCAGATCTCATCACCATGATTTGCTTTTCCAGGCGCCTTTTCCAAGGCGGTTGCTACTTGGTTGTTTTGGTTTCTGTTGGGTTGGTTGTGCTGGTGGTGTTGGTGTTTTTTTTTTTCGTATCCCCATCAGTTCTGCTACTAATCTTGCTCCTGCATATGCTAAGTTATTTGTTTCTGTGATACTGGTGGTGTGTATTATGCCCTTTATTTTTTTTCATTGACCTCACTAGTTTTCTCCTTAATTTATTGGTGTTGTAGGCCTTCATGGAGGGGATCTTTGTTCTCTCTGTATCTGGTTCCATCCATTGTCTAATCTTTTCTACCCATTCTGTCCTTTCTGTTACTTCGTCGGTGTTTCTTCGTGTGTCGTTGTTTGATACCTCATCATCCTGTCGTCTTCTGTGGCATCATCTCTCAGTTCGTCTTCTGTAATTCGTTGTCGTGTCATTTCCCTTTCCAGTTCCTCTCTTTCTGTTGGGAGAGCCAGTTCTTTTTCTTTAGTTCCTTACTTGTCTCCACCCTGTCTGTTTGGGGAGTGTTATTCCTCTCATTCCATTCCAGATGTTGATAACCTTCTTCTATATCTTCTCGTCGGTTGTTCTGAGTAGATCTCCATATTTCCTTATTTTTCTTCTCTTGTCCATTTCCTTCTGCTTCTGTTTGGGGAGTGTTTTATTCCTCTCATTCCTTTCAGATGTTGACTAACCTTCCTATACCCTCTCTCCGGCGGGTTGCTTCTGTGTAGCTCTTCCATATTTCCTTATTTTCTTCTCTTGGCCATTTCTTCCTTTTGCTTCGTAGCTCCAATCTCTGGCGTTACTGTCGTGGTGGTCAGTTGCTGGATGACGACCTCCAGTACCTGACCGTCCTCCCCTTCAATTGGGTCGAATACCTGGCTGCCTCGGACGAAGCTCCTCTGTTGCAGAGGTTCCATTTACGTCGTTGTCGTTTATTCCTTCATTTCTTTCCACCATTGCTGAGTTTGCTATTTAACCCATAACTGGACCCTACCCCACCCCATCAGGGATAGGTACTCATTTACAGCTGAGTAGACCGAGGAAATTATGGTAAAGATCCTTTCCTAAGGAATTAACGCCGAGGAGAGCGGTCACCCATCCAACGACTGACCAGCCCCAATGTTGCTTAACCAGTCCATTGACGACCTAACCCACTCTGCCACGGCGCCACATCATCATCATCATCATCATCATTACTATTATTATTATATTATTATTATTATTATTATTATTATTATTATTATTATTATTATTATTATTATTATTATGACGAGTAGGCTCCCTGGATATAGAAAATGTATGATCGCCTTGGGAACAAAACTGTCCAAACTTATCTTAATGCTGTTTTGTGTAGTGCTTATAGCACATTTTTCTGCAAATGAAGAAGCGGTTTACAAAAACCTTTTTAATATTGCTCTGTTTTCTGCAGAGAACCGTCCAATTTTCTGAGATACGAGGTAATAACATGAGAAGGAATACGAGAAATAGCAGCAGTTTTGAATTTTCAGTAGATTACAGCCTGTTAATGCCCTATTTTGTGTTAAAAAACTCAAATGTTTCATGAAAATTGGTAATAGTATCATAAAATCATAACAACTTTAATTGAACCATTATATTAATTGTTTTACCATCAAAATGAAATTCTACAGTTTTTTTATTCATATAAAATTTCTGTAAGATGCTTTGTTCAAGAGTTAAGAGCTAATTTGGAATGTGGGAGAGCATCGTAGCGACCTGTAGCTCTGCTTCTAGTTTTCACTGCCGTCATAGTCTCTACAGTCTCTACACTGTACTACCATACTCGGTAATTCTACTCATATACTGCTTCATATTGACTAGTTTTCTTGTTAATTATTTGGAGCTGTCACCTTAAAATTCAAAGAAATTGAATTTTCCGAGCCTTGTTCTATTCGTGATATCCTTCTGTAATGCTCTTATCATCGCTCACAAACTGAAACTCCGACTTAACTTTCTACGGAAGTGTATGAACGAGCAAGTGATGCCAAGTCGATTTTGCCAGTGAGAATTCTTCGTCTAGCAGAGCGACCTTTCGATAAGTTTCAACGCATCATACTTCAGAAAACACATCGGCATAACAAAAGTGGAAGTAGATGATGCGTTTCGTACACTTAGAAGCAGACGGTATGGCTTTAATCAGACGGTTCCTGTCGATTGAAGAATCAGATGCTGGGGTTAATTGCTACGGAAAATTGAGAAAGTGCTGCAACCGTCTTGAAAGGAAGCTTCAAGTCAAGCTGAAGAATCTTATTGCTGAAAGCGATTGGACTAAGTTATTCCAACGTGGACTTCATGATTAATTTATCAGACAAACCAGTGGATAGTGCTACGACAACGGCTTTGGGATATTGGTTAAGCTTTAGGTGTATTTAATGGTAACCTGGGCTGTGTCGACATTTCAAAATCCTTTTGTTATTTGGAAAAAATTTTAATCAAAACCTATGCCCTGATGATATCAATTATTTGTAAAGGTATTGGTGTATGGTGCTATGAGTAAACCTTCTCCCCTAATGTACCCGTAAGATTTCTCCAGGCTTTTAAGAAAATTAAAGAAGTACGAAACAGTGAAAGTGACAAAAGCAGATGAAATACCTAATGCAGTGGTAATAATGAATAAAAGTGACTATGTAAGTAAAATAATGACATTGCTAAAGATACTGATACTTATACGAAACTGAGGTCTGACCCTACACAGACAGTGAACTCCCATTTTTTTTTTTAATAACAAATTAAATCCATTTTGAAGGGCTTGGACCATTTAATTAACAGTTTACACCGCAATGCGCCTCCCTACCTTATATGTATGGTTTAGTCAAGACACATAAAAAATAATCAATAACCCCTATTTAGACCTCAATCATTAGTTTTTCAGTGGGCTCAGTTACGTATAAATTTATCTAAATGGCCCCTTGTACAAATTCCTTTTACTCCTTTTGGTAGGAAACATTTTCTAACACGAATGCTAAAACAATGTTGATTTTATAAACAAATTGAATAATTTAAATTTGAATTTTGATTTTAATATGGTTAGTTTGATGTTGTCTCTTTATTTACAAAAGTGTCTGTAGATGACTTACTTGAATATTTGGAGGATGAATTAGAACGTCATGACATTCCCTAAGTGTCAAACCTCAAATTTTGTCTCCCATAAGGTTTTTATGCATCAAAAGATAGTAAATTTCGTTTTAATGGGGAATTTTTTGTACAAAAGTTTGGCATGGCTATGGTAATCCCTTATCTCCTTGTCCCTTAGCAATATTTACATGGAATTTGTTGAGACAAAACTCTTACCAAGAATTTTGCCAAAAAGTTATTTGATTTAGATATGTGGATGATATCTCCTGTATTTGGCCAGTTCACGAAAATCTCCAGGAATTCCTTAATAATCTCAATAATTTAGTCCCTTTCTATAAAAAATTTACTGTAGAGTAAGAAGAAAGAAAATTGTAATTTTGAATTTTCTTGACGTAACTGTCAATAGAAATGATAGAAATTTCACCTTTTCAGTCTTTCGAAAATCAACTAACATTGCCTCTTTTGTTCATTAGTACTCCAATCACCATCAAAATGTTAAATTCTCTGTTTTTTCTGGGATGTTCCTAAGGGTTTCTTTATGTGTCCTGTAGCCCGCAGTTATTGATGCTGAAATCAAAACTATTTATGATATTGCATTGAAACTTAAATACCGAAGGACTTTTGTAAGATGTGGCATGGAAAAGAGCTAGAAAAACATTTTATTCAACTAATGACAAACTTGAATTTAGTAAGCATAACATTCTAAAATTACCCTATGATGAAAGGTTTTTAGATATTCCTAGAATTTTAAAGCTTTTTAACATAAATGTTGTTTACAGTAATATTAATGCCAAGAGTTAGTAATCAAAAAATTCTCCTAAAGATCTTCTAGGCTGCATATATTGAAATTCCTTGCAAAAAGTGTGATAAAGTCTATTATGGACAGACCGGTAAATCTCTTTCACAACGTCTCAAACAGCACCAATATTCTGTGAGAACTGGGGGCAAAATATCGAATGCAGTTATTCGTACATATAAGAGATTTAGACCTCCTATTAAACTGGAGTCAAGCAAGAGCCTTAATCCCATGTAACGACACAGTTAAAAGGAATATCATTGAATCTTGTTTCATCAAGTCAAATAATAGAAATGTTCTAAATTTAAGTCTTGGTTTTTTAAAACTTGATGCTTTCATAATGAAAAAAGTTGTAGATAAATATAAGCAACAAAATCAATATATTCAGTTTTTATTTTCAGGTGTTTTGGACTTGTAAAGATACTTTGTAATTTCGGTTAGGGTCCAATCTGTTTAGGTTTGTGACCGTGTGATATCCGATAATCCTGGAATCTCTCTTTTATTTTTACCCTTTTGACAAATTAACCATCTGGTATTCTTGATCTTGTTGTGTACCTGAGACCTTTCTCTCCAATTGTATTTCATTCGCTCCTTGACAATGTCTTAGTAAAGACAAAGTGCTTGGATTTCTATCATTTTCCTGTGGGATTCGCTTATTTATGAAGTCACGTGCATCTACTGTGATTTTTTAAGAATATATTATATATATATATATTATATATATATATATATATATATATATATATATATATATATATAGAGAGAGAGAGAGAGAGAGAGAGAGAGAGAGAGAGAGTTCTTTTTTTTCATCTGTAGTTGTTATACTTCTCTGCTTTGTTTTCTTTACAGTTGTTAATGCTACTCTTGGACGGTGAGGACCAAAGACATTTTGTTGTCCTGCAATTCTATTTGCTCGATGAGAGGTTCCTTTTCTAGGTAATGTTTCTTCTAACCGAGCTGTGTTGTCCCAGGCTAGAGTTGTGAAAAGATAAGGTTGAATATTACAGGGAATGATCGTTTGTCCAGTGTATCCAGAAGAGTTCTTCATACCATAATGCAGTGTTATTTTCTTCAAGTCATGAATAAGATATTCCATAACCTAGTCGATTCAGGGAACGAATGATTTCAATATTCCATGTTTGAGTGGTTTTTGTTGTTCACAAGTCACTGCGTGAAATAAATCTTGGCTAAATGAATGTATTTAGTCTGTTGACTCTTGGGGATGGGTTTGCAGTGGCATTATTTCCTGTAAGAAGCCCCAAGCAAAACATTTGAAGATAATCAGGTACTTTATAAACCGAGGATCTACAATCCGACGGTGGTTTTGTGAGATCTTATTCATTTTGTTTTATTTTTTTTTTCTCAGATGTTTGATGGAAGATCAGTTAAGTTTATCTAAGTTTGATCTGGTCCTCCAAAGCTCTAACTCTGCCTTTCAATTTTGATTTTCCTTAATGACAGTCTCTACTTTCCTCCATTGTCTTTTCCATGGATAAAATGATAATGAATGCCCTAAATGCTTAAGTATATTTCTTTTGATATTCTTTTTGGTGGAATGCTCGACTTCTTGAATTCCACTTATATTTCGTTGTTGACTGGAGCTTATCTGTCAAGGAAGAGCGGGGAACAATTTGATGGTTTGGGATCATCGCATGGGAATGTATAGCAACGAGGGTTGCAGTTAAGAAGGCGCCATTTTATCCTTAGGGGGTGGATTTCATGTTACAGAAGACAGCCAACCACTTGCATACATTCAATGTTGTCAGCCATAAGCCCTCTCTACTGGGTTCGAGTGGAGAACATTCGAAGTAAACAACGTTGTTTTCAAAGTATAATTTATGAATTGCTTCTTTTGTACAGTTCTCCGTTTCTCTGCAGGAGTTTCCAGAGTAGACGATATCTTCAATTTTCTATGGTGTTCGAGAACCTTGAATCAGCAGCATTCATTTCGTTCATAAGGTAATCCCGAAGAACTTATTGTCTAGAAAGATATTATTGAAATTTTGTAGTTTTTATCTTTTTAAAAAAGCACATTAGGGCGATTTCTTCGGGAATTTATGTCATCTGTCTTTTTCAAGAAGTTTGCAGACTGATCAAGCTGACAAAGATTTTGTAACATCTACTTCATGCTAATGCAACAATGCGAGAGCCAAAGAGAGCTGGAGTCGACCGTAAATAAAGAGAGTGATCTTGCGTCCACATTGTCTCATGCAGAATACAATACTCAGTTCAACTGAATTGATTTCAGCTTAGCTAAAAGACAGGAGCTATTGTGAGGGAAAGGTCTCAGTCAGAACACTTCTATGAGTGACACTACGTGAAATGAAATGCATCATGCGAACTGCTGTGAATAAAGTTTACATTTTAGTTTTCTGAAAAGAAAACTATTGTGCCGACTTTGTTTGTCCATCCTCACTTTTGTGTCCGTCCTCAGATCTTAAAAACTGCTGAGGCTAGAGGGCTGCAAAGTTGTAGGTTGATCATTCACCCTCCACTTATCTAACATCAAATTGCAGCCTCTACCATCAATAGTTTCTATTTTATTTAAGTTAAAGTTAGCCATATTCGAGCGTCTGGCAACCATGTAGGCTAGGCCACCACTGAGCCGTGGTTAAAGTTTCATGGGCTTCGGCTCATACAGCATTATACCGAGACCACCAAAAGATAGTTCGATTTCTGGAGGGATCGATTATAAGATATACTGAAAACTCTATTGCTCCGAAGAAGTTCGGCGCATTTAAAATTTTTTTTTTTTCTACTTTTTTTTTTTTCTATTTTTTTTTCTTTACAGGCCACTACCGGTCAAGAATCCTCTCTAACGCACATTGGAATATTATACTATCTATGTTACTTTCATGGAAACATCCCGAGTGCTGTCATGATAGGAGAAGTACCTCGATAACCTGACTTCGCCAGAAGAGTGGATACTATTCGATATCTAATGCAAAGAGTTGCTTAATCAGTTTTCTTCAGGCTTTTCATTTTCGTCAAAGAAGTTGGATAATAACTAACTAGAAATGGTTTACATGATGGCTAATTAAATACTCAACGTACCGTAGGAAAACTTTTTATTTAACATTATATTGCCATGAATTACGAAATAGGAAAGAAGGTTTATTTTGGTCAATGTAAATTAAGCAAAATGTAAGCAAGGCATATGGACCCTTGAAGCCTTCCTGCTTTATATGACTTCCCTTCCTAATTTGTACAAGTATTTCTTCCAACAGTTGGTCGACTGTCAATTTTCAGGTCTTGCAGCAAAAAAAGAAAAAAAAAAGCTCAATAAGCAGACTGGCCATATTGCTCTGTATTCTCAGATGTGTTGCATTAATTGAAATGACAAATCATCGTGGCAAAACTGCTCTCCCCAGGAACGAACAGAGAGGAAGAGCATAATGATCTTGATGAGCTGAAAGGTCTCACAAATGGAGGAAATATGATGTCTAAATGTAAGATGGCCTACTGATTGACGATCGCCATCCTTCTCCGCTTTAATCTTGTCCTTATCACTAATAAAAGTAGCTCATTTTTCTTTGAATATCATAGCATCCTACAAATTCCTGGATACACAGGAGCGGGAATCAGGATCTGTGCTTTGAGTTGACATTCTGGAGCCTTTGTTCTTTTCACAAACTTTCAGTGACATTTCTTGACCTAAACTATATGTTTACAAAGGTAGTTGTTCATGATTTGCTCTTTCAGAGAAGAAGCTTCATTCCGTATCAGGAATCAGGATATAAGAAGCGCTTGTGGTCAAATAAACATGGAATCATATTGATTTCCTGCCATTTTTCACTGTGTTGAGATTTTCATCTATAGGTTTTCGTAATGACTGGTTCTCAGTGAGAGACGTGATGATGTCATCCGAGTTCGAGTCTTATTTTCATCACACAGTCAGAAATGAGTTACTGAGTTAGATAATAATCTGAAATTGGGTCAGAATCATTGCAAGATTTTTTAAAAAGAAAGGTTTAATGTTCAAATCGTTTTGAAGCCAGCAGTCAATAATACTATAAAGACAATTAAAATTTCGATTTATTTTTTCTGTACTTCTTACAGCTGCGGCAGAAATTCTACCTGAAGGTGCTGAGGAATCGCCATTTTTGGAGGAGTGCCGGTCATCCAGAACTAAAAGTGAAGTAGTTGAAGAGAAGACAAAGAGAAGAGAAGAAAAACATGATGAAGATGAGGAACATGCCTATCAAGGTCCCGAGTTTCCATCTGTAGGTGAGAGCGCTAGACATACACCTGAAGAGGAGGACCCCGGGAGGGAGAGAAGTGGCTCCTCCACTTCTGGAGGAAAGAGACCCTCAGAAAGTTCGAGCCTCACCGCCACCCGAACAATCCGGAAACCAAAGACTGGGAGACCGAGACCTTCGAGCGCCCAAAGAGTAAAGAAAGCAAGTGGAAAGCCCTTATTCGATGCGAGGCCTCTCCGCCACGGTCTCCAGGAACGAGCTAGCTCTTGTGGTTCAGGTGCCTATACGAGGATCCCTGGGGAACCCTATCGCTCGTCTTTGACACACAAAGGCCGAGGTGTTAAACACAGCCCTAAGAATATCAGACCCTCTTCGGCTACACAGAAGACCCCAGGTTCTCTCAGACTCGGCTCACCTGAGAAAAACAAAAGTATCCCGATTAAACAACAGACACCGATACTGACATTGAAAGGTTAGGATGTCAGACTTCAAATTTTAGATGTGTGTTATTCTGAAGTGTTTTCTCAATGAAAATCCTCCCAGCCTTCCTCAAACAATCCCAATCATGTCGAGAAAGAATTATGCATCGCCGACTGTTAACTGTTTTTTCTTTATTCTTTTTTATTTCATTTTCTTTGTTTTTCTTTTCAGAGAGTCAGCCCAAAAGTGCACTCCGCCCAAGTTCAGGAGCGAGACCGAAATCTCCAGCTAAGGTACTAACTGTGCTTGTTGCTCAAGTTTTCAAGTTTCAGACCTTGTCGCTTTTGAATTGTTGGAGATCATTTAGAAGAATCACTATTTATTCATTCTCTCTCAAGAATATATTTCAGCTCATATATATTTTCTCTTGGATTTTAAATCTGCTGATAATAGTTTTGCCCTTCAACAGAGTTCTGGCACGTGGCCTAGGGGTGCCCACCGCCATGTTGCTTCCGCTGAGCCGTCGACATCTAACAGACCTCGAATCACATGGGCATCTACACCACCTCTCTATCAAGGGGCACGGTTAGTCAGGGGCGTTTTAGGCGTGGGCATGGATTTATTAGCTTAGGAAGCACTTGGTGTCCCTATGTTATTCGATATGGGCAAAAAGGAAAGCAAAAAAAATGAGAATATTCGCTGGAACAATGTAAAACTTTAAGAAAGAAATAAATAGAGGGCATCTCTTTACATAGATGAATCTTCTGAATGAGAATCTTCTTCAGAAAGTTGGCTACTTCAGTCACTCATAACCCCATCTGGCGAGAGAAACCCCGTAAAATGCTCTGCCAGAAAAGGATAGAGCACGGCCAAAAATATAAACCAAGCAACATCAAGAGATATATGAATACTATTCATATAAGAGCAAGATAGAATGAATATTATAAGTAATGATGTTATGTAAATGTGACATGAATAATAACGTCATAATGTGAAATGAAGTAATATATATATATATATATATATATATATATATATATATATATATATATATGTGTGTGTGTGTGTGTGTGTGTGTGTGTGTGTGAGTGTGTGTGTGTGTGTGTATACATTATCCCTTCTTACGAAGGTCAAACCAGAGCTAGTTAGCGATCGATGTGTAGAACAAGATAGTTTCAGGGAGAAGCTGAACTCCGACTTGTTCCCGATACGTGTGACACTGTGTTCGATCATCTGAAACTTTCATTCTTTACTCCTTGGCTTTGAGGGAGATCCAGGAGTTAGCTTCCCCTCCCATTGGCCCCTCAATTAGTAAGCAAATGAAAACAAGCAATAGCAGGAATTGTCAAGTCATTGATATGTATGAAAAGAGTTGAAGAATTAAATATCTTGCCTTTGAAATTCCAAACAAACACCAATACAAAAGGCTAGTGTAAACAGGCTTACTTCATTCGGTATTAGATCAAATAAAAATGCTGGTATTCATGTGGGAGTCGCAATGCATAAAAAGATTATAATACGACTCCTAGAAAGGCGTCTGTATACAGCGGTCCGTTCATATTCTCTTGTTTTTGTCTAACTTTCCACAATCTTCTAACAATTGATTCAAAGTGCAATTGCGAGATTTTTCTCCAGTTACACCTTTCAAACCTTTTTACTGTCAGGTTTGCTTTCAGTGAAGAATGACCTCAAAGGTCCCAGCGCTTGGCCTTTGCCATGAATTCAGTTCTATTCTGTGCTTTTTAAAATTCCATATATATTAAGAGTCATGACAGATCTATTAACTGAAAGCAACTGAACACGTAATTCCTGAGAAAAAGTCTTCACATGACACCAAGTTCCTCATCCAGCTGCATGATCTGCAAAAGCATATTACTCACAAGCCTTGGCACTGGCGCTTATTGTAGCACTGGGTTATAGAATTTAGGCCAAAGGAAAAGTGCTGGGACCTACGAGGCCATTCAGCGCTGAAGCAGAAATGGACAGCAAGGGGTCTGAGAGGCATAACAGGAAGAAAAACTCAAAACAGTTGCACTGTGAAACAATTGTTAGAGAGGGTTGAAAGTCAGATGAAAGAAAAATAATATGAATGGAGGTACCGAAAAAGTCATGAAAGGGAAAAGGAATGAAAGAGGTTGCAGCCAGGGGGCGAAGGGACGCTGCAAAGAACCTTAAGCAATGCCTGCAGCGAACTGCATGGGGTTCTGATTTATTGTAGGTTCCACACATCTGGGCCGGAGGTTCTTTTCACACGACAGCTGCAGTAGGCGTGAGCTTGGACCTGACAAATAACACGTTTTCTCTCTACACGCATAAAGTAAGAACATATTATAATCTTTCGTTCTCGGTGTCTGAAAAACGGTGGAAGTGACTTCTCGGCACTCCTAAAAGGCCTTACTAGACAGCATAAACATGACAAAAAATCTATGGCTGAAGGCCGGTATCATTGGAGGGAAAAGAAATATGTAAAACAACTATATTTACACTAAATTATGTGAGTAATTTAGTGATGGTGGCTTGAATGGGTCCAGAAACTAAATGGAAGGGTTGATTGCAGGTCAAATGGGACACATGGCTGGGAAATGATCCAAGAACAGAAATAAGGTTTGCACACAGTAGATTACTGAACAATCCTAGCACTGCTTCCAAGAGATTTCAAATTTCCTCTCACAACTAGACAAGATGTTTGTGTCTCCACAGAGATTTTATTCACATCAAAGTCTATATACTGCGTTGTTTAATTAACCAAGGGGATCTTTAGCATGAAACAACAACATTGCTTTCCGATGTAGCAGATGCTAATCTAGACGGGAATATCCCAATTAGATTTAATATCACTACACTAGCATTACAAGGGGAAGGATTTACAGCACTAATGGTAGTGATGGGGGACTGCATTACAGTAACCAAAAATAGGGACTGCTATGCTGAGCCAATAGGGGGAAGTCACCTTCGAAAAATGAAAAGGAAGTAAAGACAAGAGGCAAAGAATGGTAAATGACTGCACTTGAAATTACTCCATTACAATACCTGGGCATCTCTGATCTTGTTTTCTTCCGAATTGCCGATCAGGTGTTGGCACTATGTAAATAAACACGCGGGGGTCCCCAGATGGAAGGGAGAGCGAGGGGGTAGAGGAGTGAAATATCTTGGCAGCTGGCAATGTTCTAAGACAGATCATCGGTTGGTTTCCTGTTTATACCTTGCTTACAACTCTCCCCTTCCCAACATACTCTGCTCAAGGTCATCCATTTTCTCCTTCCACTGTAAGCCATGCCCAAAGTCTGAATCACGGGGCCCTGCTGCATTCCTGTGGGGATTCATTTCAAAGGCAGCCAACTGGAAAGGATGAGACATATTCAAAGAGAATGGAGCCTGGTGAAGAGGGGCAACTGAAAAAATGTCTGAATTTTCTTCTAAAATTAGTTATTTTGCTTTGGTTCTGGCTTACATTCTGAACAATATATATATATATATATATATATATATATATATATATAATATATAATATATATATATATATATATATATATATATATATATATATATATATATATATATATATATATATATATATATATATATATATATATATATATATGATATATATATATATATATAATTATATATATTATATAATATATATATATCTATATATATTCCAGATATAATAGAGTATATATGATATATAATGGTAATATATATATATATATATATAGGAATATTATATATATATAATTATCTTTCTATATATATATATATACGTATATATTATATATATATATATCTAATATTATATTATATATATATATATATAAATATATATATACTATATATCTACATCTACATATATTATATTATATATATATATATGATTATATATATGATATAATAAAATAAAATATATTATATATAATTATATATATCATATATATATATATATATATATATATATATATATATATATATATACAGATATATATATATATATATATATATATATATATGATATATATATATATATGTATATATATATGTAGAACACACCTGGATATTTCATTTATTCCAACCTTCTATTAGACAGGAAAGGGATTAAACTCTTTTTATAATTAACATAAAAGAATTTTTACTTATAAGTTTTTTAAAAAAATTTAAAAAGTATACAAATTAGAAAGTAAAATCTTCCACAAATTCACTATAATACTACTATAACACAAAACCTGATTATAAACATTTTCAATTTTACCATCAGGAGCAAGAATAAATAAATTCTTATGTGAATCCACCCTTGAACAAGCAACATAAAGTTGTCCATGGGAGGAATATGGCAATCCCAAATTTGCTACACAGTACTTAAATGACTGTCCTTGTGCCTTGTTAACTGTGATCGAGATGCTAGTTTACTGGAAATTGCAGTCTCTTAAAGTTAAAAGGGAGATCCGTCGGAATGAGTGGTTTCCATTGGATAAACACATTTTCACCGTCTCCTTTTCCTGTTAAGATAGTTGCTTCAGTTACTTTGACCAACATTTTTAACCTTTTTGACATTTCATATTTCACCCCTTGTCACCCCCTGCTTCTTATTGGGGCTGAACATGGACTTAAAGGACACTGGGAATGTTTCGATTTATTTCAGGGACTTTGAAAACTTTGGATTAGACACTAATATATGTTGTTTTCGGATATTTCTATGAGTCACTCTTTCAACCCTTTTAATTTTGGTGCCAGTGATGTCTAACCCCCACAGTAATCTTTTCTAGATTGTGAGTCATAGTATGTATACCAAAATGATCCATGATAAACCCGTAGATTTATTTAGTTACTAAGTCTACAGGCAGAACCAGCCCACCCCATTTCAGAGGAGGCCGTTCCACCCCCACCCCTTTTGGTGTCCTATGGTGCTAGTATGTCTTACCCCACAGTGTTCTTTTCCAGAGAGGAAGTTTGATTGAAATTATGCAATACATTTCAGAGTTATGCTGGCACATAAACACACATACATAGTACATCAATATATATATATATATATATATATATATTATATATATATATATATATATATATATATATATATATATATTTAAAAATCACAGTAGATGCACGTGACTTCATTAAATAAGCGAATACCACAGGAAAATGATAGTCAGAAACTATTTATGATATTGCATTGAAACTTAACTACCCAAGGACTTTTGTAGATGTGGCATGTAAAAGAGCTAGAAAAACTTTTTATTCAACTAATGACAAACTTGAATTTAGTAAGCATAACATTCTAAAATTACCCTATGATGAAAGGTTTATAGATATTCCTAGAATTTTAAAGCTTTTTAACATAAATGTTGTTTTCAGTAATATTAATGCCAAGAGTTTAGTAATCAAAAATTCTCCTAAAGATCTTCCAGGCTGCATATATGAAATTCCTTGCAAAAAGTGTGATAAAGTCTATTATGGACAGACCGGTAAATCTCTTTCACAACGTCTCAAACAGCACCAATATTCTGTGAGAACTGGGCAAATATCGAATGCATTATTCGTACATATGAGAGATTTAGATCATCCTATTAACTGGAGTCAAGCAAGAGCCTTAATCCCATGTAATGACTCAGTTAAAAGGAATATCATTGAATCTTGTTTCATCAAGTCAAATAATAGAAATGTTCTAAATTTAAGTCTTGGTTTATTTAAACTTGATGCTTTCATAATGAAAAAGTTGTAGATAAATATAAGCAACAAAATTAATATATTCAGTTTTTACATGTTTTGGACTGTAAAGATACTCTGTAATTTCGGTTAGGGTCAAATCTGTTTAGGTTTGTGACCGTGTGATATCCGATAATCCTGGATTATCTCTTAATTTTTACCCTTTTGACAATTAACAATCTGGTATTCTTGATCTTGTTGTATACTGAGACCTTTCTCTCCAATTGTATTTCATTCGCTCCTTGACAATGTCTTAGTAAAGACGAAAGCGCTTGGATTTCTGACTATCATTTTCCTGTGGTATTCGCTTATATATATATATATATATATATATATATATATATATATATATATATATATATATATATATATATATATATATATATATGTATATGATATATATATATATATATATATATATATATATATAATATACATGCATATGTTTTATTTATATATGCAAATGTCTAATACGTTCTGGTCTTTACATGAAATTTCTCATATATCAAATAAAAGCTGCTGATAGCTTTTTAAATGTTTCCAGTACAAACTTCAATGAAGATTTAGTTAATTTAGCTTAATCATTTGCGCAAATGCGATTCTTATTTATGTATTTTTCACTCATTCACTGACATTGCGATAAAAGTACTGGAAGCCAGATGAGGATTCGTATTGCAAAATGTGTTTTTCCTTGAACGCAACATTCATGGCGAACAGCGCAACTGCCAATGGCAGTTCATCCGGTCATTGTGAATAATCGGCCTAAATTCATTCTTTTCTGTCACGTAATCACTCCCGTTCCTTCCCATTCCTTATTCAGCAATGGAAAAGAAAAGAGCGCATTTGCACTCCAAGTAAGGCAGCCTAACTCCTCTTAGGAGCGCAAATGTCGAATCATGTTTGCAAATGATGAGCAGCTGAAAAAGAGATCAGGTGCTCTGGACGGAATTGTTGTCTATAGTAGACTGCCTATTCATTCTGTACATTTTTGGTTTGTGAAGTTGTGTGTTTTGCCCATATTGAATGAAGAAGACCTTCAAAAAGATTAACCTCAAAAGAAGGTAACTCCTCTTTTTGTCTATTATTTTAACATTATCGTAAATTCTACTTTATTTTGTAGATGAGTCATAAGTATTTTTTAATTAGTATAAAACAGAGCTCATTATTGTTTTTATATACATAGCTATTTCTTGCTTTAAAAAGCCATGTCTTTTTCTCGTTATAGTACATATTTTAGGCCATTTAATTAAACTTTAAAGATCTAAAACACTGTTGTTGAATATCTGTCTCTTGTGGCCTATTTCCTTCTACCTTTTTTCCTATCTCTACTTTGGTTATTCTTAAAAAGCGGAAGCGATACGAGTCTCTCTCTCTGTGTCTCTCTCCACCAAGTCAGTTGGTCATTATTATCTGTGTTGTTTAGTTACCGCCCAATTCATTTTATTTTAGTATATTGTATCTTTATAGTCGATCAGTCGACTCTTCTTTACTACATTTTAATCTCCCTCGCCATTATTTCCTGGTTCCTCGTAGCCTTTTCTTTCTTCAGTTCATGTCTCTACTTCGTTAAATATTGGCATTTTGTAAAAACAAAAAATTCAGTCGATCATATCATTTCCCCTCTTTATCTTTTCTAGCCACGTAAAACATCATTGAACGCGTCAGTATCAGGTTCCCTTTTTACTTCATGATATAAAAATCTTATAATTATAGTATTATTCCCGTTACTTTCCATCTTATTCTTTTACTCTCACTTCTCATCGGTCTTTCTAATCCCTTCCTTGCATTACCCCGTCTTTATTCTCCTCGACACAAAACGAAAAGGAAAAAGGGAAAAACAAATCCATGACTGAAGCCTTTTTTCCTTCTCCTCTCCCTCCCTCCCCCCCCTATCATAGGACTGCATGTTCGCAGGAGGAGTTCTGATTCCAGCGTGTCCGTGGCGCTATCCTTCAGCGACGTGGCGGCAGGGGTTATCATCCCGCAAGGGGGCACCATCGAACCGCCAGGTAGCGACAGCGACGAGGGGTCGCCCTCGGCCAACTCTGCCGCCGAGTGTGACAGACAGGCCAGCGAGGTTGGCCACCACGAAAATGACATTCGCAGGGAATTTGCCTCACGGTCGCAGGAAGATCTTTATGAAAATATTCTCCCTTATAGGTAGGTATGTGATGTTCAAAATTTCAATCTTTCAAAATGTGTGGAATTTTACGTCATTGCATCGGCATTCCAATTCAGTCAGGCAAAGGGCATACATACTGCACGCTGCCCGGGACAATAATAATAATAATAATAATAATAATAATAATAATAATAATAATAATAATAATAATAACATAATATTTTGGAAGAAGACCCTCTTTTAAACAAATTCTGTTGTATAAAATGGCAGAATTCAGCGAATTAATCTTATATATTATTTTTTTCTATTTTTCTTATTACTCGCTTTTCTGGATCAGCGATACTTCGCAATAATTGTCCAATATTCGTATTAGGGATAATGCTGAAAGTGGTATTTTATTCAGAACAAGCTTTAATAATCAAAGACTGGTATTATCAGTACACTGGTATTATCAGAATACTGATATGGGAAGGCGTTCCTCTGGTTCAGATCAAGTAGGGGTCGTCGCCGGTGTTGGTATCATTCCGTAAGAGAGGTCAATGTCAGGCAGGGGTCGTCTCTGGTATTCAGCTGGTATTACTGCTGGTATAGCTATGGCTTATGGCGACGTTTCAAACTTCTCGTAGGTCATCCTCTTGGCTGGTTAGCAGTAGAAGTGAAGAGATGGTGTCTGCATGCCGATGTTTATAGCGGCTCGAATCCTAGAGCTGCGTTCTCATTGGTCGAGCCGGTCTGGGACGAAGTCTGGGATCTCTCGTCGATGGTTGCAGGGATGCAGCCGTGCGAGCGCTATAGTAGTGTATCGGGGAATGAATGTCAGGGGTCTAACCTGCGGCAGGAATCCTATCATCCCGCTGGTGCTCCTGGATATTTGGGTGGTAGTTCTCTGCTGATCTTCAGGCGGTGGTAGGGAGGAGAAACGTTTCTTGGATAATGTTCAAGTTAGGTATCTCCTTTCCTATATGGAGGGCTTCCAGGATTCGTAAACGTCGGGGATCGGTGGTTTGGTCAGTTATTTCGATATTAGGTACAATATCGGTCCTTTTTATTCTTACGTTATGGGCAGTCCTGGCGTGATTATAAATGGCTCCCTCTTGGGCGTGGCGGGAGATTCTCTTGGAGAATCGCATGGTGGTCATGCGGATGTATTTGTCGAGGCATCCTCGGACGGGGCACATGTATCGGTAGACCACGCTCGTCTTCTTCAAGGGATCCTGCACGGGGGCCGCTGGGTTGTTCCTCATCACCAGGCTGCTTGTCTTCGTTTTCTAATATATTATTAAATTAATGGTCTTGTCCTGATTGGTGGGGGTGACGTTTCTCTCTATGATGATCTTGAGGGATTTGCTCGTCCTCCTTATACCTTCGGTGAAAGCGCCCTTTGTAAAAAAAGCTTGATGGGCTCTGGGATGTCGGGGCGGGGTTCCTGGAGGTACCAATCTTCCAGGAACCCCGCTCTATTTTAATAGCTGTCTTTTTGCCGCTCTCTTTAATAACTATTCTTTCCCAGACTCCTTTTATTTAATAATTGTTCTTTTCCAGCTCTCTTTTAATAGCTACCCTTTTCTAGCTCTCTTCAATAGCTGCCTATTTCAAGCTCTTTTTTAATATCTGCCCTTTCCCAGGTCCCATTTAATAGCTGCCCTTTTACAGCTCTATTTTAATAGCTCTCTTTAAAAACTATTCTTTTTCATCTCTATTTAATAGCTGTTCTTTTTCAGCTCTCTTTTTATAGCTGACTTATTCCAGTTCTTTTACATAATTGTTCTTTTCCAGCTCTGTTTTCATGGATGTCATTTTTCAGCTCTCTTTAATAGTTTTTCTTTTCCAGCTTCTTTTCTATAATTGCTTTTTCCAGCTTCTTTAATAGCTACCCTTTTCCAGCTATCTTTTAATAGTTGCCTTTTTCCAGCTCGCTTTAATAGTGGTTCTTTTCCAGTTCTCATTTATTGGCTGCTTTTATCCAGCTTTCTTGTAATAGCCGCCTTTTCCAGATCTCTTTGAATAGCTGCCTCTTTCCAGCTTTCTTGTTATAGCTGCCTTTTTCCAGTTCTCTTGTTATAGCTGCTCTTTTCCAGTCCTCTCTAATAGCTTCCCTTTTCCAGTTATCTTTTAATAGATGCCTTTTCTCAGCTCTCTTTTAATAGCTGTCTTTTTTCCAGCTCTCATTTAATAGATGGTTTTTTCCAGCACTCTTTTAAAAAGCAGCCTTTTATAGGCTCTTTTAATAGCTGTCTTTTCCAGCTCTCTTATAATAGCTGCCTTTTTCCACTTTCCTTTTAATAACCGTCCTTTTCCAGCCATTTTTTTAATTGGTGCTCCTTCCTTTCCAGCTCTCTTTAATGGCTGGTCTCCTCCAGCTCTTTTTCAATAGCCCTTTTCCAGCTCTCTTTAGTAGCTGTTTTTTTCCAGCTTGTATAAGATTAATTCCTTGAGAGTTGCCATTATTTAAAAAAAAAAACCATTTATCAAAGAAGGTCTGCTCCCTGCAAATAATAATAATAATCTATATAAATAGAAATGTAAATGTTCGTTTATTCAAAATCTTAAATCTCCGAAAGTTCTTCACCGTTTGCTTTGACATTTTAACATAGGATTCCAATACACCTGTTTTTATGATGGGGTTTCATCCTACCTCCCTCCCCTTTCCGAAGGAGGTAGGGGTGAAAAGGGATTCCCTGAAACGGAGCTGGTTCTGCTCGTGAAACGCGGCTGGTTATGCCCGTAGACTTAGTTACTGTATGAATTTATCATACATAATTTCTGCATACGACTTATCATTTTGAAAAGAATACAATAGGGTAAACATCAATGACATCAAAGATGGTGGAGTTTGGGAAGGGGGTTGACAGAGAGAGAATGAGAGGGAGAGGAAGTGAGAGAGAGTAGACGCGGTGTTAGGAGGAAGAAAGAGGAAAAAAGACTGAGGGTTTTAGAGAGGGAGAGAGAGAGTTAGTTACTAGTGAAGAAGAGAAAGGAGAGACAAAAGTTGATGTGACGAGAGAGAGAGAGAGAGAGAGAGAGAGAGAGAGAGGATAGGAAGAAAGAGGAAAAGAACAGTGTTATTAGTGAGAGAGAGGAGAGACAGTATTGTTGAGGAGAGAGAGAGTAAAAGAAAGAGAGAGAGAGAGAGAGAGAGAGAGAGAGAGAAGAGAGAGAGAGAGAGAGGGGGTGTTAGGTAGGAGAAAGATGGAAAAAGTGAGATAGAGAGAGAGAGAGAGAGAGAGAGAGAGAGAGAGAGTTGGTATTAGTGAGAAGAAAGAGGGAAAGAGACAGTGATGGTTGGAGACTGAACCACAGCAACCCGTGGCCGGGTACAGCTAGTAATCATAATAATAATCCAACGACGCTCTGCTTCCCAGTAGGATTTGATATGAGAGCATAAAAAGCACCATTTCCAGCAACACAATCCCAAGTGTCACTTAATTGCACATTGATATTGAAAATGTGTTCATGTTTATGTCGAACAAGCCTTGTGGGAAAAACGAACGAGAAGTCTAAAGAAATGTAGATAAAAATAAATGTGAAGAAATGCCTCATGAGAAATGTCAGAAAAAATCAATTAAAGGGACAAGACGATTTTGACTTTTCTTCCTTCTTGCAGGTCTTTTGCTTCCTTAGCAGTTAAACAACCCCATCCCCCTTTCTTCCTTTTCCTTCTATGGGCCTGGGCAAAAATTGTCATTTTGTTCCCCAAGCTAGTGGTTTTTGCTCTTGAATAATGGTATGATTACAGCCTCTCTTAACCAATCTTGCCAGTATCATCACACACATCACTTCGATGATGCCAACAACAACTACGTGATCTTGCAGACTGGCCCCCACACTGCCTGCCGCTTTCGTTGCTGGCCGCTGGAGTCCTTGCAGTGACTCCACTACCCTCACACCAGCCTCGACGCCACGGCTTCCTCGCAGACGAACTCCAACGCCCACCACAACGTGCCCGAGAACACCCAGTGCTAAGCGACGGTTCCCAGGTCGTAGACGCATTTCCAGTGCCAGACCTGCTTCCAGTACGCCGCCTCCGGCCAGACAGAACCTCAGCGGAAGCCTTGATGAGATAGGTAGGTCCGACTTTGTCCCGGGAATTCTCTGTACACCGCTGCCCGAGAGTTCAATGAAGCATAGTATTTACCACTATACCCATAAAACAAACATTAAACCTTCAAAAGTGATTTTCTACAGAAAACGCGTGTCATGATGAGGGAGGAAAGAGTACAATTAATTTTGTTGCCAGGAGACATTCTTTCAGCAACAGATATTTCCATTTGTGACATGAAGGAGTTACCATTTTCATATGACTCTACGTGCTGAGTCACTCACCTATCTTAACAGCATACTTTCCTTGAACATAACGCTAAGTCAGGATAACGTTACACATGATGAAAATTCCTTCTCCGTGCACAATAAGGAGAGGTCTTTCTTCGAGTTTGTGGGTAAATTAAAGTTGTTCATTTCATATTTAACAAGGTTAAAGTCAAAAGGAATCTTGTTAGCTCACTGACCATGAATGTCTACCTTAATTAAGTTCCAAAAGACCAAAATCGCCCGCAAAATAATTACAATAATAAGTTACTATGTAAGAGCAGGTTACCAATAGAATATAACTGAAAAAAAAGAAAAAACAAGGAGCTCCAGTTGAATAACAGACAGCAGATAGTTTTTAAGACGTAAGGAAATGTAATTTTGTCCCCCTCTCTCACTTGCTGTCCTTATCAGCTGGCACAAAAGCAGATAGAGGACCAGGATTACGACTGCGCACTGGACCTTCCAGCCTGGATTTTATGCGTCCTCAGAGTGCCAGTTCATCTCTAGCATCTTCGGGAGCCACTTACAGGATCTCAAGACTCACTTCAGGACTTGCAAGGTAATTTTTGAGGAAAAAATGTTACATTAGGATATGTACAGCTCTGTTTAGAACTCATGCTGCATGACTGCATAGGATTTCGTTCAAAATTCACTAACTGGCAACCTAACATACTCCATATTTATCTGTTATTTCAATGCGAAAACATGATTATTGCATACAATAAAGCCATAATGTGTTTCATAAGAGTGAAATCTGTCATATATTTCAAAACTGTAAGAAAATGTCATGTGTAGCCAAATTTCAGACAAAACACTTTGGAAACATTTTCAAAACTTTCGTTGACACACCATTGATGCATTTGACCAAGACGAAGTCAAATGCTTCATAAGTGTTTTGTCTGAAATTAGTCAAGCGCCTCAGTGGCATGGTCGGTATGGTGTTGGCGTGCTACCTTAGCGGCCGCGAGTTCGATTCTCGGGCATTCTGCTAGATGTGAGAGATGTGTATTTCTGGTGATAGAAGTTCACTCTCGACGTGGTTTGGAAGTCACATAAAACTGTTGGTCCCGTTGCTGAATAACCACTGGTTCCATGCAATGTAAAAACACAATACAAACAAACAAACAAACCAAAACCAAATCGTCATCCAACTTCAGTCCAAATGTTAAATAAAAAATGGGAAAAATTGTCACAAAATTAATATTGCTTCCAAAGCAAGCATTAAATTTGAAATAGTCCTTTGATTGCTTTTACACCTCAACACAGAAAAAATGTAAATATGTATATACAAAAATAGAATGTGCCCACTGATATCAACGTGTGAGCCGTGAGGTGAGCGTTTGCGATGCAACCATTAGAGTGTCGGTGCAAAACAATAACCACCTGGTGTAACACAAGGTATCTAAAGGAAGAGGCAGTGTCATCCCCATAGAGCGCTATGGTAGCACAAACCAAAATATGCTTTTTACCTGTTTTTTTTTTTTTTTCGCTTTAATAAAAGCTTAAAGGAAAGTTCAGATTTTTTGTTATATTCCTGAAACTAATACTGACAATGAGTAAAGAATAAAAAACAATAAAAAACACGCTGTAATTGAACAGTTTTTCTTTGTCCTGATTGGCTAGCTATAGTGACATCACTAAGGTCCTCCCCATTTATACCATGCTCGTCGTCTTTCAGCAGCCAAAACAGAAAGGCGGTCTTTTTAACTATGTTGACATTTTAACATATCTAAATTATGGTGTCTTGTGCTACAAAAATCTGAAAAACAAGAAGAAATTTGTAAATTTTCATTGCTGTCTGAGAAATATTTCCGTAAGTGACGTCATATCTGTAGTATGACTTCTCCATCCACTGAGCAGACGAATTTCCGTCTGTCAGGCTTGGAGTAATTTCATTATGCTTTATGTCAATTACAGTTACAATTATAATTACCAGTCCTATTAATAAATTGCAATTACAACTAAAATTGATATTAAATAAAAATAACAAATTGCAATTACTACAATTACCTTAAAAATGTGTAATTAATTACATTTCAATTAAATTACAATTGCAATTACAACAAGCTTGCTATCAAAGCACAGCCCTAGGCAGGCAGGAGATGCCGACTAGTAAAATTCCTTTGCTTCAGATGCAACCACCTTACTTATAAACCATCTTGGTGTAACATAGGTCTACAAAGAGTAGCGACAATGAAATTAGGTTGAAAACATTTATTTTATATTTGTAAGAGGAATATTTGGATTTTCATACAAAATAATTTGTTTTATTTCTTAAATACTTAAAAAATGATGGCATACTAGCAAACATTTGCCTTCTTTTGTCAAAGCCAATATTTTGTTCCTAGGCCTAGGTGTGTTAGATTTCATTACTTTACACTTAGCATTCACATCTCTATCTTAACAATTTCTGGCCAAAAAGCAAATGAGGTTATCTACACATTCTTGCACTTCAAGTTACCTTATGGAAGTTGTCGCAGAAATCTAAAAACATTTTTCGAACCTGAATTTCCCCTAATATCATTTCTGCCAACATTTTCGTCCATTTGTTCTATGCAGGCAGTGGTAGGTAAACCTGGCGTGGCGTATCGAACATCTGTGCCAAAGAATCCTGTTCAGTTGTCAAGCGTCGTTCATTTTCTACGTGGGAGTGTTTCCTATATTTGTTATTATCAGTCATAAAACTAGCTCTGACATTTACGTCAGACATTTACGGATGCACTAAGGTGTGACATCTACTGCAATTGTACCAAGAATGCATTTAAGTTTTGTTACTAGATAATGAATACCGAATGAAAATTTAACCATTATTCTATGGTGTTAGTTACATAACACCAGTCGCTCATCTAGTATGTTGGCCAAGTGTAATGATCAAGTCGCCAGCCATAAAAAAAGAAAAAGAAAATTAATGAAACTTAATTTTGTTGCGGACCAATGAGACAGTTATGCAGGAGATAACATCTATATATTTTTTCATCTTTTACTAGAGAAAATATGCAATATTTTAGTTTTAACAGAATTACATATTATCCAAGTTAACTTAAATTTACTAGAATGTACCAAAATCTTATCTTGTACTTCTTACAAATAATCTATGTATTTTAATGTAAATATTTTTCTGTAGTTACCCATACATGACTTTATCATTATATATCTATTGTTTAGTATCCTTGGTTTTATAAACAACCTTGTACCATCTTTTACATCTTTTATGCCTGCTTCGTGGGTTAACCAGATACTAACAACATAGTCACAAATTAAAATGACGGCAGTGTTCCTGTTCTTTTTTGAATGGGCTTCAAAATCCAATTTTAAAATTTTCAATAAACTTTTTGTTTTAATATTACACAAAACCAATTAACCAGTTTCTTGCTACACTAACAGAAATAAATTAAATGCATCGCATTTTCTGGTTCTTTGCAGTTTTCACATAATTTACTACATATTTGATATTTTCAGCATATATAATCTATCTTTAGTGGCCAGAATTTCACGAACATTTTTGTACAAACTTTCTCTATCATAACTATTAATAAATTTACTGTTAACATATTCCCAAATAGTTTTCCATTCAAATAAACTGTATTTTTCTTCAAAATAAACTGTATTTTTCTTTTGGGCTGAACTCCTCATCTCTCGATAAAAGCCCATAAAAACTCTCAGAGTTCGCATTTGGGAAGGTATCCATCTTTATTTTGTTCAATCTCCAAAAGATACGATGTCCTCATCTTACAGTAATACACAAGAAGTTCATAACCAATTACTCTTTTCATGAATGACTTATAAATTGTGTTGAAACTGGCTTTCGTTGTTACATTGATAATTTCATTAAATCAATACTTCCCTTCTCTCTTTTTAAATACATAGTCTGCCCTCAAATGGGCGATAGTTTCCGTTCCATAAAAACTTTATACAAAGACAACTTTGAGCATCAAAATAAAGCATTTTTATCAAACTTAGAAAACTCCAGATGACATCTATATTGTAGACAAAAATAGAGAAATATTTCAACTATGTCGCAAAGCTGATTATGCTTCCGAAGAAGTTATAAATGTTTTGAACAGCACAAAAACCTGTAGTTGCTGTTATTTGGATGAGGAAAAACAGAAAACGTGTAAATTTTTAAAAACAAACAGGAAGAAAGATGCTTATTGTATTCCACAAGAAAAAGAAAACGTCATTTTTCTTAGAAAATAAACGCGGAAAATTACGCTTATTGATCATGACGCACGATAAAACTCGCTGTGGAATTGACCTTTTTGCTCTACAATATAGTGTGATGAAAACAATTATTAAATGATAAAAATATCTAATTCATTCTCCGTACTTTTCACGATGTGCTTTCCTTTACTCTGCACGTCACTCGTGGAAGTGGTCGTCTTGCCACGAGTCCTTCGCTGCGGCCGCAACTAGAAAGTCGTACTGACATGCTTTTTAGTGTTATTAAAATTCACTGTATATAACTTTCCGCCAATAGAAATTTCTGCAAACTAATGTATGAAATTAAGTTTTATACAAAATACCTTTTTCTTTATTATTATTATTATATTATTTGTTTCCGACACTACAACATACAATAGTACATGATATTCTCATAAACTCCGCCTTAACACTGTTTCATTACAGAAGCCAGTCGATGCGCTCTTCTGTGGGTGGTGTCGGTTCCTCGGCGGGAGGAAACAGTCCGCGAGACCCAAACGGTGTGTGGAGCCCCAGACTTCTTCCTCAGCACAGATCTATCAGCACAGTTTCTCTCGCCGATTCGCAAATTCTGTCGAAATTCATGGATGGGTAAGGACGGTGTCTTGCCTTGTATTTCAATATTCGAAACAGGTACTACCTACTACATGAGTATATCAATCAGCAGTCCGGGAACAATTAAGGGTAACCTGCATCCTGAGCCAGGATTTATTATATCTTTTCGGACCAAGAGTCATGAACGGTGTCCGTGTTTCGGAAACGCGCCGTGTACGTCACGTTCACACGAGGCGGAATCCGCGCGGATGCAAAAAGTGGTGACCGTACACATTATGGCGGTTTCCGAGCGGTTCATTCAGTTCTACCGGTATGGAAGTGGAAGAAATAACGTCCTTACGTTATGTTCAAAAGACTGTCTCCAAAACTGAGAGAATATGAACCCAGATTCTTCATTTATTTCAGAATGACCATAGAGAATTTGACGATTTATTTACACTGAATAAGGATGCAAGCGGAAACTCAATCTGCGCGGATGCCGCGTTGGTGGTGTGTGAACCATTGCGTCAATCACTGGAGTGGCGATCTCCCTGACGAGTGTGTGACTCGAGCGGCCATATTGAAAGGTCTCGGTCCAGCTCACAGTACTATACTTAATTTTTCCTATTGTTATAATTATTAATATTATTATTGCTGGTATTATAATTATATTAATTATTATTATTATTGCTGGATTCAATTTAACAGGATCTAAGAAGCGTCTAGCATAAATGGTTCCTGTAAATTACAAGACTTTCTTAGCTTACCTTCACTAAGCACTAACTAAGCAGTAATGCACATTCACAACACTAACTTTCACAATGTGCTTCAACATACTATAACTCACATTCACTAAACACAAACTTTCTATACACTTATATTCGCTAAACACTCACATTTAACATACACTCACACTCAATAACTAAACCCTCACTAAACACTCATAAAACACCAAACACTCAATAAATACTCACTATACCACAAACAATCAGAAAACATTCACTGAACACTCACTTAATCCTAAACATTCATTAAACACTAAACAATCACTAAGCACTCATTATACACTAAACATTCACTAAGCACTCACTATACACTAAACACTCACTAAAACCTAAACACTCATTAAACAGTAAAGACTCACTAAATCCTAAATTCTCATTAAATCCCTAAACACTCATCAAACATTAAACAGTGAATGAACATCCACTCATCACTCATTAAACACTCAATTAACACTAGCACACTAAATATTCACTAAACACTAACATTCACAAGACATTCACTAAACACTCACTAAACATTCACTGAATACTTACTAAACATTAACTAAACACAAACATTCACAAAACATTCATTAAAGCCTAAACAATCACTAAACATTCACTGAATACTTGCACACTAAATATTCACTAAACACTAACATTCACCAAACACTAACTAAACATTCACTAAATAATTACTAAACATTTACTGAATACTTACTAAACATTCACAAGACATTTACTAAACATTCACCAAATACTTGCACACAAAACATTCACTAACATTCACTAAAACCCTAAAGGCTCACTAAACATTCACTGAAAATTTACACAATAAACATTCACTAAACACTAACATTCCCAAGATATTCACTAAACACTCAATAAACATTCACTCAATACTTACCTACTAAACATTCACAAAACATTAACTAAAACCTTAAAGACTCAATAACAGTCACTGAATACTTACACATTCACTGGATCCTTACACACTAAACATTCATTAACATTCACAAAACTGCTAAAACCCTAAAGACTAACTAAACATTCACTGAATACTTACACAATAAACGTTAAATAACATTCACTAAACCCTAAGCATCTCGGTAAACATTCACTAATCATGATCTAAACAGTCACTGAGG
>NC_087203.1:51491627-51494127 GCF_015104395.2 Macrobrachium nipponense | reverse complement strand
TATATATATATATATATATATATTGTAATATATATGTAATTATATATATATGATATATATCTATATATATATATATAATATATTTTATATATATAAATATAAATATGATAATATATAATATATAATAATATTATATATATATATATAATAATATAATTATATAAATATAATGGACAATTAGATGACAGACTTTTGCAGTGGTCGCCAAAGACTTTGGAAAGCCGAGGAGGCGTTTAGAAGATTCTTCTGAAAAGGAAAAGACAGTTAAAAGAAACAGCGACTGTTATTTTTCAGATACTTTGAAAGAAGAAGTACAGTGCGACACTTAATATTATTGGAGAACTTTTGATAGCTATTTCTTTTACTCGGTTTCTGATAATTGTGGTTACTTTTACAGATGGATTCGGTTTGTCACTACCGAAAATGAATTCTCTATTTGACATTTATTTGAGAGAGACTGAAGGGGCATTTTGACAGTGAGAATAGTGTGTGACAATTTTATTTGATATGCTTATGCAGTTCGATTTTTGCATTTCTCTGTTCAGCTTCTTATGAGTTTTTTTTTATCAATATTTGTGGCAATAGATAAGGGTTAAACTACGCAAAACACGAAACATAGACAAAATAGTTCTAACAGAGAATACCGAGAAAAATTTCACCAGAATATCCCTCTTAGGTAACCCAAAAGCTCCAAAAGAGAGAGAGAGAGAGGGTAGGACCCATGTACGAGGGATCAAGAGAGAAGTAACTTCCGTAGATAACCAGAACAAAAGAATGATGTCCTACCAAAGGTTTCAAGCTGTAACGGAAGATAACTGACGATATCTGCCACGCAGTTGTAAAGTAATGCGTGAAAACATGCAAGTAAATGCACTAACATATGAGTAGACTAGCTCTAAGTAAGATACAGGCCAAACATTTGACGCGAATTTGGTTTACACCTTAAACCTTCCCCTTAAGAGATCCTGGCATAACATGAACTTTTACATTTTCTCTACCTTTTTTATGCTCCTGGGGCAGCAAAGACCGTCTCATAGCCTTTGATTTGAATTTTGAATTTTATTCATACATCTTAATGAATTATGATAAGTTCGGAAACAAATAAGTAATGGAGAACCACGAAGAAAGTATTTGAAGTGTTTGATAAGTCCTTGGACTTTAAAGTTTTATGACAAAAATTCAAGGACTTATGAGAAACAAGGAGAAGTTGCTTGTGGTTCAGGGATCAGGCACTGTTCACTTGTATGAATGTGATGACTGCAGCGCCACTGAAATCAAGTGGCAGTGATCGATCACTTGATCATTGCAAGTCCAACTGCTAGTAGATGTTGGACTAGGTCCACTGCCTCCAGCATCCTTGACCACCTTTAAGTTGAGAATTGATGGTGGATTCAAGCTATCTTACCGCTTTCGATAAAACATAGTGATAGTATTTCACCCTCGGAATTTCCGAGAGCAGTGAAATCATAAAAAAGAAATCGACTTTGTATGGTGGTGGCTCTGCCTTCCATTATTTTTAATTTATCATGTGTTGTAGGGGGCGGGTAGTAGGGGTGTTCCTAGTTGGCTTTTGCTACACATGACCGTTTTTCGTATTTGTGCTTTTAAGTTTGTTTTGTTGTGTAGCCTACTACAGGCACTGTGGAACTGCAGCACCCCCGGTTTTCACTCAAAATTTATTAATAACCTGTAATTTGGTTTTTCTTTCTTTAATACTTGTACTTAATATCATTACTACGATCAATCATTCACAACGTCAGTGGTCATCGTCATTCATCTCATTTGTGAAGAAATACAAAAATGCTTGTGTGAAACTCTTTTTCATAGTTCCACGCATGCGCACATGTCTGAGGGGGAAGGGAGGGGGAGTCCACAGTGGAGAAAACCACTGCCGCTCACCCAGCTCCATGTTCATAAAATTCTGAATGTAATTCTGTTAAAATGGTAAAATGTTGGATATTTTCCCTAATAAAAGATAAAAAAAAAAAGTTCCATGTTGACGTTTTGTATCATGAGTGACCATGAATCAGGAAAGGCTCAATGCACTTGCAGTGATTTCAACTGAGAAAAATTTCCCCACCCAGTCAGTCATCCAAATACCAAGGAGAAAGTTATTAATCCTTTCTCCCAAAATAAACAAGAAGAATGGCTTTCATTTTTAAATGAATGGATCAAGCTAGACTGGAACAATTTATATGTAACGTAAAAATCAATTGTACAGGTGTTTTCCTTGTGTGTGGGTACTATGTATTTTGTTTTGTACAGTATTAATAAGATAATAATGCCAAAAACTTTTTCTGAAGCAGCACCCCACTAATGTAAGTCATATATATATATATATATATATATATATATATATATATATAATATATATTGTGTGTGTGCACAGCATATAAAGAGAAAGAGAGAGAAGGAATAAGTGTCGCGAAAAACTAGTGCCCAAGTTTTCCATGACGTAGTCCTGCCCGTCCATCCATTTCCCGCTTTTCAATGTAAGGCG
>NC_087203.1:51408532-51491127 GCF_015104395.2 Macrobrachium nipponense | reverse complement strand
CAGTTCATAATCATAATCTATCTCACTCTCTCTCCCTATCGTGTTTGAAGTAATTTAATTGCATAATAATTGAAGATAGGGCCGTTCCCGAAATGGTTTGACGTCATCCACCATTATGAGGTCGGGTTTCGCAGATCTATTGTAGCTTCTTCCATTGGAACAGATTCTTCCTATAGATATAACCGTTGTGAGTAAGAGTGGCTAAAGCGCTCTCTTTCTCTCTTTTCCTGACTGAGGGAGTGTTTCATTTTTACATTAACGTAAAGATTTTGTACTAAGGTGGTCACTCTTAGATTGATTCAATTTCAGAATAGCATGGTGGTTATTTAAGGACCCTGGTGACATATTGTGAAAGTGTGTTGTAGTCAAATAAGGCAGCTGCAGCAAAACGAAACGGTGGCAGAGCCGGGTCAAATGAATCTATTTTGTTACCCAAGATTAAAAAGAGTTGGAAAAAATGAGTGGAAAATTTAGTGAAGATTGAATTGGATATCCAAACTGGTGATTATTATTTCATATTAATTTTTATATTTGAACTTTTTTTTCATGCAAACAGTATGTCTGATTCTTTCAAATTCTGGTTTTGATAAATTTTGATACATTTATCCATGTTTGTGTGTTCATAATTTTTGCATTCACAATTTGTTTGTTTCTTAGTGATTTAAGGTTTTATACTTGACGCAATTTCATGACTTAACACTTGTGAATTTATTTTCATTTAGTTGCATTTTATTTTCAAATCTTAAGTATTGCTTAACAATTGAATTTTAACTGAATAATTTCTTGTTTAATTAATTAATTTTCTTGATAACCTTATTTTAAATTAATTTTCTTTAGTATTAAATTCAAGAATTAATGAAACTATGTGTTGCTTTCAAGTGATAGTAAATTTTCCTGAGATTGTGAATTTCAGTTATGAATTTTGAATTTAAAAATAAATTTTTATATTTTAAATTTTTATAAGCGTTTCATTTATGACCACCAGTGATCGAATTTGAATTTGTGTAGATTCAACCTTCAATTTTCTTGAAATGAGTTAGAACAGGGAAAGCGTTTTAAATACTTAGACTTTTAAAGTTGTTCTTAGAGTGAGGCCCTATAACTAACATAAGCTAATTACCTCACACTAGTTCTAATGACCTTAGTTTGATTCTTGCATGATTAGATTAATAAGCTTTTAAAGGGATCTGGGATGAGGGTTCAAGTGTCTGATTGTTGTGAGGTAACCATTTTTTTTTATTGGTAAGTATAATAAACAGATATATATATATATATATATATATATATATATATATATAATATATATATATATATATATATATATATATATATATATATATATATATATATATATATATATATATATATATATATATATATATATATATATATATATATATATATCACGAAAGTTTGGAACGTGATAAATCCATAAATAAAGGTATAAGCCACGAAATATATATATAAACTATGTATATATATATATATATATATATATATATATAATATATATATATATATATATATATATATATAGGCCATACATCCATCAAAGGTTCACGTATTTTGTTTTCCTTTGCTGTAGTCACATCTTCTTATTGTCCCTACCACTTTCCCCATCATTAAATTTTTTTCTTTTCCCCCAAATTTATTATTCTCTCGGCCAGAAAGCAAACGCTAACATACGTGTCAGTACAGATCACCCATTTGTCACCAGAGGGAGGGAAAGAGAGACGCCGCGGTACACCAACCAAAACAGCTTCCCTCTTGAGCCATGAATGCCTTATGCATAATTGCCTCCAAAAGGCGCCTCCGCTGTCACCTGTGTCTCCCTTCCCGAAAGTAGCTACTCAGACGGGATGGCGAATGACGGATTGCACCCCACTGTGACTATGACCGGGTTCTGCCTGCAGGCGCGAAAGAGAAGGTGAAAAACATTGTCCTTCAGCTGGAGTCTGTTGGAGTGCCACGGACACAGAACAGACACCCGTGAATGTCGCCATTTTTGACTCTCCAGCGTCACCTCGGAGCACAAGGATGTCGATGAGGAAGAGGAAGGCGTGTGTGTACTTCGAGGACGTCTCTTACCAGAGACGGATGCAGGAGGCAGCGCCCCGCAAGACCTTGAGGAAAACTCAGACTGCCCAGATCAACGGCCACCGCTGAAGCAGCCTCTCTTCCATGATGCAGCACAATGTCCACCAAGACTTACTCGATGAGCTCAAAGGGAGTGTTTGTCGGCGCTCGAGAAAATGATGGAGTGCTATCGCGAGCTGCCAGTTAATCGGGCGTGCCCTTGATGTCTATAGAGGCCTCACCAGCGAGATGAAGGACTACGCCATGGTGAAGTCTCGAGTCCTTCGAGCCTGTGACCCCTTCCTACCCGAGGCCTATCGCCGACAGATCAGACGAGCAGATAGAGGGATGACCTCGTCCAGTCCGAGAGTCAGAAGGTACACGATGATGCCTCCGTGGAACTGACTGAACAGCTAGGGAGGCCCTTTGATGGGCGGACACCGGAGGCGCCTCACTATTGATGGAGTCACCAGAGAGTTCTGAATGGCAGAAACTTGTATAGCTTCAGAGATCATTGACTTCTTTAAATGTGTTTTGCTAAACTAAGTCTCCCTGGATTCAGTCTCACTTGCTAAGGTATTTTCTGACCATGGAATTGACCCATCAGAAAGGTGAAGGTTATCATGAGCAATCAACTTTTCTATTTATGGCCTTTTTATTGGCATTTGGTTCATTGCCATTGGTCTATATTTGAGTTAGAAATCTGAAATTTGATATAAGCTGAAATTGGTCAATTTTCTTGAAATTTTCAAACTTATCAGGTTCTTTTTTTCTTTGATGTTTGAATGAACGACACTCTGGTATTGAGGAGTTTACTCTCATGGCGATTTTATGGACCTTCATCAGTCATTACAAATAACTTTATTTCACATTTGTTTCACCACCCTTTTTTTTATCAAAATTGACAAACAATAATTTACAACCAAAATTCCCCTTACAGATGAACACTCTCCAACGCTCTCCAAGTTCTCAAAACCCATTTTCAAGGGTTATTCACAGCAGTGCGTATGGTACAATCTCTTGGTCAAACTCAAAACATAAGAAAATGAACTAATTAGTCTCTCCACTCTACCTTCTTTGCTTGTGAGGCTGCGAGCGATGTTCTCCTGCTCCTTCTGTTCCTTGGAGGACGTCAGCGAGCTGGGAGAAGAAGAAGACGAAGAAGAAGAACTTCCAACCTCGTCCCTTGCCCCTGAAACTGCTGCTGGCGAAGAGGCGCGCTTCGCTTCCTCTTGGTGTTTCTTCCTTTTCTTTCTTGAGTCCTTCTTTTCAGGAGTTTCTTTTTCGCCCTTCTCTTCTCCCTCAGCATACCCTGCTGAGGATGTCGAAGGGCCTCCTCCTACTTCGGTACAGATACGAAGGGCAGCGTCATCTGGAATGGGTTCGTGAGGTTATTCATCACACCTACTGAAAGTCGTTATTTGAGCAGTGGGTTTCAGGTTACTGAGTCAAGGTTAAAGAAATACATTTGACTGCAGCAGCCAGCACAAAGGGAACACAATTTAGGCTTCTGCTGAAATTTCATTAACTGTGTAAAATATGTATAATTTATGACATTGTGGGCACAGTTTTCCGTGTCGACAATGATGAGGTTATGGTCTTCAAGTATATTAAAAGCTTTCGAACCTAGGTAATTCCATTGTTGATGTTTAAATTCCTGTTTGCTATTCTGCTGGAACGTCTTGTGGGCTGTAGGTGTTCCCTTGGTGGCGCGGCTACAACATTGCTGGGACGTTTCAGGGCCCTTGTCTGTATCCTGTCTCGGGGAGGGGAGGAGCAGAAGAGGGGGCAGCAATAGGCAGATGAAAACAGTTTGTCTTAAAATTAAAATTTTTAACAAAGTTTTTAAAAATGTAAAAATTAACTACAATGGGTCCTCTCCAGCGAACGACTTGTTACAGTAAAAAGCTTCACCTAAGTTTATGGCGTCGCCTTCCACCGGTCTTCTTGTTTGGACATTGTTATTCTTAAAAATTGTGTTAGATCCATCCCAATTCGGTCTGTGATTGTTGTTAAAGGCATAGGAGACTATTAACAGAACAATGTAATAGTCCCCTATGCTTTTAAACAACAATCATTAGACCGAATTAGGATGGATCTAACATAATTTTTTAAAATAATGTCCAAACAAGAAGACTGGTGGAAGGCGCCGCCATAAACTTAGTTGAAGCTTTTTACTGTACAAGTCGTTCGTTGGAGAGGACTCATTAGTCAATTTTTACATTTTTTAAAAACTTTGTTAAAAATTTTAATTTTAAGAGAAACTCTGTTTTTCCTCAGCCTATTGCTGCCCCTCTTCTGCTCTCCTCCCTCAGACAGGATACAGCACAAGGGCCCTGACGTCCAGCAATGTTGCATCCGCGCCACCAGGGGAACACCATGCAGCATCATCATAACCCACAAACACGTTCCAGCAGAATAGCAAATAGGAATTCCAACATCAACAATGGATTACCTAGTTGGGCTGTTGAGCGCTTCCTTCATTTGCGTTCTTTGTTCTGGAATTATCCTGTTCAGAAGTTTACCTCGACAAATTTTTAAAGTTATAAATCTTTTAAAGTTTATAAATTTTTAAAGTTATAAAAAATTTTCACTTGACTGAAGATGAAGCTAGCACAAGGTTCGAAAGCTTTTGATATCATTAAAGACCATAAACTCACATAGCCATTATTATTTTTTAATATATAATTCCCGCTATCGCCACCATTTTTATGTTGCTGCTGTCAAGAAAACAGATGAACTCTAAATTTTTAGTGTCTGATGTTCGAAAACCTCTATAGAACTCAAGTACTTTCATTTCACAAATGGGTACAATTAGTTTGAAAAAATAATTCTTCAGCAAACTGTTAGTGAAATTTTGTGCTTTATGTTTGAAACAGTATCATTATGACTCTCTGAGAGGTTTTTCTTAAGCCATTTATCCAGATGTTTCCAGGCTATTCGATTTAGACCTTCGATTTAACAATGATTAGGTACATAACATCTACGCCGTGAGAATGCTTTGATTTTGCTTGAATCGTCAGGAGCTGAAGGAACTCAAGCATAAAGAGAGATTGGCATAACCACACAGAAGGGCAATCCTAGTCTCACATCCCCACTCGTCCGTCTCTCGCACAAATGAGCTGGCAATGTTTTCAGTTCAGCCGAATATATATTAGCGTTCGCTTCAAGAGAAGAGCCTTTCTAGGGAAAAAGCCTCTTTGTCTAACACGTCCACCAATACGATCGGCCTTAAGGGAAGCGCGTCGTGGCAAGCGCAATGAATGCATCTTATATACGTTATATATATATATATATATATATATATATATATATATATATATATATATACGTATATAAGATGCATTCACATTACCGTGATTCATATACATCGAGCTACAAATGTCCTTTAATATTTAATTCGGCCTCTACCTCGGGAATTATATAATATATTTTATATATGTTTAACCGAAGGGGAATTTTTCAGTCAATAAGAGATTTGTCGGCTCACGGGCGCGAACCATCTAAACCAACAAATCCAAGACGCACAGTGAAGCTTTAGACCACACTGCCATCGCAAGAAGCTATAAGTTTTATGCCGCCTCCCAACTACAAATACCTGTCGGTCCTCAGGTGTTCGTCATTACTGGAGTCGGCATCAAACCTACCTCGACCTCGGTAACGTTGTAGTGCTTTTGTCCGCAAGTAGCTCCACTGTGCGTCCTGGATTTGTTGGTTTCGCGCCCGTGAGCCGACAAATCTCTTATCAACTAAAAAATCCACTTCGGTTAAACATATATGAAAAATATATTAATTCGAGGTAGATCGAATTAGATATTAAAGGCCATTTGTAGCTCGATGTATAAATATATATATAATTATCTTTTACTTACTGTTTAAATCGCACGAATTATAAAACCACTGACAAATTGATTCAAAAACATGACAACTCCACATCGTGTTCAAAACTGAAATAATTGACTCGCGACTGACCTAGTGTGTAAGTGAATTCGTCCGTTATATTATTATTATTATTATCATTATTATTATATTATTATTATTATTATTAGAGTAAAATTATTATATCTCTTTTCCCATGTATATTTACTTGAGATTCAAATTATCAAAAATGTTTTGACACAAGATTCACGGATAGAACTTTCGAGAGCATCATTGGCCCAGCACGTGACAAACCTATTTGTGAGAGCTGAGAGGAACAACGCGAGTGCTCCATAGATGTGAGTATCCTAACTCATTCATGGCCCATCAGCAGCCTCATCATTATCCCTCATAATAGAAAAAAGGTTAACGTCACAAATCTTCTTTACAGGCAGTGTAGCGATCCCTTACCTGAAGCAGGAGTTCGCTCAGAGCGCCTACTGGCCCTTCGCTCGTCGTTGACTACCAAGCGATCTCGTAGCGACCGGACCTCGCCCAGCCGCTCTGCAACAGAGATCGATCAGGAGATTAAAATGAGCGAAACGACCTTTACTTGAAGCGACAACTTCATTCTTACTAGCATTCTAGTGTCAGAGTGAGTGCTTAATAAGGTCTTGAAGCACTCAAGAAGAAGAAGAAGATCTGGCTTAACTTGATTCGTTTCATAGAAAACAAGGATATGGAAGGAACACTGGGGATTTGAAAAAAACCAAAAAAAAAAAAAAGTAGCACTGCTATTATGGGACTCAATGCGAGCGGAGAAAGCGGGGCCGGCAATTGTGAGTTGCTTAGCTGCTCTACTCCTATCACGCTGCTAAACATTTCTCGTTGTTACAGAACTCAATCAAACAAGATCAGTTGAAATGGCAAAATTCTTTGCTATAATTATCCTGTGGTATATCTTATGATGGTCAGCAGCAAGATGATAATCAAAATGCTGTGTATTTCATCTCTTGGTACAAAGCTGGCAAAACATGAATGCAAATATTCATTAAGCACTGTTAGTTTTTAGTTACATATTTTATGTGTGTGTATATATATATATATGTGTGTGTGTGTGTGTGTGTGTGTGTGTGTGTGTGTGTGTGTGTGTATTATTGAAGGCATTATAAACAGTTATTGAGAATCCTTATTTCTAAAGTAACTTGAGAGAGTAATAGGCATATTTCGTAATGCAGCGAAGTGCCTCAATTGTTTGGGCCTGTTTACCATGGCAGCCGGTGTGCTTCCTCGAGTGCCTCTCCACCCCAACCCTCAAACACGCTCCCCTAACCCCTGTCCCCCATCGAGATGAGACGACAGTCAGCATCTGATTTCTCTCTCTGGGAGCGAATCCATGCAGCGCAGCAGCAGCAGCAGCAGCAAAACGCGCCCGGTGGGTGCGTTTGCATCGTAAAACCTATAGAATATTCTATTTATTTCTACTTGTGTGAGGAGCAGGCAAATGAAGAGCCCTATTTCTTGGCAGCACGTAACTTACAGAGAATTGTTAATATACACAGCACAAATTAGGCTTAAATAATAATCAAAATGAAGAGAGAAACAATTAACGTGGCGTTCTATATCTAAATGAAGATGTATTTTGTTGCAACGACGGAGGCTGCTCATAAAGATAGTTTTCACTATTACCTCAGTATATAGACAGTCGTGTTGAGCTATGAACAGCGAGCAAAGTTGCAGCAAATCCAGTCACAAAATGATTCCTAACATACCTATGTATCGCCCAATGGTCGCTCTCTCTCTCTCTCTCTCTTCGCTAAGGAAAATTCCCGCCTCTAAAAGAGAGACAAAGCCCAGTGATTTCTCAGAACTTACTTAGTCGCTGTCCTCTCCGTTTTTGACACGGGATAGGTTGACGACCCTGTCTTTCCAGCGGACAGATCCTGGCGGGGGTTGGCTTTCACAAAAATCCTCCCGGCCTTACTCTTGTAGTAATTCCACCGGATGGGAAATAAAAAAATAAGTGCATATTATTATTATCTATTTTAATTATTATAATCATTATAATTTAGTTGAATAAAATGAGAGTTTGTATGCCGTTGTGCTTATGTTGCGCCTTCTCAACTTGGTATATAAGCTTCTCATTTTTAGCAATAAATTATAAAGCTCCCATTCAACTAAAATAAAACGCAGAAAGCAATATAGTTGATGAGGAACAGAGAGAGAGAGAGAGAGAGCAATAATTATTTGGTATTCGAGAAATTTAATCATTAAGAAGTAAGTATATCTTAGTTTTACCAGACCACTGAGCCTGATTAACAGATCTTCCGAGGGCATGGCTCCCGAAGGATTAGATATTTTTACCTGGCTAGGAACCAATTGGTCACCTAGCAACGGACCTACAGCTGTTGTGGGATCCGAACCACATTATATCGAAAAATTAATTTCTATCACCAGAAATAAATTCCTCTGACTCCGCGTTGGCCGAGCCGGGAATTGAACCTCGGACCACCGGATTGGCAGCCGAGCGCGAAAACCACTATCATTAAGAATCAAACTACTTGATTAGTTAATTACCTAAAGGTGTTTAAGGTAATGAGTTCCTCTGATGAGGGGGCTGACATGGGTGGCGGGGGAAAGCTTCGTAGCAACTTGTAAAAAGAGAAATTTTCCCTTTGGCGTCATAAATGAGTGACACTTATACACCTCGGGGCCCTCTAGGCAAATTGTCGATGGTATAAAATCCTTCGCCGTGATGCGAGTAGTGCCAGTCATTTGCGAAAAAATGAGGAAAACATTTTTCCTGAGGAGGCCAGGGTTTCAGACATTGAAGTGGTCTAGTCTTCCGTCGTTTCCTCTTTAACTACAGGATATTGTTCATACTTCAAGAAGTGGTAGGTACTACGGCAGAGGAAATTTGTGTGAATCAATATTGCCCTTCTTTCACTTTTTCTAGAAAGAGGTTAATTAAATATAAATGAATATGAACGTCGCTATGGAATCTGTTGATTCATCAGACAATCGATGTCATAAGAATACTCTAATGATATTTGATGATGCATTTCATCGTTCCGCCTCAATCCTTGAAAACCTGATATCTAATTGGTCAATCAGCCCCATATTATCACAGGTTATGGGCCCAGAAGCTAATTGAGAAGAACGGATTCGGATTTCGACAAGAGATTGAAGGTACTATTGGACTCCGTGATTCAAGATGGGTGAACCCGCTCGGGACCATGCAGCTTCGGAATCACGAAGTTGAAAGGGCAAGAAGACTACATGAATTGGTGTTTCTCCATGACTAACTATTGAAGAAGACAGGGATTGTGGATTTGTGGTCGGCTGTGTAAGGGACTGATACGGTTGATGGGAAGGAGCACCGCAAAGAACGAACTCTTGCCGACATATGCCTCATGCCAGACTCTCAAAATTATCAGTATATGAACAGCGCAGCAACAACTAAAGAGGAATGGGAAGCTCTGAAGAAGAAGTTTGAAATAATAGGCCATTGGCGGTACATATATTATCTGGTTCGAGCCATGAGCCAGGCAAGATTCCAGGACTTCAGTGGTATGGAGAGTTATATTGCACACATCACGTCTCTGGGGCAAGAAATGAAAAGTCTGGGAGAAAAAGTTAAGTACAAGTACCTAATAGCCATGATATTCTAAGGATTGCCTAGGGAGTATGACAGTTTGGTCATGAATCTGTGTGCTGGCAAAAAGGATATGATTTTGGATACTGTCATCACCAAACTACTGGACGATAGTCAGCAGAGAGATGTCACTGGTGCTGAGTCTGTTGATCGTGCTGCTTTCTTTACCATCAAGGATACGTCTAATATGCATTGTTGGCGCTGCCACGAAAATGGGCATCCCATCAAGGAGTGTCCTAAGCAAAGGTCTATGAGGCGCCTGGTAGTGAGAAGAAGTATGACAAGAAAAGATGATGGTGGTAAGAAGTTTACTCCAAAGAAAACTTTTATGTGTGCTTTGTCTGCACGACTGACTGATAGTGCGATAGTGATAGATTCTGGTGCTGAAGAGCATATGTCACCGGACAAGAAATTTCTTGTGAATTACAAAGACTATGAATTTGATCAGGTTATTGTTGTTGGTGATAATGGAAAATTAAGAATTGCAGGTACATAAAGTTGTCATCAAATAATTCAAAAGATAAAATGTCAGATGTTCTTTATGTTCCTGGTTTGAGTACAACTTTGTTGTCTGTGAGTCAATGTACTGATCGTGGTATTAATGTCCTGTTTACATCGATAGGTTGTCAATTTGTTGATGGTGATGATTGTGTTGTCAATGGTTCAGTTTTGGGTACTGGAAGCCGAGAGAATGGTTTGTATCTTCTTGATGGAAAACCAGACCAAGTCAGTTTTTGTAAGCAATGTTCAGGATTATGATATGTGGCATCAAAGATTAGGGCATGTTGGTCAACAAAAATTTTAGATTTTGTGTTCTAATTCAGATGATGCGAAATTGACAAATGTAAATGATGACATGTGTGTTGCTTGCGCTTTAGGTAAACAATCAGGGCAAAGTTTTCCACGTTCAATCTCCCCCAAAAGTTTCGGAAGTCTTAGATCTCGTACCTGCAGATCTATGGACCACTTCCTGAGAGTTTTGGTGGAGCCAGGTATGTACTCACAATTGTTGATGATTATTCTAAATTCGTCAGCGTTTATTTTTTAGTGAATAAGAAACAAACAAAGGACAGAATTATGGAATATGTTGCTCAGTGTGAAACTCAGAAAGGTAAAGTACTAAAGATTTTCAGATCTGATAATGGAGGTGAATCTATTAATAATGATTTGCATTCTTTTTTTAAAAGTAAGGGAATTGTATAACAGAGATCTGTTAGGTATACCCCTGAGCAGAATGGTGTTGATGAAAGGCAAAATAGGTCGACATTTGAAGCACCTAGAAGTATGATGTTTAACGCTCAATGTTCGAAGAAATTGTAGGCAGAAGCTGTCAATACTGCTGTGTATGCTCAGAACAAAGTACCCCATACTGGTGCTAATAATTGTATTCCTGAAGAGAGATTCACTGGACTGCCTGTGAAATATTCAAATTTGAGAGTTTTTGGTTGTAACACATATGTGTAAGTATTACATAATAAAAATATGGAATGTTATTCCATATATATAAAAAACTAAAACTATGAGGTCAACTAGATTGCTTGCAGGAATGTGATCAGACCAGAGACGATTAAGTATGCTAAGATGACGTATACAATAAAGTAGGCTAAGATGACGTGCCGTCACCTGTGGTCCTTCATTTGTTTTGAAAACATTAGTCCAAGCTTCCTGCTTGAGACAACTACCGCGACCTATAATTCAAACGGCCTACGTGATTTGTAACTATGTCATCTGTGTGTATGTTCATATGTTCGAGCTACTGTCTGCTTCCTTTATGATTTGTAAACGAGATGGTAGTCAGAGTTGAATAATATCAGAATCATCTTAATATCTCACTTGTTGGCTGAGTGGATAATGTCACTGCAGTCCTGATTTCTCCTCTGTTTGACCGCTGGTTCGAATCCACGGGAGGACGAAATTATTATCAACTAAAAAATTCCCCTTTGGTTAACATATATGAAAATATATTCATTCTGAGGTATTAAAGGACATTTGTAGCTTAATACATGTATATGAATCACGGTGATGTGGTAAGAATTCATATATATATATATATATATATATATATATATATATATATATATATATATATATATATATATATATATATATATATCAGTAATGGACACCAAGGCCAAAACCCAGAACAGCAATTTTGTACCCCAATTTTATTGGGACATGTTTCGAGTAGTACTATCACTCGTTATCAACAACCTACAAAATTAAAATGAATGACATTATAATTCTTGCAATCATATTCACAATAATAAAATGACTAGTATTAAAATTACAAAAGTGCGTTAAAAGATAGCTAATACCAAAAAAAAAAAATTTTAAGTGGCTAAATGAAACAATTGAGTAGATAAAATAAAATAAAGCGGAATGCAAATTCAAGTCACAAAAACGGATGGTACAAAAGGACAGTAAATATACTAAGTCGATATACAAACCAACAGGATGCAGACTAAACACTCAAAAGTGAGGTCATAGTTACATTTCTTGCCAAGGAAGGCTTTATCTTAAAAGAATATAAAACTTCTAAAATGTCGAGGTCTGTGCAAACTGGGCAGAGGTTAAAATAGAAAAATCATCGGTATGTAAAGGGTGACCAGACTCCTCGCTGTGTTCCCTAATTGCACTATAACTAGGTCTTGAAAGATAATTGCCTATACGAAATGACCTACCAAGGTGTTAAAACCATCTCATCCAAGCTGATATGGTAGTTTTTCCACGTAAGTGGCATCACAACCACTGCACTGCCATTTATAGATCAGATTGGACTGAAGGGTTGTTGGTATAGGGTTTTTAATTTTAAAGAAATTTCCTAATTTATTTTGTAAAGTAAAATATATTTTGATATCTACCTGAGGGTAACCAATGGAAAAAATAGAAATTAATTGCTTTTTTAGATCGTAACTATGAGTTCCAGTAAAAGTTAAAGGTAGATAAATAACAGGTTTCTTTACGTTAGCGGTAGTTTCAGGTTGTTTGTTTACATATAATTTTGAAAGTTGTTTACCAAAATATGTATTCAGGTAATTCAACGGATAGCCATTGTTTTTTAAGAGTGACCTTAGAAATTCCAATTCTTCGTGTAAATTCAAATACCTAGAACAAATTTTATATGCTCTGGTAACTAGCGTAAATATTAAATTCATCATATATTTCAAAGGTGTAGTTGATTGAAATTTAGATATAAGACCTGTGAAAGTAGGCTTTCTAAAGACTGAAGTGTGAAATTTATTATTAAGATTTTTTTTTACTTTGATATCAAGAAAAGCAAGTGTATGATTATCTTCGACTTCGGATGTAAATTCTATATTAATATGCTTACTATTAAGGTACTCTAAAAAACGAGGAATCTGCTCACGACTTAAAAATTAAGAATGTCATCAACGTACCTCCTGTACAATAAGGGCTTAAAATCTAAAGGGCAATCGTCTAACCATTTCTTCTCCATAAAGCACATAAAAGCATTTGCCAGAGATGGTCCTATACTGGATCCCATACTTACACCATCAGTTTGCTTATATAACAAACTGTTAAACAAAAAATAACATTCTTTGGTAGCTAAGACTAAAAGTTCCTTTAACTGAGACCTGTTGAACCAGTTGACTGTATCATTATTTTTTTCAAACAGCTCATTTAGACAGATGTCAATCGTCTCATCCAGTGGAATTTGAGTGAAAAAAGACTTCACATCACATGATGCCATAACACAATTATCAAAATTACAGTTTCTTTGGCAGTTGATAAAATGAAAGGAGTCATTTAAGGTATACTCATTTGTAGTTAACGGCGCAAGGATGGGAACAAGAAACTTTGCGGTATTATAGTTGGCAGTTCCAATAGCTGATAGAATAGGTCTCAATGGGTGATCTTCTTTGTGGACCTTGGGGAGCCCGTGCAGACGTCCTGGTCTAGACCCGGACGCTTGAAGGCCATGAAAAAACTCTTTAGAGAAACAGCCAGATTTATATAGTTTGTCTAATGTTCAATTGACTTTATCTTCTAAATGCACAATACATTTGAAAGGGTCTTTCTTAATTACGTGGAACTTAGTTTGATCATTAAGAATATCCATCATCTTACCAACATACTCTGCTTTATTCAGCAAGACTACACCATTGCCCTTATCGGGTTTTGTAACCACAATGGATGTGTCTTTAGCTAGACTTTGTAAGATATTAAATTCGTCAGTACTAAGTAAATACTTCGTCTCTGGTTTATAATTGTAAAAGGACGAAAACGCAAGGTGTTTAAGTGTTGATCTGAAATAATCATAAGAGTAGCCTTTGGGATTGTTGGTATAAAAATTATGTGTTTGTAAGGTTGCACAAAATGCTGTTCCAGGTTTTGGCCTTGGCGTCCTAACTGATATGTAGATGGCGCTTCCCTGCTGTTGTTTCAATTGCTATATATATATATATATATATATATATATATATATATATAGTATATATATATATAGCAATTGAAACAACAGCAGGGAAGCGCCATCTACATATCAGTTAGGATGCCAAGGCCAAAACCTGGAACAGCATTTTGTGCAACCTTACAAACACATAATTTTTTATACCAACAATCCCAAAGGCTACTCTTATGATTATTTCAGATCAACACTTAAACACCTTGCGTTTTCGTCCTTTTACAATTATAAACCAGAGACGAAGTATTTACTTAGTACTGACGAATTTAATATCTTACAAAGTCTAGCTAAAGACACATCCATTGTGGTTACAAAACCCGATAAGGGCAATGGTGTAGTCTTGCTGAATAAAGCAGAGTATGTTGGTAAGATGATGGATATTCTTAATGATCAAACTAAGTTCCACGTAATTAAGAAAGACCCTTTCAAATGTATTGTGCATTTAGAAGATAAAGTCAATTATATATATATATATATATATATATATATATATATATATATATATATATATATATACATACATACATATATATATATATATATATATATATATATATATATATATATATATATATATATTTATATATATAAGGAGATCCTCACGTGAAAATGAAAGAAGGAGGTACCAAGACTTTCAACTTTTATTCCAAAGTCATCTTCAGGGTACTGAACAATTTTAAGTGAACAACTTATACAAGAAAGCAACATGAGGCCACAAATAATAAAACAAGTCAACAACCTACTTAAGTATGCAGATAAACATTGTTCAAACCAAAAGACATACTTAACGTAAATATGTAGTTACTAAAATCACAGTACAAAATCTAGGCCTAGGCTGTTAGAAAGCATGCAAGCATTTTATATATATTAGGCCTGAGTGTTGTTGGCAAGACAATAGACCTATATGGATGAGACTTGAAGGTGCATGCCAACAAACCAATGCTTGTCAACAGTCAACACACTCAACTAGCCCCATATAGTAAGGATCTTAATAAGGTAGTTAACCTAACAGTAAGTTGCCTAACTCTACAAAGCAATATGTTGTAAAATCTGGTAGATAAAATCATAGGCTATCAAAACTTCAAAATCACACATGAGAGTACTGAGAAGCCTACTGAAAATCTTGCATCTGAAACTCAAAAGCCCACATCTTCATCTCAAAATCACGCACATGAGCCTAATAATCTTGCACACAAACTTCAAAATCCTGCACACAATCCTCAAAGTCCTGCATACCTGTGATGAGTAAAATCTTGCACAGGCCAAATGAGAGATTTTTGGGTGAAGTTTATTAAACAAAAGTAGTTCAGAATGTCATGCACTATCATACAATTAGTCTGCTCCCTCTACTCCGATTTTGAGAATGAGCCAAAATTTGGCGTCTAATATATTTCTAGGGGAAATTTTAAATTTTACCTTTTGACCTCCAATTTGACCATAAAGGATAAATGCCATTTTAAAACCGGATGTTTCTGAACCCTTGTATTATAGAGATACATTCTGGCATAGTTGCCAGCTGTGAACAAAAAATGCCAAGAAAGATTTCTTATTAGAGTCTTGGTATGCCGACTAAAAATTTTTATTTGGCCTATCTTTTTTTTTTCAAGAAAATTCTTATGTATAATGGTTTGATTGTCAGTGTTTTATTTCAAAGTATTGACTGTTACTTTTCACTATAAGGATGACCAACTTCAGGAAAATGCTATTGTCCCATAGCCAATCTTTTTTTTTTCTTTTTTTTTTTTTTTTTTTTTTCGAAGAATAATGAAAGTTTTATATCTTTAATACGACTGCAGGGCTACAAGGCAGTAACATTAGTCTATCATGACCTTGACTAAGGTAAAAAGTTTTATTAGCCATATCTCTAATTTTCAAAATAGTTCAGCGATACTTAGTAAGCGACTGCAAGTAACCACTGCATATTAGCCCAGTTTTACCTAGATTTTTTTCAATAGTTTATGTTAGAATTACTTGCTGTAAAAATGAGGAAACATTTATTTCCGTATGCTAACTCTGCCGTAGTATTGCAAGCTACATTTACATTGCCTGTATGTAACAGATATCAATTAACCAACATGAGGAAGTCATGTTGCTCTTGTTTTACTGAAAAGTTACGAGGTGGGCCAGACGACCCACAGCAAGCTCACAGACATAAAACTGAATAGAAATTCTAATAAAGCTAGACAAAACAATATTAACTGATTCAAGTGACAGCAAACTTGCTTCCTGAAGTGGAATATGTCAAAAGAACCAAGAAACTGAAGAAGGATGAGAATTCTACAACTAGAGACATTTAATATGGAAGTTGGCCCTATCCATAGATGAATTGGGCGATTACATTGCTCGGCAAATGTTCCTTGGACATTTTAAGGGTGCAGGAATACATTGTGCAAACTCCTTGGAGCAATGACAAAAAATATTCGTATGAGAGAGAGAGAGAGAGAGAGAGAGAGAGAGAGAGAGAGAGAGAGAGAGAGAGAGAGAGAGAGAGACTGGCTACTTTGTATTAACGAGAGATTGAGTACGAATGTCAGTAGGCAAGTGATCATTAATCAAGCTGACTGATTTGAATTCAACTGTCAAGAAAGTATGAGGCCAATATGTAGTAGAGCACCTTTTCCAGACATGAAAGACTAGTATTCCAGGCAAGGGCAGACCTAATTATAAAGCTGAAATAGCTGGGATGAAATGAAATTTCATTATTTCTCTCATGAAAGAGGAATGTAGAACCGTCACCTAATCATAACATTCCATGACGGTTTTCCGGCCTGCATGCCGAGACATATCATGGGAGCAGTGACATACATGAAGACATGACGCCCAGGGATGGTTTATAGACTTAATAAGGCAGGCTTATGTGAGAGGAGACGTACATTCAACATAATACTTTGTGACTTCGTGAGACAGTGAGAGATTAGCTTCCACGCATATTAAAATATATGAAATGAGTATTGTTAGTATAATCGTTTGGTATACGCATATTTTGAGATGATAAAATGTTTATTCAGTAGTGTGTCAGTCGGACGAATGTGGTGAGCAATGACATTCTTTAAAATAATAGATTCAGCATTAGTTCCCATGGGACAAAGCGAGCTCCGGAAATGCTGACGCATCACTTGGGGTGGTGCGATATGGGGAGGCTGCTGCCTCAGCAAAGACAGGCCACAGTTTGTGTCCGTGAATGAGCGGAAGCAAGGGTCTGGTTTTGGGTAGATTCTTATGGGTGTAATAATGAGTTGTATATGACGTCATGCATCTGTTCAAATGCATTGAAGTTGTGACGAATCAGTGACGTCATATCAAGGGGAGTGTCTTGTGAGATAGTTCATGCTTGTGTACATACGAGTTGTTCCCCTACATAATGGGAGGGTAAGATGACAAGGGCAGAGAAGCACCCAAGTCGGAGAAGTGGCCTTGTTTTGGGAAAGGCCGTATATACTTTGTTTTGTTTGGTTAAGTGTTAGTGCTCACAGCTGAAATGGGTAAGCGTACTGTTAAGCCCGAGTGTGGATTTGTCTTTTTGTAGTTTAAACCTTTACTTCAGAAATGTCCTTTTACATATGTCTAGTTCCTCGTTGGACGAGTGGTTTTCGCGCTCGGCTACCAATCCGGTGGTCCTAAGTTCGATTCTCGGCCAACACGGAATCAGAGGAATTTATTTCTGGTGATAGGAATTCGTTTCTCGATATAATGTGGTTCGCATCGCACAATAAGCTGTAGGTCCCATTGCTAGGTAACTAATTGGTTCCTAGCCACGTTAAAATATCTAATCCTTCGGGCCAGCCCTAGGAGAGCAGTTAATCAGCACAGCGGTCTGGTAAAACTAAGATATGCTTAATTTTCCATATCATTTTTTATTTATGTCAATTTGGTTTATTTGCAATTTATTTATGTGGGGTTCCCTTCCTTTCTTTTTTTCTAACAGACGTTTCTGGCAGGTCTGGCAACTTCAATGGGAATTTACCTGATAGTTCCATGGTAATGGTGTAGGGAGACTATGACTTTTTGATGATCTATCTCATGACTGACGTCTAGTTATTGTAAAGAAAGAGGTGGACGGGTTTTGTTCAATCCCCAGGGTTATTTGGGTTTCCTGTTTGAATTGAGATAACACTGGTGCATTGTTCTTCGAGAATTTGACTTGTTCAGTCAACCATTTTTGTTCTTTGAGAATTTGATTTATTTAGTTAATCCTTTTATTCTAAATAAATATATTTTTGTAATTCACGAGCCTGATTTATCTACCTGAGATAATTGTAATATGTGAGGTCGGTTGGTTGGTTGAGAGAGAGAGAAGTTGGTTGAGAGAAAAAGAGAAGTTGAGAGAGAGAGAGAGAGAGAGGAGAGAGAGAGAGAGAGAGAGGTTGATAGTGGCTTGCTCTGATCCACATTACCAAAAATATGGTCCTGAAAGGGGTGAGTCAATGCTCCGTTTTAGGACTTTTAACATATATATTTAACCGCAGGCTATTATGTTATACCAGCTAAATGAAAATTCCTTCTTCTATTAAGCATTCGATGTATGTTTTTCTAATTGACCTATGTAAAGGCAGTTCGTATCTAGCTAGAACAAAAAATCACAATTGATATTGCTGGGGAGTGAATGATAGTCTTGAACATAGCCAAAGGGATGAATACGACTGCATGAGGTTTGCGAAAGACACGGAACTTTTTCAACATCATTCGTCCTCCTCCTATGATTGGCAGAAAGGGAGATGACGTCATTCTACGTCACTGTTTTTCAGGGCTGTGATTGGCCAAGCAGCTCCAATGTCGGCTAGGGCATGTACATATCGGGAATATGCACGCGGGACGGGAACTGTGATGTCAACACATGCAAGGTATCTAGAGAGAGAGAGAGAGGTAGCATCATCCCCATTGAGCACTGTGGTAACACAAATCAAAATATAATTTTCACCTGTTTGTTTTTTAAGTTTACCTATAATAAAAATAGCTTTGCAAGCTTAAAGGAAAGTTTAGAATTTTTGTGCATTCCTGATACTTATACTGACAATGATTTAAAAATAAAAAGCAATAAAAAACAAGCCGTTACTGAAACTTCTCTTTGTCCTGATTGGCTTACTATGAGTGACGTCACTAAGCTCCTCCCGATTTATACCATGCTCATCATCTTTCAGTTGTCAAAGCGGGAAGGCGGTCTTTTTGACTATGTTGATATTCTAACACAGCTAAAATTTTCATTGCTCTCCAAGAAATATTTTGGCAGGTGATGCCATATCTGTAGTATGATGTCTTCATCCATTTAGCAGACTAATTTCCGTCAGTCAAGCTTGAAGTCATTACATATGCTTTATGTCAATTACAGTCACAATTATAATTATCAGTCCTATTATCAAATAACAATTACAACTAAAATTAATATTAAATAGAAATATAGTATTATAATTACAATTACCTTAAAAATGTGTAATTAATCACATTTAAATTAAATTACAATTACAACTACACCAAGCCTGCCATCAATGCACAGCCCTGGTGTAAAGCGAGTGTGGCCTAGGCAGGCAAGAGATCCAGACTATAATTAATTCACAGCACCCGTGCATCTGGTGCCCAGCCCCGTCCATTACAACGTTCCTGATTGGCTGTTGATCATCCAAACACAGGGCTGGAAAGTTGTAAACTCGTCAGTGCCTCTGAAATTGTCATGCAGAGATGATCTGTAGACCCGTGTTGCCAACTGTGGGGTAATTACCCTATGAATAGGGTAATTCAGCCTTAAATCTGGGTCCATAGTGTAATGGGGTAATGTCACGAAACTGAGCAAAATGTAGGGTAATTTCAAGATGTTTGTCTTGTATTTTATTTTACTTTATATTATTTCATTTTTGAGTGTGCAAAAGATATATGGCAAAAAAATAATTCTGATTCCTATCTTTTTTAATTTGGAGTGCCAAAGCAAACGCTGCAACCAATGCTCGGAATCTAACTCGTATGAATTGCTATCTCGGATTCTCGATCAGTGTTCAATAGTGATGGCAGTGATTCGATGAGGAATGGGGAATACCTCAAGATGAAACCTAACAATGAATTTTGGGTTTTCCTAGCCAATGTTATGAAATTTTGATGGTGTGACTGTATTTAAAATTTCATTTGTTTTAGCCAAATTAGCATTCACTCTTCCCCACTCAAATACTGAAACGGTAAGGATTTTTTTCTTTTGTAACTGATACAAAATCAACAAACAAACAAAAATAAAATAGGGTCAAATTATTAAATGTCATTTTGGTTATTAAATCAGCAATGACGGGTAAGGGGGAAGACCATATATATAAAAAAGATAACAACTGAACATATTGACCTACATCAAGTGTCAATGTATGGACTTAAAATGTAAATGCTAAATAAAAAACTACCCAATGAGCAACAAATTTATTAAGGCCAGGCATAAAGTAATGGCAGTGAAAGTAGGGTATTTCAGTTCCCAGGTAGGGTAAGGAGTTCTTAGATGATTGGCAACACTGCTGTGATCCCACCTCTCCTAACTTCTGACAAACTGTGTTTCAAAAGTTATAACTTTCATTACAACTTACTTTTACCCGAATAAAAGTAGTGTATCCCAATTTCCTCACTAAACATCGTCTAGCCAATGATTTAAGGATTTTAATGATGTATGAATTATGTGCTAAAATATGTATAGTGAAATAAACATGAACTTTTAAGATAAAATATATCCTTTCATTCCTTACATGAGATCCCAGTGCATTCATCACTCATCGTCTTGTGTTTCACACAGTATCGAAGCTTAATTAAATGCCATGGATGACAATGCTCGCAAAAAATTATAGATAGGGCTATCAATGTGAAAATAACAAGCAGAAGATTAAGTGATGAATGCACTGCAATTGTAAAGACCTTCATTACCCACTAATCACAACCTTATATCTCATCTAGCTAAACAGCAAAAATCACATGTATATGTTTGTATGCAGAATTTCTTGGCCTTTCCGCCGATATATATAATTCATCAATGTATGTCCATTATGTCCTTTGTTATTACCATTTTATTGGCTGCTAAGAAACATAAACTATTCTCTATCTGTGTTCGAGTTGCGGACTCCATGGGGTCAGGCACTCCCTTTCCCTCCACACACTGCTATGTATATAGCATGCCCAGGTAATAAATCATCAGTACCCAGTTCTGTTTCATTGAAACCTCACAACTGGTGACCCGAGGAGTGACAGTAAACAGCAGTTTTGGCTTCGCCATTAACGGACTCACTACGGCTGCACTTACCTTCAGAAGCCTTCAATGGAACCATAAGGCGATAAAGTTTAGGCTTCTGAAAGCTCCTTCCTCGGAAAACCATCCCACACCACTAATGGACCAATTATGGTGTACCTCCCGAGGTACGTTCTGACGTGTTCGAACTGTTTGGCCCTGCCATTTACAATCCACATTGATCGTATTCAGAAAGTTATTAGTGGAACCACACGACGTAGTTTTGACATCTGACGAACCCCGAACACCATTCACAGACTAAATACGACGCTTAATTCGTGTTTTGGTGTAGGAGTCAAAATGCCAAACACATAACCTGAAAATCAAACTGAGGACCCACAGATCCTATGCATCCCCCTCTCACCTTCGAAAAAAGTGATAACTCAGGCGATAAAGCTGCCGCCATTCTCCCAGCAAAACACAGTGTCTTGGTTCCTGCGGGCCGATGTACATTTCTTCATAGCCAAGGTCACGGAGGAAGAAATCAAAGCAGATATCACCATGATGATGCTGTCTGAGGAAAAGATCAAATACGAAGACCTCCACAGGAAGCTCATGAAGATCTACTCTATGCCCATCCCAAAAAGAGTCCAATGCACCCTGGACCTGATGAACCAGCCCCTGGGGGACGCATCACCCAAGGACAGATGGGACGAACTATGAGGTCTCCTGATGCTGCTGGAGTGCAGCAAATCTGGCGAAAGAAGGGAGATCAGCCTATTGCAAGCAATATTTCTGTGGCGCCTTCCTCAGGAGGTGAAGGCACAAATCATGGAGGCAGACACTCTTCCAATGGAAAAATTGGTGAGCATTGCACATAAACTCCACGAGGCCACCAAGGCCTCCAAGCATGCCGCAGGACCTGCAGCCTGCAGCCTGATAGAAGAGAAGGTCAAGGAAGGGGATACAGGAAAAAGGTGTCGCTGTAGCGGCAGCAGAGGACATGGACAAATCCAGCCTGGTGTTATTTTCACTGACGAATTCCAAGACATCTTCAAGCCAGAGCTACACCAGGTGCCAGGAACACACGCTAAGCACAGCATCTACCACCGCATCACCACCACGGGCCCAACGACATGCCAAGTTTTGCCGCCTGCTGCCCAAGAAGCTCCAGGATGCTAAACAAGCATTTGCAGAAATGGAGAGAATGGGTATTTGCAAGAAGGTATCAAGCCCATGGTGAAGAAGCCAGACAGTTCCTGGAGGCCCTGGGGGGACTATCGTTGATTGACCCTGGTGACAACGCCTGCCCATTACCCTCTGCCAAATATCCAGGACCTAACAGGAACCCTACATGGTGCCAAAATATTTACTAAAATTGATCTACTTAAATCTTATTTTCAGGTACCAGTGCATCCCAACGACATTCCAAAGATGGCCATCATCACGCTGTTCAGAACATATACCTTCTCCTATGCAACCTTCGGCCTTAGGAACACTGGGGCCACATTCTAACAACTAATTGACAGCATCCTTGGGGACCTACCTTTCTGCGTCTGCTACATGAACGATATCCTGATCTTCTCCAGGTCCCCAGAGGAGCACCTGGGACATGTCCAGGCCGTGCTGAAATGCCTTCAGGAGAACAGGTTGATCGTCAGATTTGACAAATGTTCCTTTGGCATAGAGAATGTGGACTTCCTTGGACACGAGGTCTCCCCGACGGGCGTCCACCCCATGGCTTTCAAGGTAGAGGCAGTAAACAACTTCCCTACACCGAAGACGATCAAGTCCCTGCAAGAGTTCCTTGGCACGGTCAGTTACTACCGACGATTTGTGCTGGACATCGCCTGCATCATGTATCCCCTGACCAAGGTTCTGAAGGGGAAACTGAAGCCACAGCAGAGGGCACTAGAGCAGACGAAGGCAGCCCTCGCCAGAGCCACCACCTTAGCCTACCAGGACCCCACTGTCCCCCAGAGAATTATCACCGATGCCAGCAACGTCGCCTGGGGGGCCATACTGGCACAGATAGTGGAAGGATCACCACGCCCACTCGCCTTTTTCCACCGCAAGTTGAAGCCGCCCAAGACCCGCTACAGTGCATTCAACAGGGAACTGCTGGCAATCTACAAGGACATGCAACATTTCAAATACCTCCTAGACGGCAGCCCCTTCACCCTCTAGATGGGCCACAAGCCTTTGGTACATGCTTTCACGAAGGCAGGGGAAGCATGGTCAGCAAGACAGCAGTGGCACTTGGCTGCTATATCCGAAATCGGGTGCACCATCAGCTACGCAATGTTGCCAACCATCTAAGAACTCCTTACCCTACCTAGGAGCTGAAATACCCTACTTTCACTGTCATTACTCTACGCCTGGCCTTAGGATATAAATATTAAAAAATTTGTTGCTTATTGGGTAGTTTTTATTTAGCATTTACATTTTAAGTCCATACATTGAAACTTAATGTAGGTCAATATGTTCAGTTATCTTTTTTATATATGGTCTTCCCCCTTTACCCTTTATTGCTAATTTAATAACCAAAATGACATTTAATAATTTGACCCCATTTTATTTTTGTTTGTTTATTTTGTATCAGTTACAAAAAAAAAAAATCCTTTCCGTTTCAGTATTTGAGTGGGGAAGAGTGAATGCTAATTTGGCTAAAACAAATGAAATTTTAAATACAGGCACACCATCAAAATTTCATAACATTGGCTAGGAAAACCCAAAATTCATTGTTAGGTTTCATCTTGAGGTCTTCTGTTTCCATCTCATCAAAGTAAATAGGCAACTTTCCTCATCAATATTACTGTCATCACTATTGAACACTGATCGAGAATGCAAGATAGCAATTCATACGAGTTAGATTCCGAGCATTGGTTGCAGCGTTTGCTTTGGCACACCAAATTAAAAAAGATAGGAATCAGAATTATTTTTTTGCCATATATCTTTTGCACACTCAAAAATGAAAAATATAAAGCAAAATAAAATACAAGACAAACACCAAGATTGATTAAATGAATTTGTTTGTGACGTATAATGGCATAATACCATGTGGTCCCATACCACAGTGGCCCTGGAAGGGATAAACACATCTGTTGTTTGCACATTATGAGTTTGTCAAGCCACCCCAGAGATCGACATTGATAATATGTGGTGGAGACTGGATACCATAGGCATCGCTCCCCACGAACAGAGCATGCTGCTATGAAAAAATCTAGGGTAGCATTGTAAGTACCGAACAAGGGTACCAAGTAAGCTTACTGTTCCATGGGACAGAACGCCCAGATACAAATTATCGTAATGCATTCGTTCAATTGAACGTGTTAGAGATGCAATTTGTGAAAGACCCTGAGTACCAAAGAACTATGAGAACATCCTTCAGACATATCTCGACGCCTGGTTCATTTCTGAAGTCACTGATTAAAAGATTGAGGGATATTACTTGGCCCACTTTGTGATCAAGAAGCAGAGTCTCAATACTCTTTTATGTATCGTGTACAACGCATCCTATAAGGTCAAGGGAGAACTGTCATTAAATGATTGCCTTTATCAGGGTCCCAACTTAGTTGAAATGCTATATGATTTGCTACTCAAGTTCTGACGCAATCCCTATGCATTAGTATCAGACATATCAAAAGCTTTCCACAGAGTTTTGCTACATCCCGATGATACTAAATATGCATATTTTTTGTGGCGACGAGAGCCGAAACGAGCGGCCACGTACACATTTAACATTATAGTTTTTGGCATAACCAGTAAATCCTTATCTTTTGCAACAAGTGCTCCAAACTCATCTCCATGAGCGGGGGTGGGAAGATATAATTAAATCCTTCTATGTCAATAATTATCTGCAGACATTTGTAGCTAGGGAGCCAATGGAAAGAGATTGTTGCCAGGTCAAATCTTTGCTAGACGAGGGTGTGCAAGTAATTGTAGGGAGATTGATCAGCAGATTAGTTGCAAGGAACCTGATGTCAATGTTTTGGGACTGAGTTGGGATAGAAGGGAAGATAAGTTGAGTTTAAGGCCTATGAACGTCCAGAGCTGTAGAAGTAGTTCCAATCATCATACCAAATGCAAGCTACTGTCCCTTTTGGAAGGCAATTTTGACCCCTAAGGGCTAGTCAGTCCCTTTTTTGTGCGGAGAAAAATTCTCCTTCAAGAATTGTGGGAAGCCGGGGTCAGGTGCCAGATGATCACCAACTAGAACCTAGCAAACTTCTCGCTGTATTCAACAATGTTCACACATGTAAGTATGTGAGAAACATTGTGCATAAAGGTAGCGAATTACATCTGTTTACTGACGTGTCGCTGTAACCTATGTCAGACAGGGATCCGAACACGTTAGTCTCTTAACTTCCAAAATGTGAGACGCCTCGCAAGCAAAGTTTGTAAGTTGTTCAGCTTTACCACCATAGTACTCTGGACTGATAGCAAAGTAGCTATTGCCTGGGTAGGTAGCCACACAGGAAGTAAAAACACAGTCATTTCTAATCGAGTGGGGGAGATTGTTTTGATCCAACAGGAGTGGCATCGAGTTGAAGTATGTCCCCACGAAGCAGAATCCAGCTGACATTTTGACCCGAGGTTCAACATTGCACAATTTGAAAGTCAACCACCTGTGGCATGAAGGACCACCCTCTCTGCACAGTGATGGGACCCTTGAACCATGTGCCAAAGAGGGAGAATCTCCAATCCGACAAAATGTTTTCACAGCCGCCCTGAGATAGCTCAGGGAAGAAGGAACTTTGACTCCCCCCACTGAACTATGGAAATTGCAGGGGAGCAACGTAGACTTCACACGACTTATGAAAATTATGTCTTTTGTATTGAAATTTGGGAACTGCCAGGCAGACCCTTTCTTGAAATTAGTTTATTTAGAACAGCAATACCACCTTCCTACAGTGTGTAGTAAATTATAGAGTGGCATGCCTGTGCCCAGTTACATTAATAATTTTGTAGAACAATTAAGCCTAGTCATGTGTGATGGAGTAATTTTCACACAAAATAGATTAGTTAATGTTACTAATACAAAGAATGAGTTAGTATTGCTACCCTCCAAAGGTACTTTAGTATCATTGTATCTCACCCATCTCCATGTAACTCACATGCATTGTGGGGTTAGTGTTCTGATAACTCTTTTCTGGCAGGAATGTTGGAGCCTGGGATTGAGGGCTACTGCCAAGAGAGTAGTGGGGAGATGTAGGGCATGTGTGTTAGCCTTCAGACTTCTTCTCCAACAACCACCACCTCAACCCCTCTCGACCGACAGAGCACTCATGATACGTCCCTTCGAGAAGGTAGGAGTAGACCACATGGGCCCCATACCCATAGAAGGAGGAGTGGGGCACATTCTCATCATCACCTGCTTGGATAGCCATGCAGTATATCTCAATTACTGCAACGGCCTGGACGCCGATACCTTTGTTTTGTTGCTTAGACGCTTCACATCTACCCATGGTGCTCCTTTGCCCGTCTACAGCGATGATACCATGACCTTCAGGGCCACAAGCACCTTTCTCCAAGAGGTGTATGATGAGGATGTTGCCAGAGAATTCCTGCACTCAACAGGAATCAAGTGGGTTTTTCAAACCCCCCCCCCCCCCCCCCCCCGCCCCCGAATCCTGATCAAAGAAGCCAAAGCTGTGGTCAACAACCACCCCTTGATGTAATCGGGAGGTATGCATGAGGACAAAGCCCTCACACCATCGCACATCATCCCCCTTACTGCCGCCTGTGGTTCCTCAGGAGGATGTGCATATGATGCTGATGACACGTCAGCTCCATCACCAGTATTTCACGTTGACAGAGACCTTCAGTCGCTTTAAAAAGTACTGGAGGGAAGGCTACCTGAAATCTCTGCAAGAACGTCACAACCTGCAAGAGGCTCCCCCGACTGCACTATGTGTAGGCGACCTCGTGCTGGTGAAAACAGACCAGCACAAACAGTCAATGGCCCCTCAGAAGAATCCTCGAGCTTTATCCTGACGAAAAAGGAGTCGTCAGTTCCCTTAAAGTCCGGTTTGAGGGAAAGGAACATCTGCATGCAACACGACACGGACATATCGTCCCGCTTGAGATGAACGCCCATGACGATAAACAACGAGATGTCCAGGATGACGAGAGTGAAGAAAACGTAAGTAATGGTAAGCCAGAGATAGACGTTAATGATGAAGTGAATCGATAAACTGATGAACTCGAAGAAAGTGGTCATAACATAAGTAGTGTTAGGAGTGAAATGAGTGACGCAGTACATGATGCAGGTATCTGACTGTAAAGGAAGGTTGCAGAGGAACAGAGAAAAAGGATGTTGGAGTGGGTAAGAGACAATCTGATTTAGTGCAGTGTATGTGTTTGTTGGAAAAGAGCTTTGAAGGAGTTAGGGCTGAGACTCCGTTCTCTATACTCCGTTTTCTGTTAAGTCGTTGCATGCAAGCTGATTTGTGAACTTTGTACATTTTGTAACTCTTACATTGCACGGGAAGAGCTCCCACCATGTGAAACTCTTGTAGAGGTATTTTTTGGCATCTGTGTTGCAACAAAGAACCTTTGAACTTGTAGATCGTAACAATCTTTTGATATAAGTGATCCTTTTGTTACTATTCTTATCTTTATTGGCTGGTCTCGTGACGTAAATTTCCATCATTTAAGATTGCTATATAATTTATGCACAACTGTATCAATGTGTTACTTGATTTCTCGCCATTGATGAGGGCCTTGATATGATTATGCTCAGTGACGAGCACTGAATGAGTTGCAAATTCCTTGGAGAGGAATCCTTATCGTGTTTATTTCATGATTTTGCATTTATCATTGACCAAGCTATGCTTGAGTATTGATATTGAATATGTTAATATTGATGAACTGAAATATATGCTTGCATTGTCCTTGCATGATTGCAGTTGCCATGATGTGCCCAACACTGTTTGTCTATTGATGCCATGATGTAATTCAAATTGCATTTTGATGTGATCCTACTGCCATTAGGTGGTCTATTGGTGTGGTGCATGTTACCATGTGTTTATCATTGATTGAATTTTGTTTGAACCATCTATTGCAATTATTACATTGATAGAGTTACAATCTGTACATTGCTTTTGATTTTCTTTTGATTATTGATTTGTGTCATTGCCTTTTTTGGGTGATTTCTCTGTGTTGCACCTGTTTACTGTCGAAAGCTAGACCCATGCTGTAGCGCTGCACACGAGCCTAGGCTTTGACGACCCGTTTGACCATGTCTGCCTACTCTGTCCGATTGCCTTGTTCCTTGCTTTCCTTCCTTCCCCCCTTTTGGAGGATGGAGAATGTCGCGAAAAACTAGTGCACGAGTTTTTCGTGACGTAATCCTGCCCATCCATCCATTTCCTGCTTTTCAATATAAGGCGTATTGTCACATATCAGATGATCTGGTGGCAAAAGCAGAATGGTTCTTTCTAGTCAGTTCGCATTTGTTAGTCCTCGCCTCGTACCCCCCATGAATTAATGACAGAATTCTTGTTGTTATGTAAATTATCTAAGAAACAGAAGAATGCTTCCCTTTTGAGGTGAAAAAATTACCAGTAAGTTGACTAACCCGATCTGTCCAGGTATAAAAGGCGAATGCACACACCGCGCATCCTTGTCTTCCTTCTAATTAACTCAGTTCAGTAATTAGCTCTTCCAGGCCGAGTACAGGGTGCACGAGCGAGATATATCCATGAGGAGAGTTGCGAGCGACGCCATCATTATGTACAGTAAGTAATCATACTTTCCTTTAATTATCGTTGGGCCAATTGCCTTAAACCTCTGCTGTCATTGTTTAATTAATTAGCTATTTTGATGAAAATGTGATTCAATTTAAGTTATTTTTCTGTATTTTTTTTAGAGGTTGCATGGTCACGTTAAATTCATGTAAATTTTGGGTGCTGCGCCACCTAAATTCATGCATCACTGCTTTGTTTTTCTGTTGACGTTAGTAAATTCTGGTTTTGTAATAAAATTGTAAAAATCTTCCGTGTTTACCATTCGAGTTGTCCTTGTGCATGGGCTGGAACCTGTCCTTTAAGGTAGGGTTGTCCTGGAATAGAGTACAGGGTTAGACCGTCCCATCGTTACTGCACATATTTGTGACGTAATTGGTAGGTGCCCATAAAGGAAAACCAAGAAAACAAATAAATTAAGGGTCACTATAGGAATTGTTTCCCCACGCCCATTACCTATCTCTTTCACGACTTTGTGTGAGAGAGGTCCCCGTTAATCTCCAGGTACTGGAAGATAGTTTCCTTGTTCTTCATTCTGGTGGGGTCAAATACTGACTGATGACTTTTTTTTTTTTTTTTTTTTTTTTTTTTTACCTGAACCTCAGTCAGATCAGCCATGTGACGTTATGAGCGCCATTGTCCTATTTTGGTCAAAAGCGGTCTAACCCTGTATCTATTGATCCTGGGGTTATCAAGCCTTCCTCCATCTGGCACAAACCTGAAAACAGTCGCAATGACAGTCGTGACACATGTTTTAGTAAATTCAAAATGTGATTCACAAAAATAAGTTTGGTTACATAGTAAGCCGTAGCCAAAATGTACCTTCCGTACACAGTATGTAAGCAAATGACGTTATTCATCAGTCATTTTGGAAATTGTGTTCCCATTTATTGGGATTTATGATGTCGCGAAAAATTAGTGCATGAATTTTCTGAGACGTATCTTCCGCCCCTCCGTATTTTCCCCTTAGAACGCAAAGACTATTTGTCAAGCATATGGTAGATTGACGGCTGTAGTGAAATTCCCTTTTGTGTATATGCGTTTTTTAGTCATCACCTCTTCTCCCTCATTGCTTAATGGCAAAATTCTTATTTTATAAATTATATGAAAAACGAAGGAATGTTTCCTTCTTAAAGGAAATTAATTTGACTTAAATGACTAACCCGATCCGCTCGGGTATAAAACCCAGCCGCACCCCAAGCTCTTCCTCTCTGTTAATTAACGAGCACTTCCAGGTCTTTGAACGTGGCCTGTGGGTGTAAGCTCAGGCAATGAGGCTGATAGCGATTGACCAAAATTGTACACAGTAGGTGATCGTTCCTTTGTGTAGGCATCGTTGGGCTAAGTGAATTTAATTATTAATGAATGTGTTCACAATTTCCTAGAAAATTTATTAATATTTGTTTTGTTAAAGTATAAATTGATTTTTGTTTAATTCTTGAGAGTTTCGAGTGGCCACTTAGAATTTTTCCCAGTGTGGTGTGCTGAGCCACCTAAGTTCCGTTTAATTGCTTTGCCTTGTTAATTTTAAATGAGTTTAGCTTTGTAATAAAAATTGTAAAAATCAGACATGTTTACCTAACGAGTTGTCCTTGTATATGGGCTAGAACCTGTCCATCATTAAGGTAGGGCTATCGGCCCATAATATCGGGCACGAACTAGTGAAAGTTGCCATAACATTCGCAACATATGACGTCAAGTTTTTTCATTTTGGTTACAACCACCAGCTATCTCTACTGGCACGCGGTAGTACGACTCATATGGCTAAGTTGAGTATCTTTGTTGCTTAGTTTTATATAGCCAGCGCTACTTATGTTAGTTTTGTTTAATAATGTCGAAACTTCGACTACGAGAGATTGTACTATGGCGCACAAAAGTTCGTTCCCTTCGCTGATCCAGAGCGAACACGAATCCGCGACTATGAAACCCCGAAGCAGTTGAACAAGTAGCTAATTAAGCACCCAACAGATGTCGCACCGTCAGGCCAAGGAAGGAGTGGGAAGCAGGTATTTTTCTTGAACAAAAAGTAGTCTCCATAATCTAATATCGTTATTAAGGTAGTGGGCGTAATGTTTTTGTAGGTACGATACTGGGTTTGCGTGTAAAATGTGCAATTAAGGAAATATGCGAAATGAATAAGATAAAAGTGCTTTGGAAGTCAGTATTCATGATTATTTTTAATATTTCCTATAGATTATCGTATCTTATCAACAGACACGACTGTTCACAAGATCGATGCATAACTTTCACCAACAGTGTATATATATATATATATATATATATATATATATATATATATATATATATATATATATATATATTATGAGGTGGCTTGCAGATGACAGAACACCACCGTTAACACTGTTGGTGAAAGCTTTGTATCGATCTTGTGGACAGTCGCGTCTGTTGATAGGATACGATAATCTATAGGAAATACTAATTCTAAATACTGACTTCCTAAGCACTTTTATTCTCAAATATTTCGCATATTTCTTTAGCTGCACATTTTACAATCAAACCCAGTATCTATAGCAGCAAATTTGCAAAATTTTCAGCTCACTTGCAAATTACTGCTATAACTTATGCGATTTTCTTTAAATACCTAGACAATATGAAATACTAAGATATTTTCACCAATGTAACAAGTTCGTATTTAGTAGAAAGACAGAAGCAGAGAAAAAGTATTAATAATAGGACAGAGATAAAGACAAAAAAAAATATGAGAGAGAGAGACTTTCAAGTTCTTTTCTGGTTTAATACCATGGTGAACAAGCCTCATCTTATTAGTTTCGTTTTATCACCAGGGCAATCGCAAAATATCTTTCTTAATGATATCTTCATTGTTTTCACGATGCATTGTAATAGAAAATAACTCGACTCAGATTCTGTTTCAAAGAGCAAAGTAGTTTTCCAGTACCAATGGAGTTATAGCTAATGCTAATGTGTAAACGAGTTAATTATCGCTGACAATTTTGATTGGCATATTTTAAAAGCTATTACCAGCGAATATGCTATTGTAAGAATTTAACTTCTCTCTCTCTAGGAAAGTCAACTCAACTGCAGTGGTCCCTCCCTTCCCTGACTAGTTCTTGTGTTGGGGAGGGTTAGGAACCAATATCTGCTACCTTGTCATTGGTGAGTTAGGTTGCGTATTATATGACCGATCTTAGGCTGCGGCTTTTAGCTCAACTAATTTTATCACGGTCTATTTATTCTACTTTTTGGATCGTTTTTCAATATTCCAGCCTGTGCAACCTTCTCATGCAAAGAAAAGGAAAAGAAGGTCTTAAAGCTGTTTTAAGGTTTATATATGCTAGCCAGTCAAAGATCAACCTGTGTTAACACTGAACAACATCCATTCAAATAATACTTGTATGCTATGATCACAATTGAAAGGAGTGAATAATGGTAAAGAATTCTGTAAATATGACGTTACATTTCCTGATGTCGATGTCAGGCTCTGTTCTACAACATTTTCAGGGTATCAAGTGGCTTAAATCAAAGGTATACCTCTTACCACAGGTATGGGCAGCGTTATCCTTAAACCTTTGTATATGCTATTCTGTTAGTTTAAAAAGTGTCCACACCATAATATTGTTTGTGGATTAGTAGTTTCCATGACCATGACCATGGCATTCTACATTAAGAATAATAACAATTGGACAGGTAAAAGACTATTCAATTCACAGCGCATTTTCGTTGCTGGAACCTCACACCGCCAAAAAAACTGTAAAACAATACATAATGAAAAAAATATTCGTAGTTACGTTTATTTGGCCACCAATTACCCAGAAACTCTCTCTCTCTCTCTCTCTCTCTCTCTCTCTCTCTCTCTCCTCTCTCCTCTCTCTCTCTCTCTCTCTCTGGCCCCCTAGCCAAAACGATCTTTCATAACTTTGGATGATCGGAATGCTGGGGGGAGAGTAAGATGGCCTTTGCTGATGTACAGTCCTGTTCAAGTGCAGCATTGTCATCAGTTTATCATTTTCATTTCATTTCTCATTTTTCCATCTAGCCATACTTTCATTTCAGCGCTGAATGATCTTATAGGTCTCCCAGCGCTTGGGATATGCCCTAAATTCCATAATCCATCCACCCATCTCTCTCTCTCTCTCTCTCTCTCTCTCTCTCTCTCTCTCTCTCTCTCTCTCTCTTATCAATTTTTTTGTCTTTATCTCTGTGCTATTATTGATATTTTTGCTGTCTTCTTTCTTTCTAGCTTTTATTGAATATGAGTTTATTACGTTGTTGAAAGTATCTGCATCTTATATTTTGCGTTAGTATTTTAAAAAATTAGCTACATATAGCCATAATTTGTAAAACTTGAGTATATCTTAGTTTTACCAGACCACTGAACTGATAAGCAGCTCTCCTAGGGCTGGCCCGAAGGATTACTTATTTTTAGGTAGCTAGGAACCAATTGGTCACCTAGCAACGGGACTTACAGCTTATTGTGGGATCAGAACCACATTATATCGAAAAATGAATTTCTATCACCAGAAATAAATTCCTCTGATTCCGCGATAGCTAACCCGATAATCGAACTTCGGACCACCGGATTGGTGGCCGAGCGCGAAAAACACTCGTCCAACGAGGAACTACCCCCATAATTTGTAAGTTTCCAAAAACTGGCATCGGGTGTTACACCCAAATCGCCTGCCTTCTCTATGGGTATTGGCCCAATCATGCAAAATGTATTATATGTAATGATAGCTAAGAGAATGTCAGTTAGGAACAGCGTAAATATAAAAGAGGGAGAAACAAGACAGAGACAGACAGACAGAGAGAGAATTAGTCACAGAAAGTCTCCAACAGTAGCCGTAACACGCACAAAGTTTTAATCAAAGCTCTTCCATAAAAATCTTCACTTATGACCTGACCTCTACACTCTTGCCGGAAACTCGACAGTTCCGGTCCATAGAAATGATAGAAATTCCACCTTTTCAGTCTTTCGGAAATCAACTAACATTGCCTCTTTTGTTCATTACTACTCCAATCACCATCAAAATGTTAAATTCTCTGTTTTTTCTGGGATGTTCCTAAGGGCTTTATGTGTCTGTAGCCCGCAGTTTATTGACGCTGAAATTAAAACTATTTATGATATTGCATTGAAACTTAAATACCCAAGGACTTTTGTAAATGTGGCATGGAAAAGAGCTAGAAAAACATTTTATTCAACTAATGACAAACTTGAATTTAGTAAGCATAACATTCTAAAATTACCCTATGATGAAAGGTTTTTAGATATTCCTAGAAATTTAAAGCTTTTTAACATAAATGTTGTTTTCAGTAATATTAATGTCAAGAGTTTAGTAATCAAAAATTCTCCTAAAGATCTTCCAGGCTGCATATATGAAATTCCTTGCAAAAAGTCTGATAAAGTCTATTACGGACAGACCGGTAAACCTCTTTCACAACGTCTCAAACAGCACCAATATTCTGTGAGAACTGGTCAAATATCAAATGCATTATTTGTACATATGAGAGATTTAGATCATCCTATTAACTGGAGTCAAGCAAGAGCCTTAATCCCATGTAATGACACAGTTAAAAGGAATATCATTGAATCTTGTTTCATCAAGTCAAATAATAGAAATGTTCTAAATTTAAGTCTTGGTTTATTTAAACTTGATGCTTTCATAATGAAAAACGTTGTAGATAAATACAAGCAACAAAATTAATATATTCAGTTTTTACATGTTTTGGACTGTAAAGATACTTTGTAATTTCGGTTAGGGTCAAATCTGGTTAGGTTTGTGACCGTGTGATATCCGATAATCCTGGATTATCCCTTTCAATTTTTACCCTTTTGACAATTAACCATCTGGTATTCTTGATCTTGTTGTGCACCTGAGACCTTTCTCTCCAATTGTATTTCATTGGCTCCCTGACAATGTCTTAGTAAAGACGAAAGCGCTTGGATTTCTGACTATCATTTTCCTGTGGCATTCGCTTAATATATATATATATATATATATATATATATATATATATATATATATATAATATATATATATATATATATATATATATTTATATATATCTATATCTATATATATATAATACCATATATATATATATATATATACTTGAAAAATCACAGTAGATTGCACGTGACTTCATAAATAAGCGAATTCCACAGGAAAATGATAGTCAGAAATCCAAGCACTTTCGTCTTTACTCAGACATTGTCCAGGAGTTAATGAAGAACAATTGGAGAGAAAGGTCTCAGGAACACAACAGAATCAAGAATACCAGATGGTTAATTGTCAAAAGGGTAAAAATTAAAAGGGATAATCCAGGATTATCTAGGAATATCTAAAAACCTTTCATCATAGGGTAATTTTAGAATGTTATGCTTACTAAATTCAAGTTTGTCATTAGTTGAATAAAATGTTTTTCTAGCTCTTTTCCATGCCACATCTACAAAAGTCCTTGGGTATTTAAGTTTCATGCAATATCATAAATAGTTTTAATTTCAGCGTCAATAAACTGCGGGCTACAGACACATAAAGCCCTTAGAAACATCCAGAAAAAACAGAGAATTTAACATTTTGATGGCGATTGGAGTAGTAATGAACAAAAGAGGCAATGTTAGTTGATTTTCGAAAGACTGGATTATCTCTTTTAATTTTTACCCTTTTGACAATTAACCATCTGGTATTCTTGATTCTGTTGTGTTCCTGAGACCTTTCTCTCCAATTGTTCTTCATTAACTCCTTGACAATGTCTGAGTAAAGACGAAAGCGCTTGGATTTCTGACTATCATTTTCCTGTAGAATTGCTATATATATACTATATATATATATATATATATATATATATATATATATATATATATATATATATATATATATATATATGTGTGTGTGTGTGTGTGTGTCTGTGCACGTGTGTATCTATATATGTATCAATATATGTATCTATCTATCTATCTATATATATATATATATATATATATATATATATATATATATAGAATATATATATATATATATATGAATCTTTTTACAGTAATACAACACTATAATATGAAGATAAACGGCCAGTAAAACACTATTTCAACGTTGTAACCATATATTTCGAGCACTTCCCTCTGTGCTCCTGATCACTGGTAAAATATGGACATAGGATGTCTTACAGGAGTATATATATACAAAAACATGTAGTGACAGTAAGTCTATGTTGGTGACCCAGAAAGGGTGGAAATTAAACTATTCCATGGTGATTTCTGGCCTCATTAACTCCCGTCTGGCGACTCGTCCAGTGGTCGGATGTTCTTGGACACCTGCTTGAGGAGCTGCCTAAGGATTAGTTTGTCGATGTCATCCGATTTCCAGTGTCCTCCTGACAGGTTCGTTTGATTGATGATAGCAGATTCCAGCATTTTCCTTTTATACGGACAGCTACTTTTTAAAATCAGCTCCACCCCACTCCAGTTCATAGTATGGCCTTTGTCTCTAATATGTAGGAAAATCCCCGAGTTCTCTGATGCATATCGCACTGATCTTTTGTGTTCTGCTAATCTTTGCGAGATGGATCTACCGGTTTCCCCAACGTAAATCTCATTACAATTGCCACACGGTAACTTGTAAACCCCGACTTCTTCTCCTCTTTTATTTAGGTATACGTTAATGAGCGAACTCCCGATGGATTTGGGATAATGGAAAATAAAAGGATTATTAGACCTGAGGTGTTCTGTGGCTTTTTGAATCCTTTCATCGTAGGGAATTTTTAATCTATTGCTAAAGTCTATTTGGCTATTGGGAGTGGGACCTATATAGTATATTGCATTCGCTTTATTTATAGCCTTCTCGATAATCTATGGTGGGTAAAGCAGTTGCATTAGGTGTTGGCGGATCGTGTTGAATTCTTTATCTACGTACCCATTTGAAATTATTCTAAGCCCCCCGGGGAATAAGTTGCACACGACCATGATATTTACGGATACATCGTGGTAACTTAGGAAATGAATATATGAGACAACGAAAAGTTGGTTTCCTGTGTTCAGTGAATGCATATCTAATCTGCTCTCTTATGATTAGTACGTCTAGGAACGGCAATTTCCCGTCCTTTTCCCATTCTGTTTTAAATTTTATAGTCGGAACTAGCGAATTTAGTTGATTGAAAAATGCACTGAAATCTCCCTAGGTATCATCCCAGTAATTAAAAATATCATCTACGTATGTAAGCGAGACCATATTGCGGGGTTTGATAGAGGAGAAAATTTCTATTTCGAAATATTCCATGTATAGGTTTGCTAGAAGGGGGAATAGGGGACTGCCCATGCTACAACCAAATTTATGTTTATAAAAATTACCATTGAAAGAGAACACCTTGTTTTGTCAACACTAGCCCCGTCCACACGACGGGCAAAATGCACGGCAGTTCACTCTGATTTGCCCGGAATTCTCTCGCTTTGAAACATTGTTACCAGATCAAACAGCCCAATTAACATTTGCTTCAACGTCTGGTAATGAAAAAATGATCAGGAATATAATCAAGAGTTCACGCAACCATCAGCAACTGTTTGTAATCTAGTTTTATTTCTTACACTTCATGTACAAGCTTCTACCTAAAGGAAGGAGAAAGAGAGAGAGAGAGATAATATAACCTTCCCTTCAGTTAGCAAAATCCTAGTTCTATCATATATTCCTGTGGAAAATATACTAAAAGATAACAAAAGCAGAGTTACCAGCACACTTGCATCCCTGAACGTGTCAAAATCGTTTGTCATCTGTCACTCAATATTTCTACATTACGTAACATCGAAAAATGTAAACAACACATTGATAGCTTCTGGATTCCGTGTCAAGGCTAAAGGTTTGGTTAATCCATGTCAATAATTTCTCCATAAGAAGGGTTACAGTAAGTCCCCTGACCTTATACATGTGAACAAATAGTACACATACATACGTAGACAGAAAAACACACATATGCATACATACATGTGTGTGCAAAACATACACATAGGCATATAAGTGTGTTTATCATTAAGTAACGGAATTATCCGGATTTCATTATTTTCCAGTTTTGTCAAGTTACAAGTATATAGCTTCTCTGCTTGTTCATTGGATGATGTACATTAACAGACATTACTATACGCATTTTCCATACAACATCCTAATTAATGACTACATTTACTATATTTCGTCAATCCCAACCAAGATTCTCCATCAGTTTTGGAAAAGCTAAGAACAAAATGGAAGGGGAAAGTGTTGTGTACATAACACTCTGACCTGAAAGATTAAGATGATCTGCTTTAACCTGACATTTTATTTTACCAGTATAGCTTCGTCACTTCACCTCATACCACAGAGAATTGGGAACAGTGTCTGCCTGCCGGGCATTTGCCCGTCGTGTGGACGGGGCTTAAGAGGACGAGTCGCCAGACGGGAGTTAATGAGGCCAAAAATCACCAGGGAATAGTTTAATTTTCACCCTACCTGTAAAACCAACAGAGACTTACTGCCACACTTAATTTTGTTTTTGTATATATAATCTTGTAAGACGTCCTATGTCCATATTTTACCAGTGATCAGGAGCACAGAAGGAAGTACTCGAAATATGTGGTTGTAACGTTAAAATAGTGTTTTATGGGCCTTTTATCTTCATACCCGAGCACACACACACATATATAGTATATATATATATATATATATATATATATATATAGATATATATATATATATATATATATATATATATATATATATATATATATATAATCAGTTTTGTTTGCTACCTCAATAACGTAAGTCGTAAGTGAACTGAAAATTTTGCTAATTTGCTGCTATGATGTTAGTTTTTTTTTTTTAAAAGGGTGTCTTGCAGATTACAGAGCAACACCAATAACACTGTTGGTGAAAGGTTTGTATCGATCTTGTGAACAGTCGTGTCTGTTGGTATGATATGATAATTTATAGGAAATATATATAAAAAAAACATGATTGCTGACTTCCTAAGCGCTTTTACCTTATCTATTTAACATATTTCCTCAACTGCACATTTTACACTTCCCACTCCTCCTTCCTTGCCCTGACGGTGCGACATCTGTTGGGTGCTTAATTAGTTACTTGTTCAACTGCTTCGGGGTTTCATTGTCGCGGATTCGTGTCCACTCTGGATCAGCGAAGGGAACGAACTTTTGTGCGCCATAGTACTTTGTCGCATATTGTAATGTGGTTTGTATATATTTCTCTCATTTACGTAATGTGGAAATGCGCATTGCATGAAAGGAAGATGTTATGTTGTTCTATATTTGTATGTAGTTGGGAAAAAACGTTTTATTTGGTCATTTCAAGTATTAGATTGTAAGTATACCTACAAGTAATAGTGCTTAAGTACCGGTTGTCAGTTGTTTGTTGATTCGATAGTTAGTCGAAAGGTTTGGTGTTGCTTAGCAACGACCGCAACTAAGCAGTCATAGTTAAGATATCATCCAGACGAGGCGTTGTCCTGTGATCTCAAGAAGTCGTCGAGGTCTCTTGAGTCTAAACCATTCAAGTATTCCTATCTTAAGGTTCTTTTGGGGAAATTCTTTCAGCAGATATGCACATATAATAATGGGGAGAAATTTTCCTGTCGTGTTCTTTGGGTGAGGATAACGAAGTGGAGATTGTGTTAATGCCAACTTCGCCAAATTCAAGCAAGGGATTACGAGTCCGCCAATTGCATTAATGGTAAGTTCACATTATTTATAGATTCATTATATATACACAATGCAATGTCTTAAATGTTGTTCATAATGAGTGAAGTAACCTACTATGAGATTCAGGGCCTCTGTAACACGGTTTTTTCGCAATAACTTTTTATCTATGCATTTCATAAATATAACGCTTATTCAGAATACATATTATATCTACACATAAATTTTGACTGTATTCTGTATTACGTAGGTTGAATAAATTTGGTACTTATAATGTAAAAGTGACTTTTTTTGAAGACGGGCCAACTTACTCAGAGAAAAGGTTTCGAACGCACTCGTTACGTAACTTATGACAGCATTTCTTCCCTCTTTCTCGATGGATGATTGGCTATACGTAACGAAGGCTAAGCCTCTGGTAACAATGACATACAAATTTAAATACAAGCAAAGCAGTACACCTTTATGAATTCTGGAACCTCTCCACTGATAATTGTCATAATGAACAAACCAACAAAATATGTTAAATAATACAAAAACACTTTGATTATTAGTCTAACTCCCAAAATAGGTTTCCTAAGAAATTACAGTCTACTTTATAGGTCACAATCAGATTGACAAGATGTAGGGAATAGTTGGTAATTTTCAAAAACATAGTAGACAAGCTTGATTTGATAACTGCTATATCCAATGTCAAGTAATTTTTATTTATTGGCTATCTACCTATTTACTGAAAAAAATAGCCGGTACCGTATATTGGCTTTAAACCTTCACCAATAAAATAATTATCGTCAGAATGATGACTTCATGAGGCTCCACCCACTTTGGCCTCGTTATAATTCAGGATAACGCTGAAGACTACCATGGCCATTGTTGGATTAGAAAATTAAATTCTGGCTATAAAAACTAATTTCTCGAGTGCTAAATAATCCTCAAGGATCCCAGCAGTTGGCCTAAACGTTTAATTCATATATAGTTAACTGCTATAGAACTGTTGGCGGCAACTAACTGCTACAGTAGTATTAACTTAACGCTAGCACTGATACCCACCCACCTCCATGTATCATTCCGCCATTCATAAAGTCTTTGGGTTTTAGAGCCGATGGAGTTTCTGTCTGGTGGATGGGCGGGGCAACATTTCGTGAAAAGGTGTTTACATTGCTTACGTAATGAATGTTTTTCGACCCTTGGCTCGTAATCATTGGCCATGGCATCGGCTAGATCATTTTTACTCTATAAAAATTAAAACTATCTGGTTTAGGTTATTGATAATGCTGACAAAATTTGTGTGTGGTAAAATATACGTCAACTTTCAGCTACATCTGATGCTTTGACAAGGAGCAAAGTCCAAAAAACTGTGTTACAGAGACCCTGAATCTCATAGCAGGGGTGTCGTAGTTTAGAACTCAGGCTACAATTAGGTTAGCTCTACTCTAATAATAATAATAGAACGAATGCACGGACTCTGCACCAATCTTTGTCACATTAGTATGCCTGGCAGTCTTGTACGTACGTACTCACCTCAGACAGTCTGATATCTGCTCTAAGCGCTAGACCTGCATACTACATTCACAGTTCACTTCAGCCATACTTGTGTATACTACGAGAACAGAAACGGCGAATCTGGCAACAGACAAATCTCTGGCTTTTGCTGGTTTAAGGACATTTTGTCCAAATAAAAATTCCCCCGTTAATAGATTATTACTTGTTTTAGCACAAGCAAAGACATCAGCTAAAATATGTATGGGATTTGGCAAGTCACGTGTGTGATGTGCCAAGCTGAATCAAGGATTCAGACTACAGCACTACACTGGGGTCTCGTCCAGTGCACATCTCTGATAAACAGTCGTGTTTTGTGTGTGTGTGTGTGTGCAATTCTAGTACAAGATCTTCAGAGGAACAGCAACAGACAACAGCTGAGGAATTATCTTCAAAGCAGGAGCAGGAGGGGAGAATGTCCCTAGCTCGTTATCAAATGTGTACAGAAATGGAGGGAAGTGTTAAGATGTAACGAACTACATTAGAAACCTATTTAATGACAATGAAATCTACCACTTCAGGAACATTTTGAAATTCTGGTGAAAGGAAACACTATTGGACAATGGACGGGTGTTTAGTGAGGAAGGAACACTTTCAATCTCAAGAAGAAAGCAGTAGAAAGGTACAGAATTGAGCAACGCACAGTTGCCTGTCATTTTCATGAAAGAGGACTCGCTTTTCAAACAATAACATAAATTATCTCCTCCTCTCCACCTTCCTTACTGCCTACCACATATGACATCAGCTCGTCCAGAGTCAATTACATTCGTTCCTTCTATTCACCTCGTCGTTTTTATGTTTTATGTCATTACTGCTTGTTTGGTTTATTAAATTAAAGTTAAAATATTTTGATTTATTGTATTTTTTGGGATCTGAAGCGAATTAATCCAACTCCCATTATTTCTGATGGAAGATAATCGTTTAGTTTGAGGACAGCCTTCTGAAGCAGATGACTTGCAACTTCATTCTTGGATGAAGAAAGATTAGAGGGTTGTTTGTAATGCTTGGAATATCAAAAAATAGAGAGCAGTTTCATTATCCTACTTTTAAAATGTATACGTTAAGGTTTTATACATATCTCCGAAATACAAACGACGGCAACAGACATTGTTTGCTAATGAACGACCCTATGTCATTTCATTCTCATATCTTAGTGTAGTATTGCAACGTAAAATTGTCTCGGAAACTGCGTAAGAGAGACACCTGAAATTCAGTGCAAGAAGCTTCAGGAAATTTTGATGAAATTCACGAAAACGTAACTGCAGGAAAAAAAGTTCAGACCTGGAAACACCCGCCACGGCCGAGTCATCCATCGCACGAATGGAGCGGTTTGGTTATTCGGTGCCCTTATCCAGTTTTTGTCGATTTTTCGTCAAAATCCGCTCATAACTTTGAACGTGACCTTGTTAACAAGCAAAGAAACAAACTGGACTAAAAACATGACCTCATCTTTAGAGAGCAATAAGGCGAAAACAAATTGTACTTGAAACATGGCCGCATATTTGGAGGCAGTAAGGAAAAAAATAAACTCCAATTAGCAAATATATTAACGCACATATATTCGAAGAACAGTCTTGTATTAATAACGATGACTGTTAATGTAGAAATAATGATGACAAAAATTTCGGTCATTAAATAGTAAATGAGAACTCGCAGACCCTCCGTCGGGAGTCTCAACCAAAGCAAATGTAATCTTATTAACTGGTGTCGAAAAAAATAGGACCATTATGCTTCCGACATTAGGTATCGCAAAAAAAATCGACGGATACAGAAACTAAACTTTGATAAGGGATTCTGCGCCTTGAGAAAAATGGAGGGGAGAGCGTAAAATGACGCCTCAACAATCAATTACATGGTAGTACTCCAAGCCACAGAAGAAGACCGTTGTGATGTCTGGCAATAAACATCACAAGGCTGTTATGTGATCCAATAATAATGATAATACATTAGAACGTGAATGAAATTAAACTGTACGTACTACTCTCTAGCACATTTCACCCTTGTCCAATTTTATGACTCAGAGAAACTCCGGTAGTAAAATGATGCTTAAAACAGAAATACTACTGTATAATATGTTGTCTTTTGTTGCTGAATACTTACAACACTGTGAGACTGAGGAGCTAAATTACCTTGACATTCAGTCTCCTACAGGCCTCCAAGGATCTGGGGCTCGTGAGGATGTAGGGGCAGTCGCTGTACTCCGGTAGGTCATAGTTGTAGAGGTCGAGTTTCGGGCTTTCATCTTTCATCTTGGTGTGACCTAGAAGAAGATTCTTTTGTAAACAACTTTTGGAGTATTGTGATTCTACTGTATTTCAATATCTATGGTAAACATTCTGGAACCGTATTACTGTACAAATAAATAAAGGTTTAAATAACAGAGTACAGGTTAAAAGGAAAAAAAAGTCCAAGTAGCAAAATTATTTTCTGCAAAATTTTCTGGTAAGGCTAAATTTTATAATACTTTTGTGAGGTGTGAACAAAGAGGCAGGTAGAAGCGTACTGATCTTTATTACAGGTAAGGAAATTCAAATATACAGCATGCGGGCGGAAATGTGGTATCCGACCTGCAAGAGAGTAAAAGTGGGTCGGCGAGAGCCGATTTGTGTCTTGCGAGACATATAACTTAAAATATAAAAGTACATAAAATATGATCTTATAAGATATATACATTGGCTGAAAGCCCACTGAACTCTCTCGAGGAGGGAAGTAAGAACAATGCGATTGTAGAATTATATACAGAAAAAATTGTGATAAGGCGTTGTCCTTACAAATACTCCCCCCTAAGACAATAATTAGGGCGTAATTGTTGGATGATTTTTAGTACTTCTGATCGCTACTCGCGGAAGCGAGCGGGCCGGCGGAGGCGGCCTCGGGTGCGCGAGACCAGCTGCTGTGGTAGAATCTCGGCCTCGGAGTCCTCGGGGATTTTAGGGGACGGGATGCCTCCCCTGAGGTGACCCCGGCGGATTCGACAGTCTTCCGAGGGCGGCTGCGGCTACGACTGGGTGGTTTGGCGATCAATGGAGTCACTTCTTTCCGAGGAAAAGTGAGGCGCCCTATGGGATCCGCGTCGGCATACTCTTCGTCCATAAGGAAAGTTGGTTTGGTGATGGAGACGTCTGCGTCGTCAGCATTGGTCGGGAAGAACTCGCCTGGGACTGTCAATGGTTCCCCGTATACCTTCTCTGCAGGTGATGCTTCGCCGTTCGCCTGAGGGGCGGTCCGGAGGCCGAGGAGGACCCACGGTAGTTGGCTCTTCCAATCCTCGCCGGTGCAGTGTGCCATTAGGGAAGCCTTGAGCGATCGGTGGACCCTCTCCACCATGCTGTTAGCCGCCAGGTTGTAGGCGGTGGTGGCATGTAGCGATGTCCCCATCAGGCGGGCCAGGGCGGTCCACAACTCCGACAGGAAAACGGGTCCGAGGTCCGTCGTGATCTCATCCGGCACTCCGAATTGACTGATCCAGCTGGCGAGAAGGGCTTTGGCGCATGCTTTGGTGGTTGCCTCCGACATTGGCGTCGCCTCAGGCCATCTGGTGGAGCGATCAATTATCGTCAGGAGGTATCTGGCGCCTTCCGACGGGGCCAGGGGACTCATGACGTCTAAGTGAATGTGGCCGAATCTTCGTTTCGGCTGCGGGAATTCCCCCACGCCCGATTCTGTGTGCTGACTTACTTTACTTATTTGGCAGGGAACGCAGGTCCTGGCCCACTCGAGGGAGTCCTTCCGAATTCCGTGCCAGACGAACTTCTCCATCAGAAGGCACATCGTCGTCCGGCCCGAGGGGTGCGAGAGTCCATGTATGACGTCAAATACGGCTCTCCTGCAGGAGGCTAGAATCAGCGGGCGCGGGCGACCCGTGCTGATGTTGCAGAGGAGCGTCGTGCCTGTGGGTCCGAAGGGCACGTCCTCCCACTTGAGGGCGGTGATAGCAGTGCGATATGCGTCTGTCTCCGGGTCGGCGGCCTGTTTTCGGGCGAGGTCTTCGTAATCGATCCTGAGGTGCACAGCGTTGATCTCTATCCTCAAGAGGGCGTCCGCCACGGGGTTCTTCTCGCTGGGAACGTAATGGATGGTGCAGCCGAACTCAGCAATGGCTGCCAGGTGCCTCTGTTGTCTCGCTGACTAGGCGTCGCCCGCCTTGGTGAAGGCGTGCACCAAGGGGCAGTGGTCTGTCCTGATAGTGAAGGATGCACTGCTTGGTACACCGCCAGGAGCTCAAGGTCGAATGTACTGTATCTCGTCTCAGCGGGTGACAGTTTTTTACTGTAGAGGGCGAGTGGCTGGGACCCCCGCCCTGGACCATCTGCTCAAGGATGGCCCCGCAGGCGACGTTGCTGGCGTCAGTGGTGAGGTGTAAGGGTCCTGGTGGGACAAGGTTGCGGCTCTGGCGAGGGCCATCTTCGTGTCGTGGAAGGCCTGCGCTTGTTCTGCTTCCCACGTCAGGTTTTTTGGTTTCCCCTTCAGGACCTGTGTTAGAGGGGACATGGTGCGGGCGACGTCAGGGATGAACCGGCGGTAGTAATTTACCATCCCGATGAATTCTTGCAGGGATTTGACCGTAGTTGGGGTCGGAAACTTCTGCATCACGTCCACCTTCGAGGCCATGGGGCGCACGCCTGCTGCGGAGATCTCGTGTCCAAGGAAGTCCACCCTCTCGCCGCCGAAGGTGCACTTGTCGAATCGGATGACCAGCCCATTTTCCTGCAGGCGTTTCAGAACCACTCGGACGTGGTGTAGGTGCTCCTCCGGGGACCTGGAAAAGATTAAAATATCGTCGACGTAGCAGACGCAGAAGGGCAGGTCCCCCAGGATGCTGTCCATCAGGCGCTGGAAGGTGGCCCCTGCGTTTCTCAGGCCGAAGGTGGAGTAATGGAAGATGTAGGAGCCGAAGGGCGTGATGATGGCGGTCTTGGAAACATCCTCGGGGTGCACCGGAACCTGAAAATAAGATTTTAAAAGTGCCATTTTTGTGAAGATTTTTGCTCCATGGAGGGCCCCGGTCAAATCCTGCATGTTTGGCAAGGGGTAGGGATCGGGGATCGTAGTGAGGTTGAGTCTCCTATAGTCTTTGCAGGGCCTCCATTTGCCGTCAGGCTTCTGTACCATGTGTAGGGGCAAAGCCCAAGGGCTTGACGCTTTCCGGCAGATACCCATTCGTTCCATTTCCAAGAACGCCCTTTTTGCATCCTGAAGGCGGCCTGGAGGGAGTCGTTGGAACTTTGCGTGTGTTGGGGGCCCCGTGGTGGTGATGTGGTGGAATATTCCGTGCTTGGGCGGCGTCCCCACCACCTGATGAAGTTCCGGTTTGAAAACTTTGGGGAATTCCTGCAGGAGGTTGCCGTACTTGTGGGGGGCGATGGTGCAAATTGTGGGGGCGCCTGGGCTCGCTGCAAGCGGTAGGGAACGGCATGTCCCCGTGTCGAGGAGGCGTTTGCAACCCACGTCAACCAGGAGGCCGTTATGCGCTAGGAAATCTGCCCCTAGTAGTGGAATCCTGATGTCTGCGATGGTGAAATTCCAGACGTAGTTGCGCCCCAAGATGGATATCTCGAGGGACTTCGTGCTGTAGGAATGGATGGGGGTCCCGTTTGCGGCGACGAGGGCGGTTGGGTTGTCAGGCCCGCAGCTGCGGTCTTTTCCTGACGGCGGGAATATCGAGTGCATCACCCCGGTGTCCACCAGCATCCTCCGACTGGAGATCGCGTCACGGACATAAAACCCTACGGTGTGTGGTTCCGATGAGGCCGCTGCCACGGGCGACTTTGGTTTTGTCTGCCGTCGCCGTTTTTTGGCTGCTGGAAGGTGCAGGGGCTTTCGCATCTCCTGGAGTGTCTTCCGAATCCGGTGGTAGTGGCACCAGGAGTTTTCGCCCCGCTGCGTGTGGGAGGACTTCTTCTGGGTCACGGCGCCGATCTCTTGCGTTGGGTCGTCTTCTTCTTCTTCTCCCTTCTCTGCGGCAAGACACAGGGAGCGGCGAGCCTTGCAGCCTTGCTCGACAACATCAGCTTTTTAGCTTTCTCCAATAGTTCGTCGTCGGGGAGGGTGTATGCGTCCGTTAGCTGTCCTTGGACATCTGGCTCGAGTTGCCGCAGGAATATTTCGCGGCTCAGGCAGATTTCCTTTTTCTTCCCATCGGGACCTACTTCGGGCAGGCGGAGGAGGCCCATCACCGTGTCCCAGGCATCCTGTGGGTTGGCGCCTCGCATCGGGTTTGTAACTAGGTCGAGGGCACGGGCGGCTTTCTCAGCGAAGGGCGTGGAGTAGGCTGTCACGAGTCTTGTTTTTAATTCGTCAAGTGTGACAGGTTCGGTTTGTGCTCGACCGGTCAGCCAGGGGGTTATTCGGTCGAATACCTCTGCCGGGAGGACTGACATGACGAGGTCAGCCTGCAGTACCTTGGCCGTGAGTCCTGCGACCCGGAATTGCCTTTCAGCTTGGATGAACCAGGGAGTTGGGTTTGCTTTTGTGAAGGGGGGGCAATTTGACAGCTTGAGCGGCAGCTGTGTGCGAGACTGTCGTTGAGGCAGAGGAGGCCTGGGTCTCTCGCTCGGAACTGTCTGCGTCCATTGTCCACTCTCACAAAACGGTCGACAGGGGTCGTAAATGGCTGGCCAAAACCGTTTGAGGAACGCCTGAACACACCTTGGGAAGGTATGCCGTATTTAGTCTGTTAGAGGCGTTGGTTTTTCCACGGTAGGAGCTTTCAGAGATCTAAACTGAGGCGCCATGTGAGTCCGCTAAAGATCTCTGAAGGCGAGCGGCGGTAGTTAGTCCCTTAATAGCTGAGCCAAAACCGCTTGGGTCACCGTCCAAACCGGGAGGTCACCAGTTGTGAGGTGTGAACAAAGAGGCAGGTAGAAGCGTACTGATCTTTATTACAGGTAAGGAAATTCAAATATACAGCATGCGGGTGGAAATGTGGTATCCGACCCGCGAGACAGTAAAAGTGGGTCGGCGAGAGCCGATTTGTGTGTCTTGCGAGACATATAACTTAAAATATAAAAGTACATAAAATATGATCTTATAAGATATATACATTGGCAGAAAGCCCGCTGAACGCTCTCAAGGAAGGAAGTAAGAACAGCGTGATTGTAGAATTATATACAGAGAAAATTGCGATAAGGCATTGTCCTTACACTTTACCAACAGATATATTTATTTAAAAAAAGAACGATTTCTTCTTCAGATTTCCCTCAAGTTTAAACTTTTAAAGTACGTAAGTGTTAGTGTGATTTCTTTGTAGATGTTTTCGGCTGAACTCGAGTAGAACTTTTAAAGCAAGTAAGTGTTAGTGTGATTTCTTTGTAAATGTTTTCGACTGATTTTCATAATTGCATTCTTTCTTTCCTCCTGAACTGGAGTTCAAGAACAACACGTTTTTCCTCTATGATGTTTATTTTTTCAACTGAAACATAAGGCAGTAGCCAGGAACTGAGACAGGTGACAAACACCGAGCAATACAGAGGGCGCAAATGCCCAGCGGCAATTTTAAAACCTAACCAAAGGACAAAAGAGCCAAAACTAAGACTCATACATTTAAAACAATATTTTAACACAAACTTTCTCTATCGTTTCAGTAATGTTAAAAATTACAGTTATGAAAGATTGTGTGGACCATAAGTTTCGACCTGAGAGATGATGCATGCTGCCACGAAGCTCGGACCAAAGTACCTTTATTCTGCTTATAGGGGCCTAGTCCCGGGTTGGACGACGGCATTTCTAAACGTGCAGTTTGTTACAATAGATTATCGTTATTACACAAGAAATAACATGAAATTTACAAGACACACAATAAACAAGTAAAACTTAAACAGACTTACATTCACTAATATTCCAAAGAGAGATAGAAAAAAAAAAAGCTAGCTTATAGGCCGCAGCGAGAGGAGTGGCAGAAACGTTTTTGTTTTTAAGTTGGGTGATGGCTGTTTAATATAAAGTGACTCAAGTGTTGTTAAGAAGGATGTTTGGGTTGTTAGGCTAAGGATGGAAAAATGTGTTTTATCAAATGGAATCTTGCATTTTGAAGCATTTGTCCTAATGCTTGAGAGCTCAGGATTTGATATCCTGGACCCTGTCCTATGTGACTGTAATAGCGGACTTGCAACAATCTCCGTGTTGAGCCAACGTAGGTACCAAGGCATCTTGGGCATTCATATTTGTAAATCACGCTAGGCAACATAAAATCTTGCAGCTTTTCCTTATAGTTGAAGAGACTGCCTATTTTTTGGAGATTTACCAGAATTAGGCAGGGTTAATGTTAGGAATCCCAACTATTTTTCTATGATTTTTTTTTAACTTGAAACGAAGGTGATCAGAGTGAATACAAGGAATAGAAGCACACATATTGAGTTTAGATACATTAAAAATAACAGGTGGTGGCGAATCATCATTCGAAACCATTTTGTTAATAATAATACTAAGAACAAGACACATTTGGTAAGAGTTTGCTGTAACAAATTTAAACAAATACTCTATTCCTTTACGAAAAAAGACCAGTCTGATGTATAACTAAGTGCTATCTGTACCAAAGCAATAAGAGAATTCACTTTAAAACTGTAAAAACATGAACTATAAAAATTGCTTCTTAATCCTGTCATGTATTCTGTCAGTACATAGTAGTATTAAAGTGTTGTTCAATCCTAGTCTTTTTCTGTTTCTATAGTAAACTTCCCGTTTGGATGAATGGAGTTAATACAGTCAAGAAATTCATGCATTGCCTACTATGTTTAAATAGGGTAAAGGTATCATCAGCATACTACCTTTTATAAAAGACTGCCTTGGTATGTACTTACGTTGGCCTCAAACAACAGAGATTGTCGCATGCATAGATGTAGAGGGTAGAGATTGGACAGACAAGTGACGATTGCTTGCACATAAGGTGCCATTGTTATGCAATGATTAAGAGAAAGGGCAGCCATTGTTGCCATTTTATGGGTTTTTTTGTCTGAAAACTTGGTCAAATGGTGATAACTGGCATCTCTGTGGCCACACTTTCTACGACCACACCTTTCTTTGTAAAAAAAAAAAACACACACACTCACTTCATATCTTTGCTTTAAATTTTGGAACTTAAGCTTTGATAATGAAAAAACTACCATAAAAAATATATATACTAATAGAATAATTAAGAAAAATCTTATTCTTATATGATAAAAGTTTAAATATGTATCAAAATGCTTAAAGTCAAATCAAATATCCAACACCACCTCTGATAGTCAACTATAACAATGTCAGCGGCAGCGACTGCAGAGACCAAGAGCAACGAAGCCACTTGTGGCACCCAGTGCTGGGTCATCACCTGTGTTCCATACAGAAACAGGATCGCACAAAAACAGGGGTCGTATTTCACAAGATAGTGACATTTTTTCTTTCATGAAAATCTTTATAACTGAGTTGAAACAACCTCAAGTAAACGTGTGCTAGATCACAGTCAACTACACGCCTAATTTTTGAGCTAATAAAATAATGAGTGTTTTAATAAGCTTTTTGTTAAAGCTCATCTAACATTAAATTCATGTAGCCTAATAAATTGGCATACAGGGTTACTCTCAGTCCATATAACAATGGTTAAGTCTAAATTTTCCCCACTATTAGTACTACAATGTACCTATTATCATGAGGCCTAGCCCTGGGCCTGCTGCAGTTGTAAGTGTTAATGAAGTATTATAATGTTATTTTAATTTACAATGTCATCAATAAGTTCTCAAACCCCTTTGCATGCAGGGGACTCGGCTATTCTTCAATTTTACCATTATCATCTTTACCCTATACTTTAAATTTATACTACATTATAGATTTAAAAGGAAACTTTACCAACTAACCAGTCTACCAGGTGGATCATCAAAAATAACCAAGGGTAACCTAACATATCCTAACCTTAGCTAGCAAAGGTAGCCTAACTTGGCCATAACCTTCGAATGATGATGCTTCTATCTGTCCCCTTCCACAGACTATGAAATACAGCTCAAGTCTTGGCTAGCTATGAAAGTCTTAAGTTTTTCTTACAGGCTAGCCTAACTTATAAATATAAATAAATATGTTGAATTACAGGCCAGTGTGATTGTGACATATTACATAGCTTTATATATGGTTACTATATGTCTGCAGACTGCAGCACATAGTAATTATTAGTAAATTAATATTTCACCATGTTATTTCTCTAACCGTATTCATGTGCCTTTACATTAGATTCTTACTAAACTGTTTTATTTGTTTTATAAATCTTCTTAATGGAGCCCCTCTATTCATAATAGAAGCATTTCCAGAATTATTTTATTTTTATTTTTCTTTGTTGTAACAAATACTTTTATGAACAATATTGTTGAAGAATTACTTTTGGATAAACCCCTTCAGGACCGTGATGTTTCTACGATATCATGGGGGGGTGCAGTGACGCCCCCGTGACGTATATATGTTGTCATAATTCCATAGCGCAATAGGAAAGCTCATAGTGTTGGGTTATGTCTCCTATTGGTTTTAGCAGGCGTGGGTAGACTGTACTAACCACACTAAGCTGCTCTTCCTTTTGTTCAGCCATCCTTGGACCGTCTTGGTTATGACGTCACAGCCACCTCTCGGTTGATGCACAATCATGGTTTGGTTCACATGTTTTTTCACGATTTTCTTCGTTTTCTCTGATGATTTCATTCGTTTTATTTGCACTTTTACTGTGAAACTATGAGTGAGAACAGTGAATGATATCTCTTCCGAGGAAGAATATGAGAGTGGCGCTGAGCTCTCAAGTGATGAAATAAGTGGAAGAACGAGAGGTGGAAATTGAGTTTGCATATTATGTTACCAACATATTCGAGGATCATCGTCCAACAATTTTGCCAGCCTTTCGTGACGTTTTTTCAGCGATAAATCGAGCGCTTGGGGATGCATATCATTTTATTTTTATGATAATGTGATGAAAACTCTTTGTTCATGGGCTAATGAGAGAGAGCCGCATTATTTCTTCAAGAAAATACCCAGAAAAAAAAGGAAAACTCATGGGTTGATATGGCGAGAAATAAAAGTAAAAGTTATATGTAGTATACATATAGTATAAGTATGTGAGTGTAAATGTGTATACATACATACATATATATATACTATATATATATATATATATATATATATATATATATATATATATATATATATATATATATATATATATATACATATATATATATATATATATATATATATATATATACGTGTGTATATATGACTTCACATTCATTTCCATCAATATATGAAGGAGAATAGATGCTAGTAAAACCTTTTCTTTCTGAGTTAAACAAACTCTAGGGCAAGTTGGGAAAATGCGGGATGCAGGATCTTGCCGATTATGCGTCATGCGATACCGAAGGGGTTAAGAATCACGATTGTATAGAAAATCCAGATTTTTTCTAAATTTCAAGTTGTATATTTTTCTTGATAGCGAGAAAAGGAATTATTTCTTGAGCAAAAAACTAAACAACATTGTGCATAAAAGTATTTGTTCCAACAAAGAAAAATAAAAATCATATTGTTTTGAAAAGGCTTCTATTACGAATAGAGGGGCTTTATTAAAAGATTTGTTGCAAAAATAAAACTCAAGTTAGTACAGAATCTAATCGAAAGGCACATGAATATTGTTAGAGAAATATCATGATGAAATAATTTACTACTAATAATCACTATGAGCTGCAATCTGCAGACCACACACACACTATATATATATATATATATATATATATATATATATATATATATATATATATATATATGTGTGTGTGTGTGTGTGTGTGCGTATATATATATATATATATATATATATATATATATATATATATATATATTATATATCATCAGGGGAACCACAAGGAAAGGCATCGTACTCGGGTACATTTATTTCGCCGACGTTTCACGACTCGTAGTCGCAATCTCAAGGCTATAGTTAAAGATAAACACACGAACATTGAAACTGCGCACTGCATAATTCATAAAAATTACGCAATATTTAAAAATTTATGAGTCTCTTACAACAGAAAAACATAGTGAGCGCTAAAATTATGTACAGTACAGTTACATTAAAATTATTTAAAAAATTACAGAAAAAGCATACAAAAATTATGATAGGGTGTAAAAAAAATTAAAAAAATAAAAATAAATAAATAACACTAAAACAGTAAGGCTTTTTCTGTACCTTATCCTCACAAAGGACGGGCAGAGACAGAATTTTTAGAAAATATAAACAAGCACTCTAGGCGATGAACAACTGAACAGAGGAGGATTGCGCATTTAATTAAGGACGGAACTATCTTTTTATCATAATGGATTCCAAGGTTGTTAGGTCGTTTTCGTTTTGTGTTTGGCCTATAATAGTAAAATCCTTATCATTAACATATGTTTTACATGATTTAGAGTGGTTTCTGATATTTGACTTCGGGGTTTGTTAATCTGCTGCCCGTTCTAAAACATAAGCCCCTGTGAGAATCTATTCTTACTTTTAGTAAACTCTCCGTACAACCCACATAAGTCCCGTGATCACATCTCGGGCACGTATATTTATATACAACATTAGATTTTAGAAGAGGACTAAGGCGGTCTTTCGTTTTAAACAGGGATCCGATAGTTAATGGATTTTTTGGGACGATTTTTAGGTTCAGTGCCGGGAATTCCTTTTGAGTAATTGCCTGGAACTTTGTCGGAAGAGGTTGTCATGAAGAAAAGGGAAGCTAGCAAACATTTTTAATTTTGGTACTGTCAAAACCGTTGGCACCTCTATGCATTGGGCATCAAGCATTTTCTTAAGCATTTTAAACAAAAGTTTGTCTGGGAAGCAGTTATTTTTAAAATATTGGGAAAGAAAGTTAATTTCTTAATTAAAAGTAAACCAATTAGAGGTATGGGTGAAGGCCCTGTGTAGGAGAGTTGAGATAGTATTAAGTTTAAAATATAAAAGCAAGAACTAGAATAAAAGTTGATACCTAACCCAGGTAACAAAAGTCTTTTTTCCAAAAACACCCGTGTAGAAGCCTTCCTCGTTCCTGAACACTAGAACATCCAGAAAGGGAGCTGTTATTTTTCTTCTTCATCGAGTGTAAATCTGATATTAGGGTGTAGGGCATTGACAAATTCTAAGAATTGTTCCGCATTAAACTTGTTTCGTAATAAGGCGAAAGTGTCATCAATGTATCTATGATAAAACTAAGGCAAGAAGCTAAACCCCCTTAGCTTCTTGCCTCAGTTTTATCGTAGATACATTTCTGCTATTGCTATGGCAGTGACGAATCCTTCAGCTCTAGGCCTAGGGCCCCATATTTGTCGCATCTCCCAGAGGTAGCTATCCTGCTCACCAGGTCCCAGCTTTCGACGACACTGGTGCCCAGGTATCCATCATTCAAGAGGATAAAATTCCTTATGGAGCTCAGGTTGACAGGCACCAATTCATCACAATAGAGAGCCTCAACCACGTCAAGATGTTCTTGCCTACTTTCCGTTTGAGAGTCACACGACCTCATCATTCTAAGATATGTACCATGGCAGTAGCAACCTATATACCAGGAAGTTATGACATCCTGCTAGGACAAGATATTAAGTCTCCTCCTACCTTTGTACCGTATCAGGGCCTCTGCCCTCACATAGCTCCAGACCTGTGCCACGGATCTCCAAGAACTACCTCTGTACAGCCAGTACCATTTGAAGGTGCCAGACAGTGCCAGGTTCTGTCCCTCATGGATGTTGAGCCACGTTCAAGTTCTCACACTAGGACAGGAACGGCCTCTTGGATCTCTAAGTCCTGGTCACTTTCCCTCCGCTGGCTTGGCACCACTACACATGCCAGTAGCTGAGGAAGAGCCAATTCCAATAGGAATCCTCCAGGACACCCATGACCAAAGTGGACACTCCACCAATGGTGCGACCTCACAAACCGTCCCAGAGTCGGTCATCCTGGGTAAGCCCATCCCGAATACCATTACCTCATCCACTCCCCCTCCATCAGCAGCTAACCGGTCCCGGAGTAATGACCCTGCCGAATCCTATTTGGCCGAAGAACTCAGGAAACCAGGACATGCAGTATTAGGCACAGGGACGAGTGCCTAGGTCCTGGTTGTCGCAGCAGCCGGAGCCGATGCCCCTCCGGCATCTTCAAAGGGCTTGAATCTTTGAAGGCCCCCAATGGTATTGTCAAACCGACCTCGGAGAGGTCGAAGAAAGAAGGGAAAAGGGTGTCAATGTTTTCAGACACTTTACGAGAGTCAATAGTCTCTCCGCACTAGTGCCTGGCAGTGCCACCCTCTTATAGAGAATTCTGACCCTCTCCATCCAGAGGAGTGCCAGATTCTGCTACTTCTACTTCCTTCTTATCCTCTTATAGCTTTCTATTTTTTTGTACTGTCTATATCTTCTCTTCCATAGTTTCCTTTCATCGACTTTAGGCATTTATTCCCATTGTATGCTCTGCTTAGGCAGAACCACACCCGCCAGCTATTCTGGCCTTATAAATTAGTACTTCATCATGAACTGCTATCGTATAAGTGCCACAATTGGCACAGTGCCCTATTCTAAGCACTTAGCCTGGGCACTTAGCATTCCATTCAACTAGGAAAATTGTAGCTAGCAAAAAATTGCTATAGCTTTAGAGGCATTTTCAAAGCCTAGCTTGTTTACACATGGTTTTTATCTAATTGCTGATTCAATGTGAGTACTGGTTTGTAAATTTAAAAAAGGAATCTTGACACAAATTCATGGAAAACTCAACGTCAAAAATCGTGTTGTAACAAATGAACTTCGTAAACGCGGAAACCTCAACACAAGTACTGGTTTGTAGTAAATAAAAAAAAAAGGAATTTTGCCACGAATTCACGGAAAACTCAGTGGGAAAAGTCATGGTTTAGCAAATAAATTTTGTAAACGCTGAAACGTCAACGTGAGTACTGGTTAGTAAATAAAAAAAAGGAATCTTGCCACGCATTCACGGAAAACTCAACGTGAAAAAACATGGTCCATGCAGTTGATAAATTAAAAATGTATATACAGGATTTTTTTTATTGTCTCGAGGACTAAGACGAAAAGGGGATAAATAAAAACATTTTTTTTTTCTTTTTACCAACGCAAATCCTTGGCCTGTCCTACCCTTTCAACCTAGCTATGCTCAGAATTCGTATTTTTACACTAGCGTCGTATCGTGTGCGAACAATTCCCAGGCGGACAATTTCCATGCGGACAATTGCTAGTATGGACAATTCCCAGGCTGACAATTGCCATCCGGACAATTGCCATTGTTTCGAAAAATTTGTTCCTTTCTAAATTAGTTGTTTTGGAAACTACCCAAAATTACTTGTTTTCGAAAATATCCAAAATTAGTGGTTTGGGAAAGTATTAGAAATTAGTTGTTTTGGAAAATTACTCGTTTAGATGATATTCAGCTAGGTGAATTGAAGGAAAGTTCATAGCCAATACTTTATTACTTTAGGGGTTCCCTCTGTTGTTTTACTAACTTCAAGAGACTTGGATAGCGAACATTTCTTTCATTTTCTACACCCTTAGAAATGGCTTCAACTATTTAAGAGTGAACGTGGCAACGATATTTTAGTGGATGATCTTCAGTACATGTATCATCGCAATGGATACAATAGTGACAAATCCGTAATTTATTGGGAGTGTACACAGAGGAAACAAAAATCATGTAAAGCTAGAGTACAGACAAAATCGAAAGAAGAAAACTACGAGTTGATAAAGACCTGCAACGAACATAGCTAATCATGCAGCCTCTAAAAGTACAGTTGAAGCAAAACGTGCTGTTGCAAAGCTAAAGGAAGATGTCTCCTCGAAAAATTTATCTACAAGATCTTTAGTTTCAAGCTGCTTGTCGCCCTTGGATGCTTGCACACGAGCTGAAGTACAAAACGTCCAGCATCTAAGTAGAAATATTCGTCGATGGAGGCAGCAGAACTTCAGTGCTCCTGCAATCCTTACGGAAAGGTCAGGGTTTTGCATTCCAACAGAATTTCAACATCTTTCATCAGGGGAAAAGTTTCTACTGTATGATTCGGGAGCTGATGACCATAATCGCATTCTGATATTTGATACCGAAGTAGGGTTTGAATATATAAGGAGGTACAGAAACTGGGCTGTTGATGGCACCTGTAAGGTGTCACCAGCAATTTTCTATTAACTTTTTACCATCCATGTCCAAGTAGAGAAGTGTAGTTTTCCTCGTATTTATGCCCTTCTTCCAAACAAAACAGAGGAAACTTACAAAATGCTTTACAAAAAAATTCAAGAATTGCTGCAACAAAATCCATTAACTAATGAGTGACTTTGAAAAAGGATCATTTAACGCAATTAAATGTACTTTTCCTGACACCGATGTGAGTGGATGTTTCTTCCACTTCAGCCAAGCAAATTACAGGAAAATTGTTGATTTGGGGTATAAAGTTCGATACCACAATGATGCCGAATTTTGTCTTAAGATACGTTGCCTCTCTGCTCTTGCATTTTTACCAGTTTAAGATGTGTCTACAGGTATTGAGGAACTTTCGGAGGATGACGATATCCCTTCAGAATTTCTCTCGTATTTTGAGTTAAATTACATCGGAGTCATCAGAGGAAGAGGTGGAAATCGCAGAAGACCTAGTCCATTATTTCCAATTTCCCACTCTCGAACAAACAAGTCTCGAAGGATTTCATAGTGTTCTATCAAATAATGCTCAACAACCTCACCCTAACCTATGGAAACTCATAGATCGTCTCATGAAGGAGGAAGTTTTGTCCCAAACAAAAGTGCTTCACATGGAAAGAGATGAGAGATCTACTACTACTAAGTATAAGAACATAAACAAATGCTTACAGCAGGTAGTCATGCGCTATAATCCTGCCGATAAAATTATTTTTCTACGTTTCATTGCCTATAACTTACATATATTCTGAAGTTTTATAATCTGATTAAACACATTTTATTCCCGTTTATTTTTTTTAATTGAATGTGATGTTTTAAATAAAACTCTTTACATAATTTCTTACTAATTGAATGTGATTATTTTTTTAAATAATTTTTTTCATGTATGTTATTAGCATTCATTTTTTTAAACTAAATGTGATGTTTATAAATAAAAGTTTTTTGGAACATTTATTTTGATACTGCTTTACCTTTATTATTTCCCTTTTATAAACTATAAGTGATTTAGTAAATGAAAAGTAATCGTGAAAGAACCAACCAGACAACAATTAAACTGTTATTCTGAAAAAACAAAAAATAAAAATAGCCAAAGAAAAAAAATAACTTATTCTGAAAGAAACAGCGAGAAAATCCTAAAAGAAATGGTCAGAAAATCAATAACTTTTTTCTTCATATTAACCAATATATTTTCGAACCAATGGCAATTGTCCGGATGGCAAATGTCAGCCTGGCAACTGTCCATACTGGCAGTTGTCTGCATGGAAGTTGTCCGTATGGAAATTGTCCGCCTGGCAATTGTCCTAAAGGGAAGAGGAAGAACCAGAATCAAATTTTTCTTGCCACTGCGTAATTTACTGACTCCACACAACTCCTTAGCTATCTCTCGCGAACTTAAGACCTTCCAATTCTGCCAATTTAAATTTCCTGAGAATTCAGCCTTCACACGGGCTGGCTAGACAGAAGGGGAGGAAATCACACCTGGCTTTTCAAGCCCGCGTTACAGATAACCCTAATTATGACTATATTTTTGGAAACACTTAAGGCAAAGGAAATGATTAAAACTAAGGCTAAGATGGTTGAGAAGGCCATAGGGACAAATGACCAAAGGGACTAGCCCAAGTAAAATGATGCAGCAATGGATTTAGAGAAGGTTGGTACCATGACAACAGGAGAATCACAGCATCCTGCAATGGGCAGTACCTTCTGGCATCCCTGATGTACAAGCAGAGTAGGAGATAGAAACCAATCAGAAGGATCCTAGCCTAGCAGTGGGTAAAAGCCAAGGCCAAAAGAATACAGAACAAAGGGTGAATTTTATTTTATTTTTATTTGTATGGTGTTTTCTAGGGCATAGTAGCTGGAGAAGTGTGGCAAATCCTAGTGTCGCAGATATATGATGTCCAAGTGATGAAGGTGGCTCATGAGTCCATTTCCAGTGGTCACCTATGGAGCCAAGAGGACTGTCAACTGTATGTCCAGCAGTTTTCAATGGCAAGGAGAGGTTGCAGATATCACGAGGTTTTGCAGGTCTTGTAACATTAGCAGAGAACTGCACTAAAGGACATAGTACTAACAAGACACCATAGGAATAATGGCATTGATGGGAGAGTTGATTGGACCTGTATCACCAGCTCTGAAAACAAACAGAGTGGATAGCAGAGGCACTACTCGAATTTCTCATCAGAGTGGGATTCCTTAAGCAGATGATCAGCATCTAAAGTAATAAATTAACATCTGAGATGAAGAGGGAGATGGGTCAGTACTCAGTATCGATTCTAAATAAAGAATATGCATTCGACAGACATATGTACAGCAGAGTCGGTATCAACTTATACCTCTTCTGATAGCCGAATGGTTCAAAGTCACTGTTCCATGGTTTGAATCCTGCTGGAGATGAAGCACTTATCAATCATTATTCCCCTTGTGTGTAAGTTATTCCCAAGGTATAATGAACTCGATATCTGTGGTTTATTGTTTGTGTTAGTATGTATGTACATATGTGCATGTGCGGGTGTGTGTGTTTGTGTGCGTGATTGTGTGTTAAAAGACAGGGAAGAGACATGGTCTGTTTATGGAGACCAAAGTGGAAGGTATGAAGGGAATGTTGTACCCACTCTCTTATATGGAAGTGAATTGTGGATGAAAAACCATAGCCAGATGAGGTGGAAACTTTGCATAGCATGTAAGTGACGTAAGAGGAACTGACAGCAAAAAATTTGGATATGTAGATTTAGTAGAAAAGTTGACAGTAGGTGAAAAACTGGCTATGAGCATTTTGAGTTAGCTGGACCACGTGACAAGAATGGAACATGACGTCGGTAATATAAGAGAAAAACGCTTTAAGGTGTCAGAGGAAGGAACTTTAGGAAGGTCTCGAAAGGGCTGGATGCATGGCGTGAAAAAAGTCCCGGAAAGGCAGTAGTACCTTCATGTCCCAAAAGCCCAAGAATGCTTGCAAGATTGTGGTAAATGCCGCAGTGTGTGTAGGGGATTCAACAGCTGCTGGTGAGCATTTTGTGCTAGTGTGGGAACCACCTAATGCTTTGGGAAGTTTTACTGCACAGGGCATCATCCACTATTCATTAGTCCAAATATGGATATGGCTGTGGCCATTTTGTATAGTCTCTGGAGCCACATTCAGTTAGGGGAAACAGCTCCATGTTCATAAAAGTACACACACATACACACACACACACACACATACGTGATATATATATATATATATATATATATGTGTGTGTGTGTGTGTGTGTGTGTGTGTGTGTGCGGGCATAAAACGTTCCCTGGCATTCTATTTTTCAATTAATGACAAGAATTTTCATTCATGACATATTGAATAAAAAATGCGATTTGACAACCTTAAATTAAGGGAAATCGGCAATAAAAAGGAAATTTATAATAATAGCTCATTTTTTTCGAAAGTGTGACGGAGCTCTAATAAACGTTTCCTGCTTTATATATCAGACTGAATTAACTGGATCTTTAACTGGCTCTATCATGAATAACCTTGAATTTACCTTTTCCTTCAAAATACGAAAGGTGGCCTCCGTAATAAGAGTTAAAGTTTCCTAGATAATTAGGTATTCGAGGGAAAGCAACATTGGTGTGCATGTAGTTGAATGACCGATTCATTTCTGTATCAGGGCATTCCAATATCCTTCCCTTTCATTACATTCATTTCTTTCATTCATTCCTCCATTTCAGATGCTGTGTCAGATCCAGATCCCAAGAAGTTCAATGAAATGCTGATGGTTATTTGAGTAAGGTTATGTTACTAGAAAAGTCATAAAATTCAGGACAAATGACATCCCATGGTTTTATGATACATGCATGTAGATGAGCAGACCAAAAACAACACATGGAGACGAAATCGTTCACATGAAAATTACAATTTATGTTGAGTCTCACAGTGCTGCGAATTGAATTTACCATACAGCCGAGAGAAACTGAACTTGAAGGAGTTACTCAGCCTCATTTGTGGTGAACCAAACTGGCATCATCCCTCTTTGGGTCAGGCTCGTCTTCCATTTCACCACTACAAACAGATGATGGTAGATTGGTTACCCGGCCCTAAGGAAAAGGCTGAGCTGCTTCATCGAGCTTTTGAAGATAAGCTACCAGCTGAGGATGTCCCCCTCCCTGATACGTGTCATCCTAAACCTATTTTTACGTTATTTGCATTTCACTCTAAGGATGATAACAAAATTCTCCATAATCTTGAAAGCTGAGATGGAGAAGATCCTGATGGTTTCTTCCCTTTGTTTTTTAAAAAGTCTCTAGTATGTTGTCTCCCAAGATTAGCAGATTCTTTAGATTTTTATGTCGACGTGATATCTTTGCTCTCCTAAATTCCAGAAAAACTTATTTTTAAGCTACTCTGCAAGTAAATTGATTCTAAAGGATTGTTAGCTGATATGCATAAAGAATAAAATAAATTAGAATATAGAATTTAGGCCAAAAGCCATGTGCTGGGGCCTATGAGGTCAGCAATGAATCAGAACCTTACAGAAAAAAGGTTTGAAAGGTGTAACAGGAGGAAAACCTCTCAGCTGCACTATGAAGTAACTGTTAGGAGAGGGTGGAATGTAAGAAGGAAGAAAAAGAATATGAACAGTTGCACGGTGAAAGCAATGAAATAGGTTGCAGCTAGAGACTGAAGCGCTGCTGCGAAGAACCTTAAGTAGTACCCACAGTGTACTGGGGGACAGAGGAATCAGTTAGGTACCTGAGATGCAAGCTTAGTAATACAGTGCCTGTTCCAAAGATTTGCATATCCGCAGACTGCAGTAACTACAGGCCAATCCCTATTCTCCCTGTGCTCTCCAAAGTTGCTGAAAGACTTTTTTAAGCCACTATATAAGTATGCTGAATCTTAAGGATTGTTAGTTGATACTCAACATGTCAATTATTATTATAATTCTATACTTTGTATTATAGACAACTGATGTGTCAAATGAATTTGATATATATCATTTAACAATAGTTTCTTTTTTCCAGGTGAAGCTGAAAAGTAGAAGTTTGTCATGATGGATTCATCTGATCCAGCGGAGATTAGTTCTTGTTTCATCAACTGTGCTCATCCTTCCAACTAAGTAATTGCTGCCACTAGAACTAGAATTGAAACCATTATTCGTAGTAGTAAATGTCGAGGTGATGGGCTGCATGAAAATCACTCAGACACTCAATCAATTTTTTGTCATAAGAACTGTGTATCTACTTATGAATCTGAACACTATTAGAAGAACTGAACAGGCCAAGCAAGAGGTCCCTCCATCCAAGGAGACAAGAAGGTCCAATACTGAATTTTTCTTCCAAAAGCATTGCCTCTTGTGTGGTCTTCTGTGTGAAAAGATAGGTCCTCGCAATCCTTATCGATGGAGGAAAGTGATGCTAGGGGCAAAGGCCAAACTTCCTTTAAAGGGACGATTTTAGAGGTTTGTGACCAGCTCAATGAGAAGTTGCCTGATGACGTTCGTCTTCGGATCCAAGGGTTACTTACGGTCTGACTTGCATGCTGCGGATACGCAATGTCATCTTGATTGCTATAATTCCTTCATGTCTGCAAGAGCTATTCAATCTTCCATCCGAAAGACAATGACAACGGAAGATGTTGACTCAGCCCTTTTAAAGCTTTTAAAAGAGATGGCTGGGAACAAGAATCACATCTGGAATTCAATAGAACTGCTCCAAATGTATACAATCCCTTTGGTGGGGAAAATATGTCACGTTGTCATCTTCTACTTGTTGCAAAGCATTCTAGATTTGACGTAATAAAGTTGTCCGAAAATGGATATGTTAGCTTACTTGTATTCAAAGGTCATGCAGCAAACTTTCTACACGCAGTGGAAGACACAGAGGAGGAATATAAAGAAATGAATCACATTCTGCCAAGAGCGTCATACAAGAGATTTAAAAAGCTAGTCAGATAATAAAACTTACACAACACGACTATCAAAGAAATTGCAGGGTCTCTCTCTCAGTTAAGTGCCAAATAGCTCAGCAACTGAGAGGTAGAGAGAGATCCATAGTAAATGAATCTGAAGGTGAATGAGAGAATTAAAGGTAAATTTGGACTTTAACAAAGGAGCTAATTCTCTCTCTCTCTCTCTCTCTCAGCTGTTGAGTTGTTGAAGCTTTAATGTAAAGACATTATTTGGCATCTAACAGAGAGAGAGAGAGGGATCTGTAATAAATTATTCTGATGGTGAATAAAAGAATTAAGGGTAAATTTTAAACTTTAACGAAGGAGCTATTTAAATTCTCCCTCCTCCCATTCTCTCTCTCTCTCTCTTTTATCTGTTGAATAATGTAAAGACATTGTTTGGCATTAACAGAGAGAGAGATAGAGAGACATTTAGGTAAACGATTTAACATACATCTCCTTAGTGTGCGTGCGTGTATGAGAGAGAGAGAGAGTGGGGGAAGAATTTAAATAAATTTAAAAAGTCCAAATTTACCTTTAATTCTCTTATTCGCCATCAGAATCGTTTATTACAGATTCTCTCTCTCTCTCTCTCAAATGCATTACGGATTCAGGAACACTACCAGCTATTGAGGCTTACACTTACATTTAGTTAAAACAAAACTTAGTTATAAATAAAATTTTTAGGTCTGAACAGAGCAATTTAACACGTCCACTCTTGTTATGTACATATTGTTAATGTAATTACTTTATTGATAAAAACTTCCAAGTGAGTCATTAAAACCACTTTAAGTTAAGCAAAAATAGCAAAATGTTGATTGCAATGAGTTTCCAGCATTAACTAATAGAGGGAGGCCCAGTGTCAAAAATTCTGCACACTTCCCAGCAAGGCATTTCTTCAAATTACAATTCACATATTAAATGTGATATTCTGATCATTTCATCACTACAAATATACAGAGGAAGAATTTCTAAAGGTATCTATTAGGTTCTAAGTTTAAAATAAAGCTTGTATGATGTAGCAGTTTACAATTTATTTAGATACAAATCAATTTCCAATGAATCGAAGCCCACTGTCAAGAATACTTGGCACTCAAACTCAAACTAGAGCCGTCTCTTTATGACACTTATTAAAAATATACATTGTGGGCCTGGTCATATGTACTAATGCGTGAAGGATCTACATGAGATTCTTAAGCAGCTTTTGTAATAAATAGGACGTGATAGGTCATGAACTTTACCCATAACTTCAGATGTTTCCAAGAAACAGAACTTCTGGTCACTCGGCGGCTTCCTGACGCCTTGTTTTCAGAGGCGAATGTGGTGTGACGCGAATGATCTCTCATAGAAGATGGTATATTTAGTCATAACTACTAAATTTTTCAGCTGAGAGGGTAAGTGTCCAGTATTCTGGACACTTTACTTAGGGCTGAGTAGAAGAGTATATATATATATATATATATATATATATATATATATATATATATATATATATATATATATATATATATAATTATATATATATATATATACTCTTCGTACTCAGCCCTAAATAAAGTGTCCAGAATACTGGACACTTACCCTCTCATGTATATATATATATATATATATATATATATATATATATATATATATATATATATATATATTTATATAATTAAAATCCTAGGTGCCGCCTCACTGAAAGATTTCTAGATCCGCCACTGAAGCATGCTTCCCTTCCCAAAAAGTGGGGGTTGGGCAACTGGCGACTGGACTACATGGGAATGTCGTGCAATTGAAACTTAAAGCGAAGATGCAATTTACTTACATTTTAGTCTGTTTATTTATTCATTTGTTAATTTGTGCTTCTGTTCTGTCTTAATTCATGGCCCATTCTCTCTGTATTTCCCATTACCTTCTGCTACTCATTTCTAATGAACACAAAATTCTCTGGAAGCCTGGAAATTTCAAGGCAATTTTCCCCTGGTGACCTTCTTCCACGTGAGATAAGGAGTCATATTGCGTTCTAAATAATAATAATAATAATAATTAATTATTATTATTATTATTTTTTTATATTATTTTATTATTATTATAATTATTATTATTATTATTGATGGCAACCAACAATCTTGGCAAATGTGCGAGATCGATGCCTCATCTGCGGAAGCGAAGTTCACGACTGCTCCCCCAGGCTAATCTGACCCTCCCATTCAACAAATCACGAGTAAATTTGCCGTTGTGTGGGAGAGACAGGCAGACAGGCTGGGACATAATGATTATCACTCTTGCAATAATTAGATTTCCAGATTATTCTAATATTCATAATATTTTATATTACACTTATCCTCTGAAAAGCATTTTGGTCTGGCTGCTTTCATCTTTTGTCAAATATCAAAAATCACAAACTAAACCTATTCGCCCTGTCCCGTCCCAGATGAGGACAAGGAGGACGGGGAAGACACGCGAGTGCTAAGATTTTAAATAAAATATCGGACCACAGCACAGTCACGATTATACACTTTCTAACTTCTCCAGATCTTTCGGGATATAACAACGATCTCCAGATACTCACCTTAATCTACCTTTGTCGAGATGCTGTTAGCCATGGTCTGGAGAAAGCTGAACACGAGGGAACGTCTTCCAGGCTTAAAGACTTGTGCGCGTTGGTGGTCGAAGGTCTTCGAGAAGCGTCCCTAGCAACGCCTTAGCAACCACCCAGCATGGATCTGTTTCCGCTGGGGATGCCATGAACCCTCCCTCCAGTCAGGACAATGGCCTCATGTCAGGCTATGTAGGAGTGCGTGTGTGAGTACGTGCGTGTAAGCAAAGGTACGTTAAAAGCCTCTGTCATCGTCCTTTCATGGTTTTTATTGATTTTCGCATAATGACGGCGGCAGCCCTGAGTGTCATCACAATTAGATGATAAGCTCACAAGCTAAAGGGGCTCAGTATACTTCTTAGCGACGAGACCGTTGCAAAGACTGAAGAGGAGTGTGCTGAAGGCAACAGCGAATTCAAATTAGATATCGTATTCATACAAGAATATAATGTACAGGACAGCAAGCAGTTAGAGTACATCGAGAAATTATTTTTATTTTTTGAGCCCCGCTCTACTTTTAATAGGGGGAACTGCAATTCTATTAAACAAAATGTCTCAGGTGAGGATTCTCAGTAAGGAAGGATGATGTAAAAAGGATGTATAATCATTGCAAAATGTAGCTTTAAGGACGTTGATTTTAATTAATTAATGTTTATGCACCTTCTGGTAGTGAAAAAGATTAGACAGAGAAGAGCTGTTCAAAAATGATTTACTGTATTACTGTAGAAACAACCTGCAAAATGTGGTGTTAGAAGGGGACTGGAACTGCATAACAAACCAAAGAGACTGTTTCTAATTCTGATGGTAACCAATCTCATCGAAAAGCTTTGTTACACTTGAAAAATGCGTTAAAATTGAAGGATGCATGGTTATTAACAAATCACCACAAAGAGTAGAGTACACATATGTGAAAAAGAACTATGGATCTCGATTAGACCGTATTTGTGTTAGAGATTTAGAATCTAAGGTACAAAAAATAGAAAGTATCCCAGTTACCTGGTCAGAATCATAATGTAGTGAAATCTCAGTTTAGGGTAAGAAATGATCCACAAATAGGAAAAGGTTATTGGAAATTAAATTCCAACAATTTGTCAAATTCTATGGTAACTGATAACTTTGTGAACCTATGGGCAAGGTGGAAAATGAGATTATGTCAAAATGATCGTTCAGTGCTAGAATGGTGGGTGGCTAGATGCCAAAGAACCAATAAAAGAATTTTTCATAAAAATATCAAAAATCATTAATCGGGAAAAATATGGATACCTAAATTTGTTGAAGTCCCTCTTAAGGCGACAATAAGGAAAAAAGTAGTTGTAGTGCATTTGAAGAAATAAATGTTCTAAAAGAGAGAATGAAAACTCTAGAGGACGAAAGCTGTGATGGAATAAGTATAAGAGCTAAGGTGGATGAGAAAATAAAAGGGGAAAAGCTCTCTCTCTACTTATTAGGTAAAGAAAAGAATGTCAAAACTAATATTGTTGAAACTGTAATAAAAACAGAAAATGGAACGACCTCCTGGCACGAATAGCAAAGCAATCCAGCAGAGTTTTATGGTTTTTCCAGCGAACTGTATAGTAAAGGTATTACAAACAGTAAAAAGCAATTAGGATTTTTGGCACAGATAGGAAAACAATAGGAGAAAGTCAAAACAAGTTGTTAACAGAAGTAGTCACAGAAAAGGAGGCGATTAGAGCCATGAAAACTGGTAAATGTCCAGGAATTGATGGATTGCCACCTGAATTTCATAAGGATATGGGGGCTACTATCAAAGAGGAGTTTTTGCGATTTTTGCATTTAAAGAAACTTTTTGTGGAACTATAAATAATGGAGTAATTAAGTTTGTTCATAAAACTTGGCGACCAGTTACTATTCTCGATGTAGACTACAAAATCATTGCAAAAATAATAGCTAACAGGCTAAAAAAATAATAATAATAATAATAAAACCTGGCTGCATTGGTCATATCACAAGAACAATTCTGTTCCTTGCCAGGAAAATCAATCAGTAATTGCAATATACTTCTGGGGGACATCATTTACATTGTAAATCAAGAAAAAATCCTAGCAGCTCTGCTTCCTTCTTGACTGGTCACAAGCGTTTGATAGGGTTGATTTAGATATTTGTCTTGCAGGTACCAGAAAGAATTGGGTTTGTAAGCAGTTTTATAAAGTTGATAAAAATCCTCTATTTTAATGCTCAAGGTTGTCTTTGTATTAATGGGAACCTGGCGGATTATTTCCCTGTTGAGAGGTCTGTTAGGCAAGATGTCCATTACCCGTGATTCTCTTCGTAATAGCTCAGGAACCTTTATACAGGATGTTAAAGAGTAAACTGCTCAAGAAAGCTTTAGAACTACCAAATGGACTGAGAATTTGTATTGTAGGATTTGCAGATGACACGACCATTATAGTGAAATCTGACGAATCAATTAAAGATTGTTTGGGAATAATAAAAGACTATGAAGAGGCAACAGGCGCAAGACTAATTATCAAAAAACAAATATAACAGCAATAGGATTATGGAAAAACAAGGAAGTATGGCCAGATTTTAGCATAAATGTAACTGTAGGGTCCTTTAAAATACTCGACGTAATATATGATAATGATTACGAAAAGGCAACAGAGGAAAATTGGAAAGTTATAGAAAAGGGAATTGTATCTAATATCGGCCAATTGTATTCTAGGAAACTGGTCATTATTCCAAAAGTCAATTATCGTCAATTCAAAGGTTTATCAAAAGCTTGGTATATGTTCCATGTGCTTTCCTTACCAAGAACGACTGGGAAATCAATAGAAAGATGTATATTCAAGTTTTTATAGATCGGAAACTATCACCCAATAAACAGGCAGACTATGTACTTAAAAGGAGGGAAGGGAGGCATTAGAATTATCATTGTAACAACGAAAGCCAGTTCAATTTTTGTTAACACATATAAGTCATTCATAAAAAGAGTAATTGGTTATGAACTTCTTGTGTATTACTGTAAGATGAGGACATCGTATCTTTTGCAGATTGGACAAAATAAGACAGACATAGCTATGGTATCCTCCCCCTGCTATGAGGACCAAATAACAACCTTACGGGAGGTAATAAAGATGAAAACCTACCCAAATGTGAACTCTAAGACTATTTATGGGTTTTCATCGAGAAATGAGAAGTTTCAGGCCAAATATTGAAGAGAAATACCCTTTATTTTGAATGGGAAAAATTATTTTGGGTAAATGTTAATAGCAAATTGATTGACAGTTATAATAGATAAATTTTGTGCAAATATGTTCGTGAAATTCTGGCCACTAAAGATAGATTATATATGCTGAAAATATCAAATAGCAAACTATGTGAAATCTGCAAAGAACCAGAAAATGCGATGCATTTAATTTATTTCTGTTAGGGTAGCAAGAAACTGGCTAATGGTTTTGTGAATTATTAAATGAACTTTGTAATATTAAGACAAAAGGTTTATTGAAATTTTTAAAATTGGATTTTGAAGCACATTCAAAAAAGGACAGGAACACTGCTGTCATTTTAATTTGTAACTATGTTGTTGGTATTTGGTTAGCTCACAAAGCAGGAATAAAAGATGAAAAAGATGGTATAAAGGTTGTTTATAAAATCAGGGATAATACAAAATACAGATAAAATCTTATATGGAAAATATTCACATTAATACATCGATTATTTATAAAAAGTACAAGATAAGATTTTTGTTAAATTCTAGTAAATTCAGTCAACCTGGATAAAAATTCTGAATGTAATTCTGTTAAAATTGTAAACTATTGTATATTTTCTGTAATAAAAGATAAAAAAAAATTCTCAGGAGCATTCTCGTTGAAGCTCCGAGGTGTATAGTCCAGGCCCTGGCAATAGGACCCGTAGGAATATTTGGGTGGACTAAGTTTTTCTTCAAATCATGTTAGGGCACACTTAAAGAAAGGAAAAAATCTTGGGTAGACATCTGGCAACCCGGTCATAAGCCTTCTAGGCTATATTTTGTTCATAAAAATTATGCACAGGCGCTAGCGTAGATTCAAGGTATTTTTTTTTGTTTTTTTTAATCGAGTACGCCATTTTCTTTTGATTTAGATTTCTACATGTTTTCTTTTAAAATAAGATAACTTCATAGCAAAATAATTGTAAAAGTAGAAACTAAAAGGTTCATTGCAGAGACAGTTGTAATCATGTTGCAGGCAATTGGTTTTTTGACATGCCAAACTACTTTCACTTGGTCTGGCATTTAGGCTATTATATCTAAGACAAATGTTCTAATGAGGAAAGTAGGTTTCTTCCAATATTGCCTTACCCAGTCACTGCAAATGATAGTGTTTATTCGTGCTTGAAGAACTTTCAAGGCTTCCTTTTATATCTCGATCAAGACTTGCCAGTCGCTTGTGATTAGGGTGTTTTCCACAAAGCAGCATAAATTCAGCTGTCTACAGATGAATTCTCTGAGCTTGTACTGTTTGCTGGGATCCTTCCATATGACTAAAATACTACTTGCATGTATTGGGAAATATCTAACTGATAGTGAGCTAGAAAACGTCCTTATTGAAAACCATGTGTTTGGTGTTAAGGTAACAGAGAGCGTTTTGAAAGGCAGTAACTATTGAGGTCCGTAGAGGGATTGTTCATGCTTACAGGGGTGATAGAAAGGCTTAAACTTAAACACAGAAGATGCTCAATGCAAAATCCAACAATTGATAATGGCATCAGAAGAAACAATGAAATCATTACATATTTTCACAGAGGAACGGGTTCAAACTTCAGATCAGTGTAAATATCTTGAAGGATTCTTGTACCTGATAAAGCTTTTGAAAAACTTAATTCGAGCAAGCAGAGAAGGAAACTAGGATCTTTATCTTCAAACTTTGAATTTGGAGGCCAATCACCCTGAAGTTTATGAACAATTCAAGAAAGGCCACTTTGTTGCTCGAAGAACGCAACGAAAGTTCAGTGCTGTAGGTACTGACATGGCCCTTAAACAAACGATAAACTGATCCCCGAAATCCAGTGGAGGAATCATTGGCTAAACAAAAAGGATAAAGTATATTGCTGAATGGAAACTCTCTTGTCACGAGATCCTCCTCATAAGAAAAAAAAGTTTCAAGAGCTCCTCAATGTTACACCGGTAGACTATGAACTAATCATGCATTATGAGTTAACAGGAACTCTCAGATGTAAAATGGAATCCAATATCCAACAGATGCTCTTGTATGTTGAAACAGGCGAAAAAAAAGGCCTCACAACATTATAACTAACGAGTGTGTTTCAGACTTAAATGCGCAGAAATTACTAGATTTTTTTTTACGACAGCACGAGAAACATCCGACATGTATCGAGAGCAAAGGTTTTTAAGCAAGAATATACCAGTTTCAGGAACTATACATCAGCAAAAGCTTCCCACTTTTTCAACTATATCTCGACCGCAATCAAGGATGTAGGAGAAAAAGCAAACTGTGAAAAATGCTATAAGAGATCATTTGTTGGCTCATAGGAAAGTTGGCATTGCAAAAGAGAAAGGAATTATCATGGCACAAATTCTTATACCGTAGATGCTTTATCGTCATCTCCCTATTGATGAATGGAATGGCTACAACAAAACCAAGACTACGAAATCTGCACTCATGTCCGAACTGACTAAGAAACTCGAACCGAAAGACAGCCATTTCGAAATAGAAGATATTTTGATGCCATGATAATTATAGATGCTATGAATCAGTTTCGTAAGTTGCCACTTAACAGTAAGAACACATTTGCAGATCTTTTTAAAAACCTTGACAGCAATGTTAATGACGCGTGCAAATTTAGTCGTATTGATTATGTTTTTGTTTGTTACCTTAAATGCTCTATCAAAAATAGTGAATTGGAAAGACGATCATCTGTGGAACCAATACCATTGACTTCCATCAGTATTACTACAAAACTTCCTGTGCAGATGAAGCGGTTTTGGGTATCAAATAACAACAAAAGGTTTGATTCAAGAAGTTTTTATTGACATGAAAACCGCAGGAATCAATCGACAATAGTCAACTATCCTAAGTGGTGGGGATTTGGAAAGTGGACTAATAGCAGCATCAGTTATAAAGGGTCCATCACGGAGCTCCATGATCCACTTGCAGTGCATATAGGAGAAGCTGACTTGCGTATTATTCCTCTTGTTTTTCATGCAGTCAAACAAGGGATACAACGTGTTATTGTGCTTTCTAACGACAAAGATGCTATTGTTTTTCTTATTCATTTCTATGATCATCTTTCTTGCGAATGTTATTGCGACTGTTTTCAGGTTCATGCCAGATGGAGGGAGGCTTGATAGCCCTACCTTAAGGGACAGGTTCCAGCCCATGCACAAAGACAACTCGAATGGTAAACATGGAGGATTTTAACAATTTTATTACAATACTAGAATTTACTATCGTCAACAGAAAAACAAAGCAGTGATGCATGAATTTAGGGGGGCACAGCAACCCAAATTCACATGAATTTAACGTTACCACGCGACCACTCAAAAAAAAACACAGAAAAAAACCTTATATCGAATCGCACTTTCATCAAAATAGCTAGGGAGACATTCCCGAAAGTTGATTAAAGATTTAAATCAATTAGCCCAGTGATGGCTAAAGGAGAGAACGATTACTTACTGTACATAATGATGGCGTCGTTCACAACTCCCCTCATGGATGTCTCACTCGTGCACCCTGTACACGCCCGGAAGAGTTACTGACTGAAGTCACTGAACTCAGTTAATTAGAGGGAAGAAGAGGATGTGCGATGTGTGCACTCGCCTTTTATACCAGGATGGATCGGGTTAGTCAATTTTACTGGTAATTTTTTCACCTCAAAAGGAAGCATTCTTCTGTTTCTCAGATAATTTACATAACAGTAAGAATTCTGTCAAAATCCATGGAGGGGATGAGGCGAGGACTAATAAATGCGAACTGACAAGAAAGAATCATTCTGCTTTTGCCGCCAGATCGTCAGATACGTGGCAATATTCCTTACATTGAAAAGCAGGAAATGGATGGACGGGCGGGATTACGTCACAAAAAACTCGTGCACTAGTTTTTCACGACAATCTTAATAATAATGGACTCTGAATTTTGGATGAGAAAATCTTCATCAGATATAATAGCAATTCATACTTTGTCGTGAATTATTCGCTTTTGACTTACTTAGGTTATTGCCTGTTGGTCTGGGTGATAACAGGTCTGAAGGACTAGACTCTTAACTCGGTGAAGGGATTGAGGAAGCAAGGTTTACAGTTTTACACTTTTATTACAAAAAATAAACTATAATTACACTCAACACATTGCCCTACATATTATATACATGTTAATTCCACGCAAAAAAAAAAATTCCCAGGAAACATTTAATACAAAAACTCAATTAATTAAAGTAGTACGTGGCCGTTACAATTCTATGTCCATGAGGCGGATCAAGAGATAAGAGAATCAAGAATTTATCACAAAATCCATATAATCGAATTATTCACTTTATGTTTGGCCATGCAAGCTCGAAATAGGCTTCATTATTCAAAGGATGCGTGTGATACCCCAAGATAAACTTACACTATATCATGTAACTAAATCAAAGTAACGACTCTGGCTGTGTCTGGGAGGGGAAAACGATCCGCCTTACCTCTTATCTTTTCTCTTTGGTACCTGGGAAGCAAGCACAACTTTTGTGATGTCATGGTGTACCAATACCTGACGTTTCACGCTTTACTCTATTACGTCTCATCTTTATGCGTTAACTACAAGATATGGTAATTTGCATTAAGGGGAATGACGAACTCTAGTTTTACATGATGTGGTGTAACTTAAATAAACTCAAGGGATTCCCCCGTAGATGAAGGTTTTCGCTCGACGAGCTTCCTTTGCGCAGAGCAGGTTATTTAAATAAGAACGTCGTACCCAAGGGTTCCCAAATTTCCTCTCACAGCCAGCCAATATATTTGTCTGCAATGATTTTGCATTCTAGAATCAGTAATAAGGCGATGGAGAGGTATGGAAACGTTACACATTACTTACTCTAGTATTTCATAGCAAAGCTCACTCATAGGGCATTAGAATGACTGGAAGCTTATACAGAAAGGAATACTTTGTTGCTTGATTAACTTGGGGATGTTTTAATATCCTTACTAGCATCACAAGGGGAATTAATCACAGCACTGAACCAAAATTGGGGAGTGAGAAGCTGACCCAAGAAGGGGGGAAGTCGCCTTGGAAAGAATGAAATGAAATACAGACAAAGGAAAAAACGATTACTAACTACACCCGAAATTACTCTCTACAGTACCTGGAAATCCGTGGTCTTCTTGTCTTGTGATTTGCTGATCAATCTGTGCACTTTGGAGGTAAAGGAACACGTGTGGGATCCCCAGGGGACATGGGGAGTAAAAGGGGTGAAGTGGTATTCACACTTCTGTAGACAAGTGGCTTCTGAGGAGGAGCTGTGGTCACCTTTTAAAATCTCTGGCATTGAGATGCTCCACCTCCTGCAGGATACGAGTGGATATTAATTCTGGGCAGTGGCGTAGCTAAGGGTGGGCATGGGTGGGCACGTGCCCAGCTACAATAATCCTGTGCCCACCTAGGTGCCCACCCACTGGCCACAGGCCCACTAAGGCATCGCTATTGATGAATACTTTCAAATAGAATAAATGTTTTCCCTTGGCTTGGAATCAACATCATATGTCTCTTAAATGCAGCACACATAAAACAAGAGGCACCATTTGCTTTCTATGTACACTCATGCCCATCGTCTAAATCTAGTTCTTGTTCATGTCATCAAGTCTTTACCAGACGCTTCACAATTTTTCTCATTATCGGAAAAACTGTATGTATGCACTAGTGGTTCTTATGCCCATGCAAAATGGATAGATGTACAAAAGGAACTGTATCCCAATGGGCAAACAAGAGAGCTAAAGCGACTTTCAGATACCCGATGGGCTTGCAGGTATGATGCTTGCAAATTAATCAGAGATAGGTTGTCTGTTGTGGTATGTTCTGGAAGATTTAGCAGATGACTTCAATGCTGAAGGGCTATTGATGCATGAGAACTGATATGCCAAATAAATGCTCATGCATTCAGATCCACCTTCTTTTGATCCTTTGTGGGATGAGGTGGAGAAGAGTTCAACAGCTTATGGTTTTGATACTTCAGAGTGTAGACCATCAAGGAGACATAGAATTTCTACAAAATTGCTGGAGTTTGTTGTTGTTGATTTTATTGGAAAACAGTCAGGAGGCACGTACACTTTGACCTCAGTGTTAAGGATTCAGCACAAATTCACTTTTTTTACCGTGTTGTAGACCATATGTTGTCAGAGATGAAAAGGTGGTTCAGTAATGAAACCTACACTTATGAAAGCATTACAGTCACTTAACCCACAAAGTACATTATTCTTATTTTTCAAGAAAATGTGTGGACTTATCTCAAACATGAGCTGTACTCTGCAAAATGCATGCTAGAAAGACGCTACAAGGACGCAAGTGACACTGAAAGGCCTAAATCACTGTTAGATTTACTGAAAATTCTTAATCCACATGAGGAAGCATTTCCTCATGTGGAAATGCTTCCACTGTTACCTGTGTCGTAAGCTTCAGCAGAGAGAAGCTTCTCCGCTCTGAAATAAAATGGGCAATGATAGATTAAGTAATCTTGCTGTGTTATCAATTAAAAGTATGAGTTAAAAGACTAGATTTAGAGAAATTTATAAATAGTTTTGCAGAATATCACAGGAACAGGAGAATATTGTTGAAATGAACCATGTCGCTGTAGTCTGCTGCTTCATCACATATAATGTATAGCAAGAAATTTTTTTAAAGTGCGTACTCAATATATATATATATATATATAATATATATATATATATATAATATATATTATATTATATATATATATATATATATATATATATATATATATATATATATATATACATATATATATATATATATATATATATATATATATATATATATATAGTATATATAACATATATATAATATATATATATATATTATATATATATATATATAATATATATATATATATATATATATATATATATATATATATAGGTATATATATATATATTATATATATATATATATATATATATATATATATATATATATATATATATAAACCCCCCTTTTCACAAAACTACACAAATTGACAACCCTTACCTGTTGGCAGCAGGCGCCCTCTATCTGCAAGCATGGCGTTGCAAGTCTGACTAGGCAAATCTATAGTGCGGTTCGAAGCACCTGAGGTGTTCACAGGTGGATTTTTGCTGATAATGCTGTGATGAGTCCGGTTGCTGATTTTTTCCTTTAGAGTTGATTACTCGGAGATTTGCACTATTCTCGAATATGTTGACTATGGCATTCTACGGAGATGTACTACGTAAGGGGTTGTTTCCGGTCGTTCCTGATCAATGAAATTGATGCGATAGCAAATTCTGTAACGGTACATACTGCATTTGTGAGGGAAAATGTTGGATTATGTATATTATGTATTATGTGGGTTCGTGATGTGGATGGGGAAGTTCACTTGTTATTGTTGCTATTATTTTTTTTCTTTTTTTTCTTTTCCTACGAGATTTGTGGTAATCGGGGTTAAGCTTACATAGCATTTCTATTTTAAACAGGAGATATAATTTGTCGGGGTATGTGAGTTAGATGGAAGGGTGTTTGGCATTATATTTCTTGGAGGTTAATTATATAAACAGTAAAAGGGTTTTGCTATTAAACAGTAAAAGAGTTCTTACTGATTTTGTGGGTTACTGAAATGTCAGAGCTTGAGAGAACATTTTTGGTGATAATCCGGGGTTGGTCTTATTACGTTTTTTTTTTCTTGGGCTCGTTTTCTTTTTTTACTGGTGAGTAATGTGAGTTTGAAATGTGACGACAGTAGTCCGTAGAGTTTTTGTGAGTTCTGGGTGGTTTGTGCTAATGTATGTGTGAGGTTGGCAAGCTTTTTTTTATGTTATTTGGGAATTTAGTATTTTTCTTTACAGGGTTATAATAGTGATTTATGATTTAATGATCTTATGAAGTTCCTTTATAAGTTTTAGTTAGAAATTAGTTCAGTGGTCATATTAGTGGTGATTAAATGGGGAAACGTTCAGTTAGTATTTCTTGTAACTTTTGAGGTCATTATTTGACAGATGTATGTCTAGGGTTTATACTTCTTTAATTGACCGATGACATGACTGACATACTGAAACACCATAAACATCGTTCCCCTACGTCTTCAGCAAGACATCCTTCAACTACTACAGAGATGTTTGCCGACATGCGAGAGTTTCTACGAGTCTACGGTGTTTTACGGCACATTTGGACTACGGTGGTCATCAGTTGTCTTCCACTGGGAGACGTTTTGCCTCTCTACAGCGCGTTTCACGAGTCTGTGCACCTGCAGACCAATCACATACACAGGAGAATCGAAAATTCAAGATGAGGAAATGTTTTTCTACATTCAACTGTTATTATAGCCCGGATACAGGCTGTTCAAGATGATGTGTGATAGACATTGTACTGCCAAAGACGTGCAGTTATATTTGTTTATGGTGTTTTATGAGCCAGCCAATGTGTTTTATATGCATAAGCTGTTTTGTGTGAGCTATGGCTAGGCAGGTGCTAGCATCCTGGGGTGGCCGAGCAGCTGTTACATAAAAAGAGGGATGTATTAAGATAATATATTTCAGATACCGTTGTGAGGTGATGTGCTGTGACATTTCTTAGAATGTAGGGGTCAGCAGTTTAGCTTCTCCTTAGAGACAGTGCCTTAAGTGACAGGCTTAGGGAATGCTGATGTGTCTTTTTGGGTGGTGTGATGTCGAGATCAATGCCTCGTCCTGTTGCTAAGGGCGCTTGATACAGAAGTGACTTCTGAAACTGGTTCTAGGCAGTTTCCTGGGTGTGAACAATGTGTGTGAGTTCGTACGTGTGTGCGAGCTTTTTCCCTACATATGAGAGTGTAAGGTAACCAAGGGGAGAGATCCTTACAGAGGCGGCAGAAGCCAAGATGGCTTCTGCAATAGTACTTTTGAGAAAAGTGTTTGTCCATACTGTGTTGAATGGGTAAGCATACTTATTTTCAGCCAAAAGTGTGGCTTGTCTGTACTTTGAATATTTATTTCAGAGATGTTCTATTTCATATGATCTTTTGATTTTAATTTATAATCTTGTACTTATCGAGGTGTTCTCCTGTCTTTTAACAGGCGTTTTCAGAAAGGGGAACTGATCTGAGACCAGGGGAACTGACTTAATTGTTATGGGAACTTAAATAATGTGTCATGGTGTTACTATAGAGACTGTTGTGACTTTTCAAGTTTCATGACTAAAATGATGTGGGTTATTGTAGGAGAAATATGGAGAGGGTTATCTGAGTTCAACCTTTCATTTAATCTTTTTGTTAAGAACCTGAGTTTATAAGTTCACGACTCTGATTTAATTGCCTTCGGTAATGGAGAGAGAGAGAGATGTTATGGAGAGAGAGAGAGAGAGAGAGAGAGGGGAGTGAGAGAGCGGGGGTGTTAGTGATGGAGTGAGAGGAAATGGATGTTGGATATTGCCTGTGTCTTAGACGCACGATCCATTGCTATCTTTTAAAATAGAAATGCCGAGGTCTAAGAATCTTGGTTAAATATATATATATATATATATATATATATATATATATATATATATATATATATATATATATATATTGTGATGAAGTGCCAAGTATCTGGTTACTACACTTACCATTCATTAACTGATACCTCACAAAACCAGACACCTGAACCTCATCACAGGTATTAAACGACTGAATACTCTAAAGGCAACAGTGATCCCTTAACAACTTACCAGCATTGCAGAAAATCAGACTAAGTTCATCAAAACAGGTGTGAGGTAATCTTGTAAGTAATTGAATTAATCAAAGGGCATCACTCCATCAACAACTTTAAAAGTCTAAGTATTTCCCTGATTTCAAAAGTCTAAGTACTTCCCTGGTTCTAAGTCACTTCAAGTTAATGAAGGAAAACAGATCAATTACCACTCTATGTTTCTACCTAACATCAATATAATTATATACTGGTATAAGATAAAGAAAACACTTATAAAAATTTTAAATACAAAAATTTATTATTAAAATCAAAATTTATAAGTGAAATTCACAATATCAGGGAAAATTACTATTACTTGAAAACAAAGTAAAGTTCAATTAATTCTTGAATCAAATTAAGTAAAATTGAATCAAAATTAATTTATCACAAAATTCAAGAAAATTAATTTAATCAAAATTCAAAAATGTTAGGCAATAATTAAAAATTTGAAATTAATTCACAAGTGCTAAACAATAATAAAACTTGAAAGGAATTCTAAGTAAATGCAAATTAATTCACAAGTGTTAAATTTAATTAAATGTGCAATGATGAAGCAATGAAAATAACTAAGTCAATTAAATTGTGAATGCAAATGAAAATACAGAAAAATGTGGACAATATCAAAATAAAAAGGCACACTTCAACAAGAAAATGAACAAATGCACAAAAATGAAACAAACACAAAACACAAAAATTTGCAATGTGTAAAAGTGTGAATCTTTTCACTCAAAACATTGTAACCATCAGTTTTTACCAAACCACTGTTCCTATCAGTTATTAGTTGTTATCTAACCACTATCCCTATCAGTTATTAATTGCTGCTAATAAAAATATAACACACTTTACCTTTTTGGTATACCATCTTCTTTCTTTGCTGCAGGCTTGTTTCACACTTGCACAAAACCAGGCGCCGTTACAACAACAATGTTTGTTCAGATTCCACAAAAAACACTATTTAACACTAAATAAACTTTAAGAAATATCAAATATGAAATTCTCAAGTTATGAGTGACCATTCAATACAAAATCATTATGTTACTTTAAGATCAAAAGTGCTATGCGATGGAGAGAGAGAGAGAGAGAGAGAGAAGGATGTGAATGCCTCGAGTATCTAAGATCTAATGAAATTCTCTTCCTTACGGAAACTGGACAGTGGATGACACAAAAACGTTTTGGGCAATAATGCTTCCAGAAGCTTCGAAATCTTACGCAACTTTACATACAAAATATGTAATCTGCACGTGGCTTTGACAAAGACATACACATATGAGACAAGTATACAATAATGTTCGTACCCGATCGAGACGAAGGTCGAGCGATAATCAAGATTGACATGTTTTGATCACAATGTGAAGACTTGGTTCGATCGGCCGAAGCAGAAGTCCCTTATCTTACTTGATGACAGAATCCCAAAACACATTGAAGATTCGAGTTCACTTATCAAACATGTTGACAGATTTTGAAAAACAACTCTAGCTTTGAACGGACAAAGATATTCTCTCTCTTTCTACATTCTACGTTATATATTCTTTTTTACATTATGTTATGCGAAATCTAAACACATATTTAAAACATCCTATCTCTAAGCTATCTAGGAATCTGAAAAATGTTGCCAAAATCTCATATACAATACTTCAAAGAGGGGAAATATGCATTTTGACAGTAGCTATATAGAATATACCAATTTTTATATATATATTATATATATATATATATCTATATATATTATATATATTGAATGTAACAAAATTTTAATATATATATATATATATATATATATATATATATATATGTTAACGGGATATTAATCTCGTTATTTATGTGGTAAACGTGGAACCCCAAGCGTCAGGCAAACCGACACACAATCTCTCTCTCTCTCTCTCCAAGCGACCAACGGCTCGCGACCTCTCTCTCTCTCTCTCTCTCTCGGCAACTCCTCTCTCTCTCGCAATCTCTTCCCATAGACTTGGCTAAAGATGCCATTAAGAATAGAAGAGGCACACACGCACATATGAATGCACACTTCGTTAACGCCTCATATTACTGGCTACAACCAGTTTCTCAAAGGCACTTTGAAAAAGACCCATGAACTGACGAACATTGACTCGCCTAACTATGCAGTTTTCATATCACGCCACCCAGAAATCATTTATCTGCTTTTCTCGGGTCGTTGCTTCGGCTCTTTTCTCTATGCATTCCAAAAAGGTCACAGTGCATCACATTATGCTATTAAATATATCATTAATTATAATCCCTACCACACACATATATAGTGAACAAGACCACAGTTGATGGTCGAAAGCTTTAATCCTTTACTAGAGATATATAATTTAAACTACAAGAGGATTTTACTTCATTGTGGATTGTATCCCCATATATAATATATTATATATATATAATAATATATAATATATATTACAATTATCTATATATATATATATATATATATATATTATATATATATATATATCTCAAAAAATCACCATAACGTGACTGGAATATCTGAAGTAATAATAGTCCACACTTATGTAAAAATGTGTATTAAAAATACATGAAAGACGGGAGCTTTCGTCTACTTGACCAGTAGACCTCATCAGCCGTACTGATTTTTCTTTTCAAAAAATATATACAAAAAAGTTACGAAAGACAGGCAGGACTCTGGAACCGTCCCCAAGGGAGATAACAACCAAAACAAAAAAACTATCTCCATCACGTTATTCCCTCGTTCAAATGTCTGGCCAAAAGACGAGCCGATCGTCGTGGTTGAACTACCTCCTCTGTGTGTTCGGCTGTTCCCTCGTCCAAATCTTCTGCATCGGCACCTGCAATGGGAGTTCTTCCTTCCAATGCCTGGGCAGGAGAAAGAGAGACAACCTGGGCAGTAGGAGTGGTGCAAACAACATCTGTACTAATATTTACAGTTTTAAGAACCAAATAATTTAAAAATGCATTCTCTTGGGTAAATGATTTGTTAAAGTCAAACACGTTTAAAACATTAATAAGAGCCACTTCAACTAAGTAGACGCAGAGTAGTTGAAGGGGCTCTTATTAATGTTTTAAACGTGTTTGACTTTAACAAATCATTTACCCAAGAGGATGCATTTTTAAATTATTTGGTTCTTAAAACTGTAAATATTAGTACAGATGTTGTTTGCACCACTCCTACTGCCCAGGTTGTCTCTCTTTCTCCTGCCCAGGCATTGGAAGGAAGAACTCCCATTGCAGGTGCCGATGCAGAAGATTTGGACGAGGGAACAGCCGAACACACAGAGGAGGATAGTTCAACCACGACGATCGGCTCGTTATTTGGCCAGACATTTGACGAGGGAATAACGTGATGGAGATAGTTTTGTTTTGGTTGTTTTATCTCCCTTGGGACGGTTCCAGAGTCCTGCCTGTCTTTTCGTAACTTTTTGTATATATTTTTTGAAAAGAAAAATCAGTACGGCTGATGAGGTCTACTGGTCAAAAGTAGACGAAAGCTCCCGTCTTTCATGTATTTTTAATACACATTTTTACATAAGTGTGGACTATTATTACTTCATATATATATATTTATATATATATATATATATATATATATATATATAATATATATATGATATATATATATATTATTTCGTTCATCTATTTAATTTTTGATCAAGAGTACCCATTACATATGCCTATGTTTTACAATTTCTATACGCACAGGAATTAATGTGCTTTGCATAGCTCGCTGTATATTTTTTAGTTTATATCTGTAATTCCTATTCTGTAATTACGTATAATTATAATGTACCTGATTTCTGTAAATCTCTGTTTTACTTGATACAATATAACAGAATCACAGATACTGGATACAATATAACAGAATCACAGATACCTGTATAATGCCTGAATATCCACCGCTTGTCTCAGAATAAACCCTAGTTACCCTCTTTCCATA
>NC_087203.1:51342725-51408032 GCF_015104395.2 Macrobrachium nipponense | reverse complement strand
CAGTTCATAATCATAATCTATCTCACTCTCTCTCCCTCTCGTGTTTGAAGTAATTTAATTGCTTAATCATTGAAGAAAGGGCCGTTCCCGAAATGGTTTGACGTCATCCACCATTATGAGGTCGGGTTTCGCAGATCTATTGTAGCTTCTTCCATTGGAACAGATTCTTCATATAGATATAACCGTTGTGAGTAAGAGTGGCTAAAGCGCTCTCTTTCTCTCTTTTCCTGACTGAGGGAGTGTTTCACTTTTACATTAACGTAAAGATTTTGTACTTAGGTAGTCACTCTTAGAGTGATTCAATTTCAGAATAGCATGGTGGTTATTTATGGACCCTGGTGACATATTGTGAAAGTATGTTGTAGTCAAATAAGGAAGCTGCAGCAAAACGAAACGGTGGCAGAGCCGGGTCAAATGAATCTATTTTGTTACCCAAGATTAAAAAGAGTTGGAAAAATGAGTGGAAAATTTAGTGAAGATTGAATTGGATATCCAAACTCGTGATTATTATTTCATATTTTTTTTTTATATTTTAACTTTTTTTTCATGCAAACAGTATGTCTGATTCTTTCAAATTCTGGTTTTGATCATTTTTGATACATTTATCCATGTTTGTGTGTTCATAATTTTTGCATTCACAATTTGTTTGTATCTTAGTGATTTAAGGTTTTATACTTGACGCAATTTCATGACTTCACACTTGTGAATTTATTTTCATTTAGTTGCATTTTATTTTCAAATCTTAAGTATTGCTTAACAATTGAATTTTAACTGAATAATTTCTTGTTTAAGTAATTAATTTTCTTGATAACCTTATTTTAAATTAATTTTCTTTAGTATTAAATTCAAGAATTAATGAAACTTTGTGTTGCTTTCAAGTGATAGTAAATTTTCCTGAGATTGTGAATTTCAGTTATGAATTTTGAATTTAAAAATAAATTTTTATATTTGAAATTTTTATAAGCGTTTCATTTATTGACCACCAGTGATCAAATTTGAATTTGTGTAGATTCCACCTTCAATTTTCTTGAAATGAGTTAGAACAGGGAAAGCGTTTGAAATACTTAGACTTTTAAAGTTGTTCTTAGAGTGAGGCCCTACAACTAACATAAGCTACTATGAGATTCAGGGCCTCTGTAACACGGTTTTTTCGCCCAATAACTTTTTCAATCTATGCATTTCATAAAATATAACGCTTACTCAGAATGCATATTATATCTACACATAAATTTTGACTGTATTCTGCATTACGTAGGTTGAATAAATTTGGTACTTATAATGCAAAAGTGACCTTTTTTGAAGACGGGCCAACTTACTCAGATAAAAGATTTCGAACGGACTCGTTACGTAACTTATGACAGCATTTCTTCCCTCTTTCTCGATGGATGATTGGCTATACGTAACGAAGGCTAAACCTCTGGCAACAATGACATAAAAATGTAAATACAAGCAAAGCAGTACACCTTTATGAACTCTGGAACCTCTCCACTGATAATTGTCATAATGAACAAACCAACAAAATATGTTAATAAATACAAAAACACTTCGATTATTAGTCAACTCCCAAAATAGGTTTCCTAAGAAATTACAGTCTACTTTATAGGTCACAATTAGATTGACAAGATGTAGGGAATAGTTGGTAATTTTCAAAAACATAGTAGACAAGCTTGATTTGATAACTGCTATATCCAATGTCAAGCAATTTTTATTTATTGGCTATCTACCTATTTACTGAAAAAAAAATAGCCGGTACCGTATATTGGCTTTAAACCTTCACCAATAATTATCGTCAGAATGATGACTTCATGAGGCTCCACCCACTTTCGCCTCGTTATAATTCAGGATAACACTGAAGCCTACCATAGGCACTGTTGGATTAGAAAATTTAACATCAGTCTATAAAAACAAATTTCTCAAGTAGTTGTAAGAAGTGCTAAATGATCCTCAAGGATCCAAGCAGTTGGCCTAAACGTTTAATTCATGTACATTACTGCTATACCATTGCGGCACTACTGCTACAGTAGTATTACTACGCTAGCACACATCTATGTATCGTTCCGCCATTCATAAAGTCTTTGGGTTTCAGAGCCGTTGGAGTTTCTGTCTGGTGGATGGGCGGGGCAACATTTCGTCAAAAGGTGTGTTTACCTTGCTTACGTAATGAATGTTTTTCGACTCTTGGCTCGTAATCATTGGCCATGGCGTCAGCTAGATCATTTTTACTCTATAAAAATTAAAACTATCGGGTTTAGGTTATTGATAATGCTGACAAAATTTGTGTGTGGTTGTAAAATATACATATGTCAACTTTCAGCTACATCCGATGCTTTGACAAGGAGCAAAGTCCAAAAAACTGTGTTACAGAGACCCTGAATCTCATAGTAATTACCTCACACTAGTTCTAATGACCTTAGTTTGATTTCTTGCATGATTAGATTAATAAGCTTTTAAAGGGATCTGGGATGAGGGTTCAAGTGTCTGACTGTTGTGAGGTAAACATTTTTTATTGGTAAGTATAATAACCAGATATATATATATAATAATATATATATATATATATATATATATATATATATATATATATATTATATATATATATAGATATATATCACGAAAGTTTGGAACGTGATAAATCCATGAAATATAAAGTATAAAGACTAGAAATATATATATATATATATATAATATATATATATATATATATATATAATATATATATATATATATGTATTATATATATATATATATATATATATATATATATATATATATTATATATATATATATATATATATATATTATATATATATATATTTAAGGGCCATACACCCATCAAAGGTTCACGTATTTTGTTTTCCTTTGCTGTTATTATTGTCCCTACCACTTTCCCCATCATTCAATTTTTTTCTTTTCCCCCAAATTTACTATTCTCTCGGCCAGAAAGCAAACGCTAACATACGTGTCAGTACAGATCACCCATTTGTCATCAGAGGGAGGGAAAGAGAGACGCCGCGGTACACCACCAACCAAAACAGCTTCCCTCTTGAGCCATGAATGCCTTATCCATAATTGCCTCCAAGAGGCGCCTCCGCTGTCACCTGTGTCTCCCATCCCGAAAGTAGCTACTCAGACGGGATGGCGAATGACGGATTGCACCCCACTGTGACAATGACCGGGTTCTGCCTGCAGGCACGAAAGAGAAGGTGAAAAACATTGTCCTTCAGCTGGAGTCTGTTGGAGTGCCACGGACACAGAACAGGCACCCGTGAATGTCGCCATTTTTGACTCTCCAGCATCACCTCGGAGCACAAGGATGTCGATGAGGAAGAGGAAGGCGTGTGTGTACTTCGAGGACGTCTCTTACCAGAGACGGATGCAGGAGGCAGCGCCCCGCAAGACCTCGAGGAAAACTCAGACTACCCAGATCAACGGCCACCCGCTGAAGCAGCCTCTCTCCCATGACGCAGCACAATGTCCACCAAAGACTTACTCGATGAGCTCAAAGGGAGTGTTTGTCGGCGCTCGAGAAAATGATGGAGTGCTATCGCGAGCTGCCAGTTAATCGGGCGTGCCCTTGATGTCTATGGAGGCCTCACCAGCGAGATGAAGGACTACGCCATGGTGAAGTCTCGAGTCCTTCGAGCCTGTGACCCCTTCCTACCCGAGGCCTATCGCCGACAGATCAGACGAGCAGATAAAGGGATGACCTCGTCCAGTCCGAGAGTCAGAAGGTACACGATGATGCCTCCGTGGAACTGACAGAACAGCTAGGGAGGCCCTTTGATGGGCAGACACCGGAGGCGCCTCACTATTGATGGAGTCACCAGAGAGTTCTGAATGGCAGAAACTTGTATAGCTTCAGAGATCATTGACTTCTTTAAATGTGTTTGCTAACTAAGTCTCCCTGATTCAGTCTCACTTGCTAAGGTATTTTCTGACCATGGAATTGACCCATCAGAAAGGTGAAGGTTATCATGAGCAATCAACTTTTCTATTTATGGCCTTTTTATTGGCATTTGGTTCATGAAGTCTATTCATTGACATTGTCTATATTTGAGTTAGAAATCTGAAATTTGATATAAGCTGAAATTGGTCAATTTTCTTGAAATTTTCAAACTCATCAGGTTCCTTTTTTCTGGTATTGAGGAGTTTACTCTCATGGCGATTTTATGGACCTTCCTCAGTCAATACAAATAACTTCATTTCACATTTGTTTCACCACCTTTTTTTTTATCAAAATTGACAAACAATAATTTACAACCAAAATTCCCCTTACAGATGAGCACTCTCCAACGCTCTCCAAGTTCTCAAAACCCATTTTCAAGGGTTATTCACAGCAGTGCATAAGGTACAATCTCTTGGTCAAACTCAAAGCAAAAGAAAAGGAATAATTAGTCTCTCCACTCTACCTTCTTTGCTTGTGAGGCTGCGAGCGATGTTCTCCTGCTCCTTCTGTTCCTTGGAGGACGTCAGCGAGCTGGGAGAAGAAGAAGACGAAGAAGAAGAACTTCCAACCTCTTCCCCTGCCCCTGAAACTGCTGCTGGCGAAGAGGCGCGCTTCGCTTCCTCTTGGTGTTTCTTCCTTTTCTTTCTTGAGTCCTTCTTTTCAGGAGTTTCTTTTTCGCCCTTCTCTTCTCCCTCAGCATACCCTGCTGAGGATGTCGAAGGGCCTCCTCCTACTTCGGTACAGATACGAAGGGCAGCGTCATCTGGAATGGGTTCGTGAGGTTATTCATCACACCTACTGAAAGTCGTTATTTGAGCAGTGGGTTTCAGGTTACTGAGTCAAGGTTAAAGAAATACATTTGACTGCAGCAGCCAGCACAAAGGGAACACAATTTAGGCTTCTGCTGAAATTTCATTAACTGTGTAAAATATGTATAATTTATGACATTGTGGGCACAGTTTTCCGTGTCGACAATGATGAGTTTATGGTCCTCAAGTATATTAAAAGCTTTCCAACCTAGTTAATTCCATTGTTGATGTTTAAATTCCTGTTTGCTATTCTGCTGGAACGTCTTGTGGGCTGTATGGTGTTCCCTTGGTGGCGCGGCTGCAACATTGCTGGACGTCAGGGCCCTAATGCTGTATCCTTTCTCAGGGAGGAGAGCAGAAGAGGGCGCCAGCAATAGGCAGATGAAAAACAGTTTGTCTTAAAACTAAAATTTTTAACAAAGTTTTTAAAAATGTAAAAATTGACTGATGGGTCCTCTCCAACGAACGACTTGTTACAGTAAAAAGCTTCTCCTAAGTTTATGTCTCCTAAGTTTATGGCGGCGCCTTCCACCGGTCTTCTTGTTTGGACATTGTTATTCTTAAAAATTGTGTTAGATCCATCCCAATTCGGTCTGTGATTGTTGTTAAAGGCATAGGAGACTATTAACAGAACAATGTAATAGTCCCCTATGCCTTTAACAACAATCATAGACCGAATTAGGATGAATCTAACATAATTTTTAAAAATAATGTCCAAACAAGAAGACTGGTGGAAGGCGCCGCCATAAACTTAGTTGAAGCTTTTTACTGTAACAAGTCGTTCGTTGGAGAGGACCCATTAGTCAATTTTTCCATTTTTAAAAACTTTGTTAAAAATTTTAATTTTAAGACAAACTCTGTTTTTCCTCTGCCTATTGCTGGCCCCTCTTCTGCTCTCCTCCCTCAGACAGGATACAGCACAAGGGCCCTGACGTCCAGCAATGTTGCATCCGCGCCACCAGGGGAACACCATGCAGCATCATCATAACCCACAACACGTTCCAGTAGAATAGCAAATACGAATTCCAACATCAACAATGGAATTACCTAGTTGGGCTGTTGAGCGCTTCCTTCATTTGCGTTCTTTGTTCTGGAATTATCCTGTTCAGAAGTTTACTTCGACGAATTTTTAAAGTTATAAATCTTTAAAGTTATAAATTTTTAAAGTTATAAAAAATTTTCACTTGACTGAAGATGAAGCTAGCACAAGGTTCGAAAGCTTTTAATATCATTAAAGACCATAAACTCACATACTAATTGTTGTGGACCTGCAACCATTTATGACATTATTATTTTTTTATATATAATTCCCGCTATCGCCATTTTTATGTTGCTGCTGTCAAGAAAACAGATGAACTCTAAATTTTTAGTGTCTGATGTTCGAAAACCTCTATAGAACTCAAGTACTTTCATTTCACAAATGGGTACAATTAGTTTGAAAAAACAATTCTTCAGCAAACTGTTAGTAAAATTTTGTGCTTTATGTTTGAAAGTAGGTCATTATGACTCTCTGAGAGGTTTTTCTTTAGCCATTTATCCAAGATGTTTCCAGGCTATTCGATTTAGACCTTCGATTTAACAATGATTAGGTACATAACATCTACGCCGTGAGAATGCTTTGATTTTGCTTGAATCGTCAGGAGCTGAAGGAACTCAAGCATAAAGAGAGATTGGCATAACCACACAGAAGGCAATCCCTAGTCTCACATCCCCACTCGTCGTCTCTCGCACAAATGAGCTGGCAATGTTTTCGGTTCAGCCGAATTTATATTAGCGTTCGCCTCAAGAGAAGAGCCGTTCTAGGGAAAAAGCTCTTTGTCATAATACGTCCACCAATTACGATCGGCCTTAAGGGAAGCGCGTCGTGGCAAGCGCAGCGAATGCATCTTATATACGTGTGTATATATATATATATATATATATATATATATATATATATATATATATATATATATATATATATATATGTGTATATATATATATATAAATATATTCATATAGTATATATATTATATATTATATAATAATATCTATATATGTATATATATATATATATAAATAGATCATATCCATCGAGCTACAAATGTCCTTTAATATCTAATTCGCTCTACCTCTATTTTCATATATGTTTAACCGAAGGGGAATTTTTTAGTCAATAAGAGATTTGTCGGCTCATGGGCGCGAACCATCGAAACCAACAAATCCAAGTCGCACAGTGAAGCTTTAGACCACACCGCCTTCGCAAGTAGCTATAAGTTTATGCCGCCTCCCAACTACAAATACCTGTCGCTCTCAAGTGTTCGTTATTACTGGAGTCGGCATCAACCTACCTCGACCTCGGTAACGTTGTAGTGCTTTTGTCCGCAAGTAGCTCCACTGTGCGTCCTGGATTTGTTGGTTTCGCGCCCGTGAGCCGATAAATCTATTATCAACTAAAAAATCCACTTTGGTTAAACATATATGAAAATATATTAATTCCGAGGTAGAGCGAATTAGATATTAAAGGCCATTTGTAGCTCGATGTATATATATATATATATATATATAATATATATATATATATATATATATATATATATATATATATCTTTTACTTACTGTTTAAATCGCACGAATTATAAAACCACTGACAAATTGATTCAAAAACATGACAACTCCACATCGTGTTCAAAACTGAAATAATTGATTCGCGACTGACCTAGAGTGTAAGTGAATTCGTCCGTATATTATTATTATTATTATTATTATTATTATTATTATTATTATTATTATTATTAGAGTAAAATTATATCTCTTTTCCCATGTATATTTAATTGAGATTCAATTATCAAAAATGTTTTGACACAAATAAGATTCACGGAGAGAACTTTCGAGAGCATCATCGGCCCAGCACGTGACAAACCTATTTGTGAGAGCTGAGAGGAACAACGCGAGTGCTCCATGGATGTGAGTATCCTAACTCATCCATGGCCCATCAGCCGCCTCATCATTATCACTCATAATAGAAAGAAGGTTAACGTACACAAAATCTTCTTTACAGGCAGTGTAGCGATCCCTTACCTGAAGCAGGAGTTCGCTCAGACCGCCTGCTGGCCCTTCGCTCGTCGTTGACTACCAAGCGATCTCGTAGCGACCGGACCTCGCCCAGCCGCTCTGCAACAGAGATCGATCAGGAGATTAAAATGAGCGAAACGACCTTTACTTGAAGCGACAACTTCATTCTTACTAGCATCTAGTGTCAGAGTGAGTGCTTAATAAGGTCTTGAAGCACTCAAGAAGGAGAAGAAGATCTGGCTTGACTTGATTCGTTTCATAGAAAACAAGGATATGGAAGGAACACTGGGGATTTGAAAAAAAAAAAAAGTAGCACTGCTATTATGGGACTCGATGCGATCAGAGAAAGCGGGTTGCTTAGCTGCTCATCTCCTATCACGCTGCTAAACATTTCTCGTTGTTACAGAACTCAATCAAACAAGATCAGTTGAAATGGCAAAATTCTTTGCTATATTATCCTGTGGTATATCTTATGATGTCAGCAGCAAGATGATAATTAAAATGCTGTGCATTTAATCTCTTGGTACAAAGCTGGCAAAACATGAATGCAAATATTCATTAAGCACTGTTAAGTTTTAGTTACATATTTTATGTGTGTATATATATATATATATATATACTATATATATATATATATATATATATATATATCTATATATATGTATATATATATATATATATATATACCTTATTATATATATATTATAATATATATATTATATATATATATTATTGAAGGCATTATAAACAGTTATTGAGAATCCTTATTCTAAAGTAACTTGAGATAGTAAAAGGCATATTTCGTAATGCAGCGAAGTGCCTCAATTGTTTGGGCCTGTTACCATGGCAGCCGGTGTGCTTCCTCGAGTGCCTCTCCACCCCAACCCTCAAACCCCCGCTCCCCTAACCCCTGTCCCCCATCGAGATGAGACGACAGACAGCATCTGATTTCTCTCTCTGGGAGCGAATCCATGCAGCAGCAGCAGCAGCAAACGCGACCGGTGGGTGCGTTTGCATCGTAAAACCTATAGAATATTCTATTTATTTCTACTTGTGTGAGGAGCAGGCAAATGAAGAGCCCTATTTTTGGCAGCACGTAACTTACAGAAAATTGTTAATATACACAGCACAAATTAGGCTTAAATAATAATCAAAACGAAGAGAGAAACAATTAACGTGGCGTTCTATATCTAAATGAAGATGTATTTTGTTGCAACGACGGAGGCTGCTCATAAAGATAGTTTTCACTATTACCTTAGTATATAGACAGTCGTGTTGAGCTATGAACAGCGAGCAAAGTTGCAGCAAATCCAGTCACAAAAATGATTCCTTACATACCTATGTATCGCAATGGTCGCTCTCTCTCTCTCTTCGCTAAGGAAAATTCCCGCTTCTAAAAGAGAGACAAAGCCCAGTGATCTCTCAGAACTTACTTAGTCGCTGTCTCTCCTGACGGTGATAGGTGACGACCCTGTCTTCCAGCGACAGATCCTGGCGGTTGGCTTCAAAATCCTCCCGGCTTACTTGTAGTAATTCCACCGGCTGGGAAATAAATAAGTGCTATTATTATTATTATTATCATTATTATTATTATTATTATTATTATTATTATTATTATTTAGTTGAATAAAATGAGAGTTTGTATGCCGTTGTGCTTATGTTGCGCCTTATCAACTTGGTATATAAGCTTCTCATTTTTAGCAATAAATTATAAAGCTCCCTCATGTTTTAGCAATACATTATAAAGCTCCCATTCAACTAAAATAAAACGCAGAAAGCAATATAGTTGGTGAGGAACAGAGAGAGAGAGAGAGAGAGAGAGAGAGAGAGAGAGAGAGAGAGAGCAATATTATTTGGTATTCGAGAAATTTAATCATTAAGAAGTAAGTATATCTTAGTTTTACCAGACCACTGAGCTGATTAACAGCTCTCCTAGGGCTGGCCCGAAGGATTAGATATTTTTACGTGGCTAGAAACCAATTGGTCACCTAGCAACGGGACCTACAGCTTGTTGTGGGATCCGAACCACGTTATATCGAAAAATGAATTTCTATCACCAGAAATAAATTCCTCTGACTCCGCGTTGGCCGAGCCGGGGATCGAACCTCGGACCACCGGATTGGCAGCCGAGCGCGAAAACCACTATCATTAAGAATCAAACTACTTGATTAGTTAATTACTAAAGGTGTTTAAGGTAATGAGTTCCTCTGATGAGGGCGCTGACATGGGTGGCGGGGGAAAGCTTCGTAGCTGAGGAGCAACTTGTAAAAAGAGAAATTTTCCCTTTGGCGTCATAAATGAGTGACTCTTATACACCTCGGGGCCCTCTAGGCAAATTGTCGATGGTATAAAATCCTTCGCCGTGATGCGAGTAGTGCCAGTCATTTGCGAAAAAATGAGGAAAACATTTTTCCTGAGGAGGCCAGGGTTTCAGACATTGAAGTGGTCGAGTCTTCCGTCGTTTCCTCTTTAACTACAGGATATTGTTCATACTTCAAGAAGTGGTAGGTACTACGGCAGAGGAAATTTGTGTGAATCAATATTGCCCTTCTTTCACTTTTTCTAGAAAGAGGTTAATTAAATATAAATGAATATGAACGTCGCCATGGAATCTGTTGATTCATTAGACAATCGATGTCATAAGAATACTCTAATGATATTTGATGATGCATTTCATCGTTCCGCCTCAATCCTTGAAAACCTGATATCTAATTGGTCAATCAGCCCCATATTATCATAGGTTATGGGCCCAGAAGCTAATTGAGAAGAACGGATTCGGATTTCGACAAGAGATTGAAGGTACTATTGGACTCCGTGATTCAAGATGGGTGAACCCGCTCGGGACCATGCAGCTTCGGAATCACGAAGTTGAAAGGGCAAGAAGACTACATGAATTGGTGTTTCTCCATGACTAACTTTAAAAGAAGACAGGAATTGTGGATTCGTGGTCGGCTGTGTAAGGGACTGATACGGTTGATGGGAAGGAGCACCGCAAAAGAACAAACTCTTGCAGACATATGCCTCATGGTAGACCCTCAAAATGATCAGTATATGAACAGTGCAGCAACAGCTAAAGAGGAATGGGAAGCTCTGAAGAAGTTTGAAATAAAAGGCCATTGGCGGTACTACCGATCTTAGGCTGCGGCTTTTAGCTCAACTAATTTTATCACGGTCTATTTATTCTACTTTTTGGGTCGTTTTTTCAATATTCCAGCCTGTGCAACCTTCTCATGCAAAGGAAAAGAAGGTCTTATAGCTGTTTTAAGGTTTATATATGCTAGCCAGTCAAAGATCAACCTGTGTTAACACTGAACAACATCCATTCAAATAATACTAGTATGCTATGATCACAATTGAAAAGAGTGAATAATGGTAAAGAATTCTGTAAATATGATGTCGATGTCAGGCTATGTTCTACAACATTTTCAGGGTATCAAGTGGCTTAAATCAAAGGTATACCTCTTACCACAGGTATGGGCAGCGTTATCCTTAAACCTTTGTATATGCTATTCTGTTAGTTTAAAAAGTGTCCACACCATAATATTGTTTGTGGATTAGTAGTTTCCATGACCATGGCATTCTACATTAAGAATAATAACAATTGGACAGGTAAAAGACTATTCAATTCACAGCGCATTTTCGTTGCTGGAACCTCACACCGCCAAAAAAACTGTAAAACAATACATAATGAAAAAAAATATTCGTAGTTACGTTTATTGGCCACCAATTACCAGAAACTCTCTCTCTCTCTCTCTCTCTCTCTCTCTCTCTCTCTCTCTCTCTCTCTCTCTCTCTCTCTCTCTGGCCAAAACGATCTTTCATAACTTTGGATGATCGGAATGCTGGGGGGAGAGTAAAATGGCCTTTGCTGATGTACAGTCCTGTTCAAGTGCAGGATTGTCATCAGTTTATCATTTTTCATTTCATTTCTCATTTTTCCATCTAGCCATACGTTCATTTCAGCGCTGAATGATCTTATAGGTCCCAGCGCTTGGGCTATGCCCTAAATTCCATAATCCATCCATCCATCTGTCTTCTTTCTTTCTAGCTTTTATGAATATGAGTTTATTACGTTGTTGAAAGTATTTGCATCTTATATTTTGCGTTAGTATTTGAAAAAATTAGCTACATATAGCCCATAATTTGTAAAACTTGAGTATATCTTAGTTTTACCAGACCACTGAACTGATAAGCAGCTCTCCTAGGGCTGGCCCGAAGGATTACTTATTTTAGGTAGCTAGGAACCAATTGGTCACCTAGCAACGGGACTTACAGCTTATTGTGGGATCAGAACCACATTATATCGAAAAAGGAATTTCTTTCACCAGAAATAAATTCCTCTGATTCCGCGATGGCCAACCCGATAATCGAACTTCGGACCCCCGGATTGTGGCCGAGCGCGAAAACCACTCATTCCAACGAGGAACTACCACCATAATTTGTAAGTTTCCAAAAACTGGCATCGGGTACAACCCAAATCGCCTACCTTCTCTATGGGTATTGGCCCAATCATGCAAAATGTATTATAGGTAATGATAGCTAAGAGAATGTCAGTTAGGAACAGCGTAAATATGAAAGAGAGGGGAGAAACAAGACAGAGTGAAGACAGACAGACAGAGAATTAGTCACAGGAAGTCTCCAACAGTAGCTGTAACACGCACAAAGTTTTAATCAAAGCGCTTCCATAAAAATCTTCACCGATGACCTGACCTCTACACTCTTGCCGGAAACTCGACAGTTCCGGTCCATAGAAATGATAGAAATTTCACCTTTTCAGTCTTTCGGAAATCAACTAACCATTGCCTCTTTTCTTCATTACTACTCCAATCACCATCAAAATGTTAAATTCTCTGTTTTTTCCGGGATGTTCCTAAGGGCTTTACGTGTCTGTAGCCCGCAGTTTATTGACGCTGAAATTAAAACTATTTGATATTGCATTGAAACTTAAATACCCAAGGACTTTTGTAGATGTGGCATGGAAAAGAGCTAGAAAAACATTTTATTCAACTAATGACAAACTCTAATTTAGTAAGCATAACATTCTAAAAATTAACCCTATGATGAAAGGTTTTTAGATATTCCTAGAATTTTAAAGCTTTTTAACATAAATGTTGTTTTCAGTAATATAATGTCAAGAGTTTAGTAATCAAAAATTCTCCTAAAGATCTTCCAGGCTGCATGTATGAAATTCCTTGCAAAAAGTGTGATAAAGTCTTATGGACAGACCGGTAAATCTCTTTCACAACGTCTCAAACAGCACCAATATTCTGTGAGAACTGGTCAAATATCAAATGCATTATTCGTACATATGAGAGATTTAGATCATCCTATTAACTGGAGTCAAGCAAGAGCCTTAATCCATGTAACGACACAGTTAAAAGGAATATCATTGAATCTTGTTTCATCAAAGTCAAATAATAGAGATGTTCTAAATTTAAGTCTTGGTTTATTTAAACTTGATGCTTTCATAATGAAAAACGTTGTAGATAAATACAAGCAACAAAATTAATATATTCAGTTTTACATGTTTTTGGACTGTAAAGATACTTTGTAATTTCGGTTAGGGTCAAATCTGTTTAGGTTTGTGAGCGTGTGATATCCGATAATCCTGGAATATCTCTTTTAATTTTTACCCTTTTGACAATTAACCATCTGGTATTCTTGATCTTGTGTACCTGAGACCTTTCTCTCCAATTGTATTTCATTCGCTCCCTGACAATGTCTTAGTAAAGACGAAAGCGCTTGGATTTCTGACTATCATTTTCCTGTGGTATTCGCTATATATATATATATATATATATATAATATATATATATATATATATATATTATATATATATAGATATATTATATATAGATTATATATATATATATTTATATAAGCTATTATTATATATTATATATATATATATATATATTTAGCTATAATAATATATATATATATATATATATATATGAATGTCTTTTACAGTAATACAACACTATAATATGAAGATAAACGGCCAGTAAAAGACTATTTTCAACGTGTAACCATATATTTCGAGCATTTCCCTCTGTGCTCCTGATCACTGGTAAAATATGGACATAGGATGTGTTACAGGAGTATATATACAAAAACATGTAGTGTGGCAGTAAGTCTCTGCTTGGTGGACACCCAGGAAGGGTGGAAATGAACTATTCCATCCATGGTGATTTCTGGCCTCATTAACTCCCGTCTGGCGACTCGTCCAGTGGTCGGATGTTCTTGGACACCTGCTTGAGGAGCTGCCTAAGGATTAGTTTGTCGATGTCATCCGATTTCCAGTGTCCTCCTGACAGGTTCGTTTGATTGATGATAGCAGATTCCAGAATTTTCTTTTGTACGGACAGCTACTTTGAAAATCAGCTCCGCCCCACTCCAGTTTATAGTATAGCCTTTGCCTCTAATATGTAGGAAAAATCCACGAGTTCTCTGATGCATATCGCACTGATCTTTTTGTGTTCTGCTAATCTTTGCGAGATGGATCTACCGGTTTCCCCAACGTAAATCTCATTACAATTGCCACACGGTAACTTGTAAACCCCGTCTTCTTCTCCTCTTTTATTTAGGTATACGTTTTAATGAGCGACCTCGCGATGGATTTGGGATAATGGAAAATAAAAGGATTATTAGACCTGAGGTGTTCTGTGGCTTTTTTAATCCTTTCATCGTAGGAATTTTTAATTTATTGCTAAAGTCTATTTGGCTATTGGGAGTGGGACCTATATAGTATATTGCATTCGCTTTATTTATAGCCTTCTCGATAATCTATGGTGGGTAAAGCAGTTGCATTAGGTGTTGGCGGATCGTGTTGAATTCGTTATCTACGTACCATTTGAAATTATTCTAAGCCCCCCGAGGAATAAGTTGCACCCGACCATGATATTTACGGATACATCGTGGTAACTTAGGAAATGAATAATATGAGACAACGAAAAAGTTGGTTTCCTGTGTTCAGTGAATGCATATCTAATCTGCTCTCTTATGATTAGTACGTCTAGGAACGGCAAATTTCCCGTCCCTTTTTTGCCTTTCCCATTCTGTTTTAGATTTTATAGTCGGAACTAGCGAATTTAGTTGATTGAAAAATGCACTGAAATCTCCCTAGCTATCATCCCAGTAATTAAAAATATCATCTACGTATCTAAGCGAGACCATATTGCGGGGTTTGATAGAGGAGAAAATTTCCATTTCGAAATATTCCATGTGTAGGTTTGCTAGAAGGGGGAATAGGGGACTGCCCATGCTACAACCAAATTTATGTTATAAAAATTACCATTGAAAGAGAACACCTTGTTAGTTACACAGAGGTTGATTAGTTTTATTGTTTTGTCAGGTACTAAGAGGACGAGTCGCCAGACGGGAGTTAATGAGGCCAAAAATCACCAGGGAATAGTTTAATTTCCACCCTACCTGTGTCACCAACAGAGACTTACTGCCACACCTACTCATGTTTTTGTATATATAATCTTGTAAGACGTCCTATGTCCATATTTTACCAGTGATCAGGAGCACAGAAGGAAAGTACTCGAAATATGTGGTTGTAAAGTTAAAATAGTGTTTATGGGCCTTTTATCTTCATACTCGAACACACACACACACACACACACACACACACATTATATATATATATATATATATATATATATATATATATATATATATATATATATATATATATATATATACACACATATATACATATATATATAATCAGTTTTGTTTGCTACCTCAATAACGTAAGTCGTAAGTGAACAGAAAATTTTGCTACTTTGCTGCTATGTTAGTTTTTTTTTTTTTTTATAATGGGTGTCTTGCAGATTACAGAGCAACACCAATAACACTGTTGGTGAAAGGTTTGTATCTTGTGAACAGTCGTGTCTGTTGATGTGATATGATAATTTATAGGTGGAAAATATATACAAAAAAAAACATGATTAATGACTTCCTAAGCGCTTTTACCTTATTTATTTAACATATTTCCTCAACTGCACATTTTACACTCAAACCCACTCCAAGTATTTTTAACAACAAAAACTACGCTCACCACCTTAATTAACGATATTAGATTATGGAGACTTTACTCTTTGTTCAAGAAAAATAACTGCTTCCCACTCCTCCTTCCTTGCCCTGATGGTGCGACATCTGTTGGGTGCTTAATTAGTTACTTGTTCAACTGCTTCGGGGTTTCATAGTCACGGATTCGTTGTTCACTCTGGAAAAGCGAAGGGAACGAACTTTTGTGCGCCATAGTACTTTGTCGCATATTGTAATGTGGTTTGTATATATTTCTCTCATTTACGTAATGTGGAAATGCGCATTGCATGAAAGGAAGATGTTATGTTGTTCTATATTTGTATGTAGTTGGGAAAAAACGTTTTATTTGGTCATTTCAAGTATTAGATTGTAAGTATACCTACAAGTAATAGTGCTTAAGTACCGGTTGTCAGTTGTTTGTTGATTCGATAGTTAGTCGAAAGGTTTGGTGTTGCTTAGCAACGGCCGCAACTAAGCAGTCATAGTTAAGATATCATCCAGACGAGGCGTTGTCTGAGGCGGTCTCTGAGTCTAAACCATTCAAGTATTCCTATCTTAAGGTTCTTTTGGGGAAATTCTTTCAGCAGATATGCACATATAATAATGGGGAGAAATTTTCCTGTCGTGTTCTTTGGGTGAGGATAACGAAGTGGAGATTGTGTTAATGCCAACTCCGCCAAATTCAAGGAAGGGATTACGAGTCCGCCAATTGCATTAATGGTAAGTTCACATTATTTATAGATTCATTATATATACACAATGCAATGTCTTAAATGTTGTTCATAATGAGTGAAGTAACCTAGCTCTACTCTAATCATAATAATAGAACGAATGCATGGACTCTGCACCAATCTTTGTCACATTTGTATGCCTGGCAGTCTTGTACGTACGTACTCACCTCAGACAGTCTGATGTCTGCTCTAAGCGCTAGACCTGCATACTACATTCACAGTTCACTTCAGCCATACATGTGTATACTACGAGAACAGAAACGGCAAGTCTGGCAACAGACAAATCTCTGGCTTTTGCTGGTTTAAGGACATTTTGTCCAAATAAAAATTCCCCCGTTAATAGACTATTGCTTGTTTTAGCACAAGCAAAGACATCAGCTAAAATATGTATGGGATTAGGCAAGCCACGTGTGTGATGTGCCAAGCTGAGTCAAGGATTCAGACTACAGCACTACACTGGGGTCTCGTCCAGTGAACATCTCTGAAACAGTCATGTTTTTTTTTTTTTTTTTTTTTATTTTTTTTTTTTTTTTTTTTTCCAATTCTAATACAAGATCTTCAGAGGGAACATCAACAGACAACAGCTGAGGAATTATCTTCAAAGCGGGAGGAGGAGGGGAGAATGTCCCTAGTTCGTTATCAAGTGCGTACAGAAATGGAGGGAAGTGTTAAGATGTAACGAACTACATTAGAAACCTATTTAATGACAATGAAATCTACCACTTCAGGAACATTTTGAAATTCTGGTGAAAGGAAACACCTTTGGACAATGGACAGTGTTTAGTGAGGAAGGAAACACTTTCAATAATCGAAGAAGAAAGCAGTAGAAAGGTACAGAATTGAGCAACGCACAGTTGCCAGTCATTTTCATGAAAGAGGACTCGCTTTTCAAACAACAACATAAATTATCTCCTCCTCTCCACTTTCCTTACTGCCTACCACATATTATGACATCAGCTCGTCCAGAGAGTCAATTACATTCGTTCCTTCTATTCACCTCGTCGTTTTTATGTTTTATGTCATTACTGCTTATTTGGTTTATTAAATTAAAGTTAAAATATTTTGATTTATTGTATTTTTGGGATCTGAAGCGAATTAATCCAACTCCCATTATTTCTGATGGAAGATAATCGCATAGTTTGAGGACAGCCTTCTGAAGCAGATGACTTGCAACTTCATTCTTGGATGAATAAAGATTAGAGGGTTGTTTGTAATGCTTGGAATATCAAAATATAGAGAGCAGTTTCATTGTCCTATTTTTAAAATGTATACAGATCTCCGAAATACAAACGACGGCGACAGACATTGTTTGCTAATGAACGACCCTATGTCATTTCATTCTCATATCTTAGTGTAGTATTGCAACGTAAAATTGTCTCGGAAACTGCGTAAGAGAGACACCTGAAATTCAGTGCAAGAAGCTTCAGGAAAAAAAGTTCTGACCCGGAAACACCCTTCACGGCCGAGTCATCCGTCACACGAATGGAGCGGTTTGGTTATTCGGTGCCCTTATCCAGTTTTTGTCGATTTTTCGTCAAAATCCGCTCATAACTTTGAACGTGACCTTGTCAACAAGCAAAGAAACAAACTGGACTGAAAACATGACCTCATCTTTAGAGAGCAATAAGGCGAAAACAAATTGTACTTGAAACATGGCCGCATATTTGGAGGCAGCAAGGAAAAAAATAAACTCCAATTAGCAAATATATTAACGCACATATATTCGAAGAAGTCTTGTATTAATAACGATGACTGTTAATGTAGAAATAATGATGACAAAAATTTCGGTCATTAAATAGTAAATGAGAACTCGCAGACCCTCCGTCGGGAGTCTCAGCCAAAGCAAATGTAATCTTATTAACTGGTGTCGAAAAAAATAGGACCATTATGCTTCCGACATAAGATATCGCAAAAAAAAATCGACGGATACAGAAACTATACTTTGATAAGGGATTCTGCACCTTGAGAAAAATGGAGGGGAGAGCGTAAAATGACGCCTCAACAATCAATTACATGGTAGTACTCCAAGCCACAGAAGAAGACCGTTGTGATGTCTGGCAATAAACATCACAAGGCTGTTATGTGATCCAATAATAATGATAATACATTAGAACGTGAATGAAATTAAACTGTACGTACTACTCTCTAGCACATTTCACCCTTGTCCAATTTTATGACTGTCAGAGAAACTCCGGTAGCGAAATGATGCTTAAAACAGAAATACTACGATACCCTACTGCATAATATGTTGTCTTTTGTTGCTGAATACTTACTACACTGTGAGACTGAGGAGCTAAATTACCTTGACATTCAGTCTCCTACAGGCCTCCAAGGATCTGGGGCTCGTGAGGATGTAGGGGCAGTCGCTGTACTCCGGTAGGTCATAGTTGTAGAGGTCGAGTTTCGGGCTTTCATCTTTCATCTTGGTGTGACCTAGAAGAAGATTCTTTTGTAAACAACTTTTGGAGTATTGTGATTCTACTGTATTTCAATATCTATGGTAAACATTCTGGAACCGTATTACTGTACAAATAAATAAAGGTTTAAATAACAGAGTACAGGTTAAAGGGGAAAAAAAGTCCAAGTAGCAAAATTATTTTCTGCAAAATTTTCTGATAAGGCTAAATTTATAATACTTTTGTGAGGTGTGAACAAAGAGGCAGGTAGAAGCATACTGACTCTTTATTACAGGTAGGAAATTCAAATATACAGCATGCGGGCGGAGATGTGGTATCCCACCCGCGAGAGAGTAAAAGTGGGTCGGCAGAGAGCCGATTTGTGTTTCTTGCAAGACATATAACTTAAAATATAAAAGTACATAAAATATGATCTTATAAGATATATACATTGGCGGAAAGCCCACTGAAACGCTCTCGAGGAGGGAAGTAAGAACAAAGCGATTGTAGAATTATATACAGAAAAAATTGCGATAAGGCGTTGTCCTTACAAATACTCCCCCCCTAAGACAATAATTAGGGCATAATGTTGGATGATTTTTAGTACTTCTGATTGCTACTTGCGGAAGCGAGCGGGCCGACGGAGGCGGCCTCGGGTGCACGAGACCAGCTGCTGTGGGTAGAATCTCGGCCTCAGAGTCCTCGGGGATTTTAGGGGACAGGATGCCTCCCCTGAGGTGACCCACGGGGGGTTCGACAGTCCTTCCGAGGGCGGCCACAGCTACAACTGGGTGGTTTGGCGATCAATGGAGTCGTCTCTTTCCGAGGAAGAGTGAGGCGCCCTATGGGATCCGCGTCAGCATACTCTTCGTCCATAAGGAAAGCTGGTTTCAGTCGGTCGATCGTGACCCAGTCCTCACGACCATTTATGGATATGAAGTACGCCTTGTCGGTGCGTCGGAGGACGCGGAAGGGGCCTCGGTAGGGTCTCGTTAGTGGCGGGCATCGTCCCTGATGAAGACGTGTTTGCAGGACGATAGGGCCTTCGGGAGGAGTGTTTGGTTCTATCAGAGAAGGTCTTGATGCAGGGCGTGAATTTTCCGGTGGATTCCCGAAGTCTGGTGATGGAGACGTCTGCGTCGTCAGCATGGTCAGGAAGAACTCGCCTGGGACTGTCAATGGTTCCCCGTATACCTTCTCCGCAGGTGATGCTTCGCCGTTCACCCGAGGGGCGGTCCGGAGGCCGAAGAGGACCCACGGTAGTTGGCTCTTCCAATCCTCGCCGATGCAGCGTGCCATTAAGGAAGCCTTCAGCGATCGGTGGACCCTCTCCACCATGCCGTTAGCTGCCGGGTTGTAGGCGGTGGTGGCGTGTAGCGATGTCCCCATCAGGCGGGCCAGGGCGGTCCACAACTCCGACAGGAAAACGGGTCTGCGGTCCGTCGTGATCTCATCCGGCACTCCGAATCGACTGATCCAGCTGGCGAGAAGGGCTTTGGCACACGGTTTGGTGGTTGCCTCCGACATCGGCGTCGCCTCAGGCCATCTGGTGGAGCGATCGATTATCGTCAGGAGGTATCTGGCGCCTTCCGACGGGGGCAGGGGACCCACGACGTCTAAGTGAATGTGGCTGAATCTTCGTTTCGGCTGCGGGAATTCCCCACGCCCGATTCTGTGTGCTGACTTACTTTACTTATTTGGCAGGGAACGCAGGTCCTGGCCCACTCGAGGGAGTCCTTCCAAATTCCGTGCCAGACGAACTTCTCCGTCAGGAGGCGCATCGTCAGCCGGCCCGAGGGGTGCGAGAGTCCATGTATGACGTCGAATACGGCTCTCCTGCGGGAGGCTGGAATCAGCGGGCGCGGGCAACCCGTGCTGATGTCGCAGAGGAGCGTCGTGCCTGCAGGTCCGAAGGGCACATCCTCCCACTTGAGGGCAGTGATAGCTGTGCGATATGCGGCAGTCTCCGGGTCGGCGGCCTGTTCTCGGACAAGGTCTTTGTAATCGACCCCGAGGTGCACGGCGTTGATCTCTATCCTCGTGAGGGCGTCCGCCACGGGTTCTTCTCGCCGGGAACGTAATGGCTGGTGCAGCCGAACTCAGCGATGGCTCCCAGGTGCCTCTGTGGTCTCGCTGACCAGGCGTTGCCCGCCTTGGTAAGGCGTGCACCAAGGGGTGGTGGTCTGTCCTGATAATGAAGGAGGCACCCTCGAGGAGGTAGCGGAAGTGGCGCACTGCTTGGTACACCGCCAGGAGCTCACTGTCGAATGTGCTTATTCTCGTCTCAGCGGGTGACAGTTTTTTTTTACTGTAGAAGGCGAGTGGCTAGGACCCGCCCTGTACCGCTGGCGTCAGTGGTGAGGTGCAAGGGCACAGCAGGGTCCTGGTGGGACAAGGTTGCGGCTCTGGCGAGGGCCATCTTCGTCTTCGTGTCGTGGAAGGCCTGCGCTTGTTCTGCTTCCCATGTCAGGTTTTTTGGTTTCCCCTTCAGGACCTGTGTTAGAGGGGACATGGTGCGGGCGACGTCGGGGATGAACCGGCGGTAGTAATTCACCATCCCGATGAATTCTTGCAGGGCATTGACCGTAGTTGGGGTCGGAAACTCCTGCACCGCATCCACCTTCGAGGCCATGGGGCGCACGCCTGCTGCAGAGATCTCATGTCCGAGGAAGTCCACCCTCTCGGCGCCCGCGAAGGTGCACTTGTCGAATCGAATGACCAGCCCATTTTCCTGCAGGCGTTTCAGAACCGCGGTCGGACCTGGTGTAGGTGCTCCTCCGGGGACCTGGAAAAAAATTAAAATATAGTCGACGTAGCAGACGCAGAAGGGCAGGTCCCCCAGGATGCTGTCCATCAGGCGCTGGAAGTGGCCCCTGCGTTTCTCAGGCCGAAGGTGGAGTAATGGAAGACGTAGGAGCCAAAGGGCGTTGATGGTGGCGGTCTTGGGAACATCCGTGAAGGTGCACCGGAACATGAAAATAAGATTTTAAAAGGGCCATTTTGTGAGATTTTTGCTCCATGGAGGGCCCCGGTCAAATCCTGCATGTTTGGCAAGGGGTAGTGATCGGGGATCGTAGCGAGGTTGAGTCTCCTGTAGTCTCCGCAGGGCCTCCAGGTGCCGTCAGGCTTCTGTACCATGTGTAGGGGCGAAGCCCAAGGGCTTGACGCTTTCTGGCAGATACCCATTCGTTCCATTTCCGAGAACGCCCTTTTTGCATCCTGAAGGCGGCCCGGAGGGAGTCGTCGGAACTTTGCGTGCATCGGTGGCCCCGTGGTGGTGATGTGGTGGAATATTCCGTGCTTGGGCAGCGTCCCTGCCACCTGACAAAGTTCCGGTTTGAAAACTTTGGGGAATTCCTGCAGGAGGTTGCCGTACTTGTGGGGGGTGATGGTGCAAATTGTGGGGGCGCCTGGGCCCGCTGCAAGCGGTAGGGAACGGCATGTCCCCGTGTCGAGGAGGCGTTTGCGACCCACATCAACCAGGAGGCCGTTATGCGCCAGGAAATCCGCCCCCAGTAGTGGAATCCTGACGTCTGCAATGGTGAAAGGCCAGACGTAGTTGCACCCCAAGATGGATATCTCGAGGGACTTCGTGCTGTAGGAATGGATGGGGGTCCCGTTTGCGGCAACGAGGGCGGTTGGGTTGTCAGGCCCGCGGCTGCGGTCTTTTCCTGACAGCGGGAATATCGAGTGCATCGCCCCGGTGTCCACCAGCATCCTCCGACCAAAGATCGCGTCGCGGACATAAAACCCTACGGCGTGTGGTTCCGACGAGGCCACTGCCACGGGAGACTTTGGTTTTGTCTGCCGTCGCTGTTTTTTGGCTGCTGGAAGGTGCAGGGGCTTTCGCATTTCCTGGAGTGTCTTCCGAACCTCCGGTGGTAGTGGCGCAGGAGTTTTTGCCCCACTGCATGTGGGAGGACTTCTTCTGGGTCACGGCGCCGATCTCTTGCGTTTGGTCGTCTTCTTCTTCTTCTCCCTTCTCTGCGGCTAGACACACGGAGGATCCGGGAGCGGCAAGCCTTGCAGCCTTGCTCGACAACTTCAGCTTTTTAGCTTTCTCCAATAGCTCGTCTTCAGGGAGGGTGTATGTGTCCGTTAGCTGTCCTCGGACATCTGACTCGAGTTGCCGCAGGAATATTTCGCGGCTCAGGCAGATTTCCTTTTTCTTCCCATCGGGACCTACTTCGGGCAGGCGGAGGAGGCCCATCACCGTGTACCAGGCATCCTGTGGGTTGGCGCCTCACATCGGGTTTGTAACTAGGTCGAGGGCGCGGGCGGCTTTCTCAGCGATGGACGTGGAGTAGGCTGTCACAAGTCTTGTTTTTAATTCGTCGAGTGTGACAGGTTCGGTCTGTGCTCGACTGGTCAGCCAGGGGGTTATTCGGTCGAATACCTCTGCCGGGAGGACTGACATGATGAGGCGGTTGGGTTCGCTGTTGTGAAGGGGGGCAATTTGACAGCTTGAGCAGCAGCTGTGTGCGGGACTGGCGTTGAAGCAGAGGAGGCCTGGGTCTCTCGCGCGGAACTGTCTGCTTCCATTGTCCACTCTCACAAAACGGTCGACAGGGGTCGTAAATGGCGGGCCAAAACCGTTTGAGGAACGCCTGAACACCACCTTGGGAAGGTATGCCGTATTAGTCTGTTAGAGGCATTGGTTTTTCCACGGTAGGAGCTTTCAGAGATCTAAACTGAGGCGCCGTGTGAGTCCGCTAAAGATCTCTGAAGGTGAGCGGCGGTACTTAGTCAAAACCGCTTGGGTCACCGTCCAAACTGGGAGGTCACCAGTTGTGAGGTGTGAACAAAGAGGCAGGTAGAAGACGTACTGATCTTAATTACAGGTAAGGAAATTCAAATATACAGCATGCGGGCGGAAATGTGGTATCCGACCCGCGAGACAGTAAAAGTGGGGTCGGCGAGAGACGATTTGTGTTTCTTGCGAGACATATAACTTAAAATAATAAAAGTACATAAAATATGATCTTATAAAGATATTACATTGGCGGAAAGCCCGCTGACTCTCGAGGAGGGAAGTAAGAACAACATGATTGTAGAATCATATACAGAGAAAATTGCGATAAGGCGTTGTTCTTACACTTTCCCAACAGATATATTTATTTAAAAAAAGGAACGATTTATTCTTCAGATTTCCCTCAAGTTTAAACTTTTAAAGTAATAAGTGTTAGTGTGATTTCTTTGTAAATGTTTTCGGCTGAACTCAAGTAGAACTTTCAAAGCAAGTAAGTGTTAGTGTGATTTCTTTGTAAATGTTTTCGACTGATTTTCATAATTGCATTCTTTCTTTCCTCCTGAACTGGAGTTTAAAACAACACGTTTTTACTCTATGATGTTTATTTTTCAACTGAAACATAAGGCAGTAGCCAGGAACTAAGACAGGTGACAAACACCGAGCGATACAGAGGGCGCAAATGCCCAGCGGCAAGTTTAAAACCTAACCAAAGGACAAAAGAGCCAAAACTAAGACTCATACATTTAAAACAATATTTTAACACAAACTTTCTCTATCGTTCCAGTAATGTTAAAAATTACAGTTATGAAAGATTGTGTGGACCATAAGTTTCGACCTGAGAGATGATGCATGCTGCCATGAACCAAAGTACCTTTATTCTGCTTACAGGGGCATAGTTTCGGGTTTGACGACGGCATTTCTAAACGTTCAGTTTGTTACAATAGATTATCGTTATTACACAAGAAATAACATGAAATTTACAAGACACACAATAAATTACCTACAAAGACTATAAAACTATCTCAGATAAACAAGTAAAAATTAAACAGACTTACATTCACTAATATTCCAAAGAGAGATAGAAAAAAAAGCTAGCTTATAGGCCGCAGCGAGAGGAGTGGCAGAAACGTTATTGTTTTTAAGTTGGGTGATGGCTGTTTAATATAAAGTGACTCAAGTGTTGTTAAGAAGGATGTTTGGGTTGTTAGGCTAAGGATGGAAAAATGTGTTTTATCAAATGGAATCTTGCATTTTGAAGCATTTGTTCTAATGCTTGAAAAGCTCAGGATTTGATATCCTGGACCCTGTCCCATGTGACTTGCAACAATCTCCGTGTTGAGCCAACGTAGGTACCAAGGCATCTTGGGCATTCATATTTGTAAATCACGCTAGGCAACATAAAATCTTGCAGCTTTTCCTTATAGTTGAAGAGACTGCCTATTTTTTGGAGATTTACCAGAATTAGGCAGGGTTAATGTTAGGAATCCCAACTATTTTTCTATGATTTTTTTTTTAACTTTAAACGAAGGTGATCTGAGTGAATACAAGGAATAGAAGCACACATATTGAGTTTAGATACATTAAAAATAACAGGTGGTGGCGAATCATCATTCGAAACCATTTTTTTAATAATAATACTAAGAACAAGACACATTTGGTAAGAGTTTGCTGTAACAAATTTAAACAAATACTCTATTCCTTTACGAAAAAAAGACCAGTCTGATGTATAACTAAGTGCTACCTGTACCAAAGCAACAAGAGAATTCACTTTAAAACTGTAAAAACATGAACTATAAAAATTGCTTCTTAATCCTGTCATGTATTCTGTCAGTACATAGTAGTATTAAAGTGTTGTTCAATCCTAGTCTTTTTCTGTTTCTATAGTAAACTTCCCGTTTGGATGAATGGAGTTAATACAGTCAAGAAATTCATACGTTGCCAACTATGTTTAAATAGGGTAAAGGTATCATCAGCATACTACCTTTTATAAAAGACTGCCTTGGTATGTACTTACGTTGGCTCAACACAGAGATTGTCGCATGCATAGATGTAGAGGGTAGAGATTGGACAGACAAGTGACGATTGCTTCCACATAAGGTGCCATTGTTATGCAATCATTAAGAGAAATGGCAGCCATTTTGTGGGGGGGTTTTCTGAAAACTTGGTCAAATAGTGATATCTGGCATCTCTCTGTGGCCACACTTTCTACGACCACACCTTTCTTTGTAAAAAAAAAAAACACACACACATACACTTCATATCTTTGCTTTAAATTTTGGTTCTTAAGCTTTGATAATGAAAAAACTACCATAAATAAAATATATATACTAATAGAATAATTAAGAAAAATCTTATTCTTAAATGGTAAAAGTTTAAATATGTATCAAAATGCTTAAAGTCAAATCAAATATCCAACGCCACCTCTGATAGTCAACTATGACAATGGCAGCGGCAGCGACTGCAGAGACCAAGAGCAACGAAGCCACTTGTGGCACCCAGTGCTGGGTCATCACCTGTGTTCCATACAGAAACAGGATCGCACAAAAACAGGGGTCGTATTTCACAAGATAGAGACATTTTTCTTTCATGAAAATCTTTATAACTGAGTTGAAACAACCTCAAGTAAACGTGTGCTAGATCACAGTCAACTACACGCCTAATTTTTGAGCTAATAAAATAATGAGTGTTTTAATAAGCTTTTTGTTAAAGCTCATCTGACATTAAATTCATGTAGCCTAATAAATTAGCATGCAGGGTTACTCTCAGTCCATATAACAATGGTTAAGTCTAAATTTTCCCCACTATTAGTACTACAATGTACCTATTATCATGAGGCCTAGCCCTGGGCCTGCTGCAGTTGTAAGTGTTCATGAAGTATTATAATGTTATTTACAATGTCATCAATAAGTTCTCAAACCTCCTTGCATGCAGGGGACTCGGCTGAATTTTACATGGCAGAGCACTTAAAGGCAGTAGGCTATTCTTCAATTTTACCATTTTCATCTTTACCCTATACTTTAAATTTATACTACATTATAGATTTAAAAGGAAACTTTACCAACTAGCCAGTCTACCAGGTGGATCATCAAAAATAACCAAGGGTAACCTAACATATCCTAACCTTAGCTAGCAAAGGTAGCCTAACTTGGCCATAACCTTCGAATGATGATGCTTCTATCTGTCCCCTTCCACAGACTATGAAATACAGCTCAAGTCTGGCTAGCTATGAAAGTCTAAGTTTTTCTTACAGGCTAGCCTAACTTATAAATAAATATGTTGAATTACAGGTCAGTGTATTGTGACATGTTTACATAGCTTTATATATGGTTACTATATGTCTGCAGACTGCAGCACATAGTAATTATTAGTAAATGAATATTTTACCATGTTATTTCTCTAACAGTATTCATGTGCCTTTACATTAGATTCTGTACTAAACTGTTTTATTTGTTTTGTAAATCTTCTTAATGGAGCCCTCTATTCATAATAGAAGCATTTCCAGAATTATTTTATTTTTATTTTCTTTGTTGTAACAAATACTTTTATGAACAATATTGTTGAAGAATTACTTTTGGATAAACCCCTTCAGGACCGTGATGTTTCTACGATATCATGGGATGTTGCAGTGACGCCCCCGTGACGTATATATGTTGTCATAATTCCATAGCGCAATAGGAAAGCTCATAGTGTTGGGTTATGTCTCCTATTGGTTTTAGCAGGCGTGGGTAGACTGTACTAACCACACACTAAGCTGCTCCTCCTTTTTTTCAGCCAATCCTGGACCGTCTTGGTTATGACGTCACAGCCACCTCTCGGTTGATGCACAATCATGGTTTAGTTCACACGTTTTTTCACGATTTTCTTCGTTTTCTCTGATGATTTCCTTCGTTTTATTTGCACTTTTACTGTGAAACTATGAGTGAGAACAGTAAATGACATCTCTTCCGAGGAGAGTATAGAGAGTGGCGCTGAGCTCTCAAGTGATGAAATAAGTGGAAGAACGAGAGGTGGAAAGTGAGTTTACATTATGTTACCAACATATTCGAGGATCATCGTCCAACAATTTTGCCAGGCTTTCGTGACGTTTTTTCAGCGATAAATCAAGCGCTTGGGGATGCATATATATATATTTTTTTTTAATGATAATGTGATGAAAACTCTTTGTTCATGGGATAATGAGAGCCGCATTATTTCTTCAAGAAAATATCCCCAAAAAATGAAAATTCATTGGTTGTTTATATGGCGAGAAATGAAAGTAAATGGAATATGTAGTATACATATATAAGTATGTTTGTGTAAATGTGTATGCATACATATATGAAATGATTAAATTATATATATATATATATATATATATATATATATATACTATAGATATATATATATATATATATATAAAATATAATATATATATATCTATATATATATATATATATATATATATATTTATATTTTCTTTCGTCTTTTCATTAATAATAATTTTTGTTGGGAAAAATTGTGTAAAAAATTCATGATATTAAGTTGTATATGCTCCCATGTTTTTTTCAAAATGTACTGTTTTCTGGAAGAATCACTTGTTTACTGCGGGTATCCTTCAAGGTGTGCTAGCCTCTGGCGACTCCTCCTTTTTGTAGAGTGAAAATCGCCCTTATGACTAATCTGGTAGTGTCAATTTGTATATTAAGCCTTCTTTTGACTGTGTTGTTCTTTGTAAAATCAGTTTGCCTCAGTAAAGGGTCCGAATAGGACCGAAAGTACTTGGCTATCTCGCTTTTTTCATTTTTTTTCCCTGTGCATGGCAAAAAACCTTTATATATCTATATATATGTGTATGTATATATATATATATATATATATATATATATATATATATATATGGTTTATGTATATAATCAGTTGCCTCAGTAAAGGGTCGAATAGGACCGAAAGTACTCGGCTATCTCGCTTTTTTCATTTTTCCCTTTGTGGCAAAAAACCTTTTATATATATATTATATATATATATATATATATATATATATATATATATATATATATATATATATATATATATTATATATACACGTGTGTATATATGACTTCACATTCATTTCCATCAATATATAAAGCAGAATAGATGCTAGTAAAACCTTTTCTTTCTGAGTTAAACAAATTATAGGGCAAGTTGGGGGAATGCGGGATGCAGGATCTTGTCCGATATTGCGTCATGTGATACCGAAGGGGTTAAGAATCACGATTGTATAGAAAATCCAGATTTTTTCTAAATTTCAAGTTGTACATTTTTCTTGATAGCGAGAAACGGAATTATTTCTTGAGCAAAAAACTAAACAACATTGTGCATAAAAGTATTTGTTCAAACAAAGAAAAATGAAAATCATATTGTTTTGAAAAGGTTTATATTACGAATAGAGGGGCTTTATTAAAAGATTTATTGAAAAATAAAACCCAAGATAGTACAGAATCTAATCGAAAGGCACATGAATATTGTTAGAGAAATATCATGGCAAAATATTAATTTGCTACTAATAATCACTATGAGCTGCAATCTGCAGACACACACACACACAATATATAATATATATATATATATATATATATATATATATATATATATATATATATCATCAGGGGAACCACAGGGAAAGCATCGTACTCGGGTACATTTATTTCGCCGACGCAATCTCAAGGCTATAGTTAAAGATAAACACACGAACATTGAAACTACGCACTGCATAATTCATAAAAATTACGCAATATTTAAAAATTCAATGAACATCAGAATGTAGAACATTTAAAAATTTTTGAGTCTCTTAAAACAGAAAAACATACTGAGCGCTAAAATTATGTACAGTACAGTTACATTAAAATAATTTAAAAAATTACAGAAAAAGCATACAAAAATTATGATATGGGTGTAAAAAAATTTAGAATAAATAAATAACACTAAAACAGTAAGGCTATTCTGTACCTTATCCTCGCAAAGGACGGGCAGTGACAGAGAATTTTTAGAAAATATAAACAAGCACTCTAGGCGATGAACAACTGAACAGAGGAGGATTGCGCATTTAAGGACGGAACTATCTTTTTTATTCATAATGGATTCCAAGGTTGTTAGTTCGTTTTCGTTTTGTGTTTAGCCTATAATAGTAAAATCCTTATCATTAATATATGTTTTACATGATTTAGAGTGGTTTCTGATATTTGACTTCGGGGTTTGTTAATCTGCTGCCCGTTCTAAAACTTAAGCCCCTGTGAGAATCTATTCTCACTTTTAGTAAACTCTCCGTACAACCCACATAAGTCCCGTGATCACATCTCGGGCACGTATATTTATATACAACATTAGATTTTAGAAGAGGACTAAGGCGGTCTTTCGTTTTAAACAGGGATCCGATAGTTAATGGATTTTTTGGGACGATTTTTAGGTTCAGTGCCGGGAATTCCTTTTGAATAATTGCCTGGAACTTTTTTCTGAAGAGGTTGTCATGAAGAAAAGGGAAGCTAGCAAACATTTTTAATTTTGGTACTGTCAAAACCGTTGGCACCTCTATGAATTGGGCATCAAGCATTTTCTTAAGCATTTTAAACAAAAGTTTGTCTGGGAAGCAGTTATTTTTAAAATATTGGGAAAGAAAGTTAATTTCTTCATTAAAAGTAAACCAATTAGAGGTATGGGTGAAGGCCCTGTGTAGGAGAGTTGAGATAGTATTAAGTTTAAAATTATAAAAGCAAGAACTATAAAAGTTGATACCTAACTCAGTAAAAGTCTTTTTTCTAAAAACACCCGTGTAGAAGCCTTCCTCGTTCCTGAACACTAGAACATCCAGAAAGGGAAGCTTGTTATTTTCTTCTTCATCGAGTGTAAATCTGATATTAGGGTGTAGGGCATTGACAAATTCTAAGAATTGTTCCGCATTAAACTTGTTTCGGAATAAGGCGAAAGTGTCATCAATGTATCTACGATATAAAAACTAAGGCAAGAAGCTAAACCCCCTAAGCTTCTTGCCTCAGTTTTATCGTAGATACATTTCTACTATTGCTATGGCAGTGACGAATCCTTCAGCTCTAGGCCTAGGGCCCCATATTTGTCGCATCTCCCAGAGGTAGCTATCCTGCTCACCAGGTCCCAGCTTTCGACGACACTGGTGCCCAGGTATCCATCATTCAAGAGGATAAAATTCCTTATGGAGCTCAGGTTGACAGGCACCAATTCATCACAATAGAGAGCCTCAACCACGTCAAGATGTTCTTGCCTACTTTCCGTTTGAGAGTCACACGACCTCATCATTCTAAGATATGTACCATGGCAGTAGCAACCTATATACCAGGAAGTTATGACATCCTGCTAGGACAAGATATTAAGTCTCCTCCTACCTTTGTACCGTATCAGGGCCTCTGCCCTCACATAGCTCCAGACCTGTGCCATGGATCTCCAAGAACTACCTCTGCACAGCCAGTGCCACTTGAAGGTGCCAGGCAGTGCCAGGTTCTGTCCCTCATGGATGTTGAGCCACGTTCAAGTTCTCACACTAGGACAGGAACGGCCTCTTGGATCTCTATGTCCTGGTCACTTTCCCTCCGCTGGCTTGGCACCACTACACATGCCAGTAGTTGAGGAAGAGCCAATTCCAATAGGACTCCTCCAGGACACCCATGACCAAAGTGGACACTCCACCAATGGTGCGACCTCACAAACCGCCCCAGAGTCGGTCATCCTGGGTAAGCCCATCCCGAATACCATTACCTCATCCACTCCCCCTCCATCAGCAGCTAGCCGGTCCCGGAGTAATGACTCTGCCGAATCCTATTTGGCCGAAGAACTCAGGAAACCAGGACATGCAGCATTAGGTACAGGGACGAGTGCCTAGGTCCTGGTTGTCGCAGCAGCCGGAGCCGATGCCCCTCCGGCATCTTCAAAGGGCTTGAATCTTTGAAGGCCCCCAATGGTATTGTCAAACCGACCTCGGAGAGGTCGAAGGAAGAAGGGAAAAGGGGTCAATGTTTTCAGACACTTTTACGAGAGGCAATAGCCTCTCCACACTAGTGCCTGGCAGTGCCACCCTCTTATAGAGAATTCTGACCCTCTCCATCCAGAGGAGTGCCAGATTCTGCTACTTCTACTTCCTTCTTATCCTCTTGTAGCTTTCTATTTTTTTGTACTGTCTATATCTTCTCTTCCATAGTTTCCTTTCATCGACCACACCCGCCAGCTATTCTGGCCTTATAAATTAGTACTTCATCATGAACTACTATCGTATAAGTGCCACAATTGGCACAGTGCCCTATTCTAAGCACTTAGCCTGGGCACTTAGCATTCCATTCAACTAGGAAAATTGTAGCTACCAAAAAATTGCTATAGCTTTAGAGGCATTTTCAAAGCCTAGCTTGTTTACACATGGTTTTGATCTAATTGCTGATTCAATGTGAGTACTGGTTTGTAAATTTAAAAAAGGAATCTTGACACAAATTCATGGAAAACTCAACGTGAAAAATCGTGTTGTAACAAATGAACTTCGTAAACGCGGAAACCTCAACACAAGTACTGGTTTGTAGTAAATAAAAAAAAAAAAAGAATTTTGCCACGAATTCACGGAAAATTCAGTGGGAAAAGTCAGGGTTTAGCAAATAAATTTTGTAAACGCTGAAACGTCAACGTGAGTACTGTTAGTAAATAAAAAAGGAATTTTGCCACGCATTCACTGAAAACTCAACGTGAAAAAACATGGTCCATGCAGTTGATAAATTAAAAATGTATATACAGGATTTTTTTATCGTCTCGAGGACTAAGACGAAAAGGGGATAAAAAAAAAAAACATTTTTTTTTTCTTTTTACCAACGCAAATCCTTGGCCTGTCCTACCCTTTCAACCTAGCTATGCTCAGAATTCGTATTTTTACACTAGCGTCGTATCGTGGGCGAACAATTCCCAGGCGGACAATTTCCATGCGGACAATTGCCATTGTTTCGAAAAATTTGTTCCTTTCTAAATTAGTTGTTTTGGAAACTACCCGAAATTACTTGTTTTCGAAAATATCCAAAATTAGTTGTTTGGGAAAGTATTAGAAATTAGTTGTTTTGGAAAATTACTCGTTTAGATGATATTCAGCTAGGTGAATTGAAGGAAAGTTCATAGCCAATACTTTATTACTTTAGGGGTTCCCTCTGTTGTTTTACTAACTTCAAGAGACTTGGATAGCGAACATTTCTTTCATTTTCTACACCCCTTAGAAATGGCTTCAACTATTAAGAGTGAACGTGGCAACGATATTTTAGTGGATGATCTTCAGTACATGTATCATCGAAATGGATACAATAGTGACAAATCCGTAATTTACTGGGAGTGTACACAGAGGAAACAAAAATCGTGTAAAGCTAGAGTACAGACAAAATCAAAAGAAGAAAACTACGAGTTGATAAAGACCTGCAACGAACATAATCATGCAGCCTCTAAAAGTACAGTTGAAGCAAAAAGTGCTGTTGCAAAGCTAAAGGAAGATGTCTCCTCGAAAACTTTATCTACAAGATCTTTAGTTTCAAGCTGCTTGTCGCCCTTGGATGCTTGCACACGAGCTGAAGTACAAAATGTCCAGCATCTAAGTAGAAATATTCGTCGATGGAGGCAGCAGAACTTCAATGCTCCTGCAATCCCTACGGAAAGGTCTGGATTTTGCATTCCAACAGAATTTCAACATCTTTCATCAGGGGAAAAGTTTCTACAGTATGATTCGGGAGCTGATGACCATAATCGCATTCTGATATTTGCTGCTGAAGTAGGGTTTGAATATATAAGGAGGTACAGAAACTGGGCTGTTGATGGCACCTTTAAGGTGTCACCAGCAATTTTCTATCAACTTTTTACCATCCATGTCCAAGTAGAGAAGTGTAGTTTTCCTCGTATTTATGCCCTTCTTCCAAACAAAACAGAGGAAACATAAAATGCTTTACAAAAAAATTCAAGAATTGCTGCAACAAAATCCATTAACTATAATGAGTGACTTTGAAAAAGGATCATTTAACGCAATTAAATGTACTTTTCCTGACACTGATGTGAGTGGATGTTTCTTCCACTTCTGCCAAGCAAATTACAGGAAAATTGTTGATTTAGGGTATAAAGTTCGATACCACAATGATGCCGAATTTTGTCTTAAGATATGTTGTCTCTCTGCTCTTGCATTTTTACCAGTTGAAGAAGATGTGTCTACAGGTTTTGAGGAACTTTCGGAGGATGAGGATATCCCTTCAGAATTTCTCTCGTATTTTGAGGTAAATTACATCGGAGTCATCAGAGGAAGAGGTGGAAATCGCAGAAGACCTAGTCCATTATTTCCAATTTCCCACTGGAATATGAACCTAAGAACTCAACGGTCTATGCCTCGAACAAACAACAGTCTCGAAGGATTTCATAGTGTTCTATCAAATAATGCTCAACAACCTCACCCTAACCTATGGAAACTCATAGATCGTCTCATGAAGGAGGAAGTTTTGTCCCAAACAAAAGTGCTTCACATGGAAAGAGATGAGAGATCTACTACCGCTAAGTATAAGAACATAAACAAACGCTTATAGCAGGTAGTCACGTGCAATAATCCTGACGATAAAAATTATTTTTCTACGTTTCATTGCCTATAACTTACATATATTCTGAAGTTTTGTAATCTGATTAAACACATTTTATTCCGTTTATTTTTTTATTGAATGTGATGTTTTAAAAATAAAACCCTTTACATAATACCTAATTGAATGTGATTTTTTTAAATAAGTTTTTTCATGTATGTTATTAGCATTCATTTTTTTAAACTAAATGTGATGTTTGTAAATAAAAGTTTTTTGGAACATTTATTTTATAAACTATAAGTGATTTAGTAAATGAAAAGTAATCGTGAAAGAACCAACCAGACAACAATTAAACTGTTATTCTGAAAAAACAAAAAATAAAAATAGCCAAAGAAAAAAATAACTTATTCTGAAAGAAACTGCGAGAAAATCCTAAAAGAAATGGTCAGAAAATCAATAACTTTTGTCTTCATTTTAACCAATATATTTTCGAACCAATGGCAATTGTCCGGATGGCAAATGTCAGCCTGGCAACTGTCCATGCTGGCAGTTGTCTGCATGGAAGTTGTCCGCCTGGCAATTGTCCTAAAGGGAAGAGGAAGAACCAGAATCAAATTTTTCTTGCCACTGCGTAATTTACTGACTCCACACAACTCCCTAGCTATCTCTCGCGAACTTAAGACCTTCCAATTCTGCCAATTTAAATTTCCTGAGAATTCAGCCTTCACACGGGCTGGCTAGACAGAAGGGGAGGAAATCACACCTGGCTTTTCAAGCCCGCGTTACAGATAACCCTAATTATGACTATATTTTTGGAAACACTTCAGGCAAAGGAAATTATTAAAACTGAGGCTAAGATGGTTGAGAAGGCCATAGGGACAAATGACCAAAGGGACTAGCCCAAGTAAAATGATGCAGCAATGGATTTAGAGAAGGTTGGTACCATGACAACAGGAGAAACACAGCATCCTGCAATGGGCAGTACCTTCTGGCATCCCTGATGTGCAAGCAGAGTAGGAGATAGAAACCAATCAGAAGGATCCTAGCCTAGCAGTGGGTAAAAGCCAAGGCCAAAAGAATACAGAACAAAGGGTGAATTTTATTTTGTTTAAATTATTAATCAGTTTTTATTTGTTTGGTGTTTTCTAGGGCATAGTAGCTGGAGAAGTGTGGCAAATCCTAGTGTCGCAGATATATGATGTCCAAGTGATGAAGGTGGCTCATGAGTCCATTTCCAGTGGTCACCTTTGGAGCCAAGAGGACTGTCAACTGTATGTCCAGCAGTTTTCAATGGCAAGGAGTGGTTGCAGATATCACGAGGTTTTGCAGGTCTTGTAACATTAGCAGAGAACTGCACTAAAGGACATAGTACTAGCAAGACACCATAGGAATAATGGCATTGATGGGAGAGTTGATTGGACCGGTATCACCAAGATAACCAGAGGCATTAGCAGCTCTGAAAACAAACAGAGTGGATAGCAGAGGCACTACTCGAATTTCTCATCAGAGTGGGATTCCTTAAGCAGATGATCAGCATCTAAAGTAGTAAATTAACATCTGAGATGAAGAGGGAGATGGGTCAGTATCGATTCTAAATAAAGATATGCATTCGACAGTCATATGTACAGCAGAGTCGGTATCAACTTATACCTCTTCTGACAGCCGAATGGTTCAAAGACACTGTTCCATGGTTTGAATCCTGCTGGAGATGAAGCACTTATCAATTATTATTTCCCTTGTGTGTAAGTTATTCCCAGGGTATAATGAACTCGATATCTGTGATTTATTGTTTGTGTTAGTATGTATGTACACATGTGCATGTGCGGGTGTGAATGTTTGTGTGTGTGATTGTGTGTTAAAAGACGGGGAAGAGACATGGTCTGTTTATGGAGACCAAAGTGTATGAAGGGAATGTTGTACCCACTCTCTTATATGGAGGTGAGTTGTGGATGGAAAACCATAGCCAGATGAGGTGGGAACTTTGCATAGCATGTAAGTGACGTAATAGGAACTGACAGCAAAAAATTTGGATATGTAGATTTAGTAGAAAAGTTGACAATAGGTGGAAAAACTGGCTATGAGCATTTTGAGTTAGCTGGACCACGTGACAAGAATGGAACACGTCGTCGTAATATAAGAGAAAAAACGCTTTAAGGTGTCAGAGGAAGGAACTTTAGGAAGGTCTCGAAAGGGCTGGATGCATGGCGTGAAAAAAGTCACGGAAAGGCAGTAGTACCTTCATGTCCCAAAAGCCCAAGAATGCTTGCAAGATTGTGGTAAATGCCGCAGTGTGTGTAGGGATCAACAGCTGCTGGTGAGCATTTCGTGCTAGTGTGGGAAGCACCTAATGCTTTGGGAAGTTTTACTGCACAGGGCATCATCCACTATTCATTAGTCCAAATATGGATATGGCTGTGGCCATTTTATAGTCTCTGGAGCCACATTCAGTTAGGGGAAACAGCTCCATGTTCATAAACGTACACACACATACACACACACACACACACATACATATATATATATATATATATATATATATATATATATATATATATATATATATATATATATATATATATATATATATATATATATATATATATGTGTGTGTGTGTGTGTGTGTATGTGTGTGTACGTTTATGAACATGGAGCTGTTTCCCCTAACTGAATGTGGCTCCAGAGACTATAAAATGGCCACAGCCATATCCATATTTGGACTAATGAATAGTGGATGATGCCCTGTGCAGTAAAACTTCCCAAAGCAATTCTTGTCATTAATTGAAAAATAGAATGCCAGGGAACGTTTTATGCCCGCACACACACACACACACACATACATATATATATATATATATATATATATATATATATATATATATATATATATATATGTGTGTGTGTGTGTGTGTGTGTGTGTGCGGGCATAAAAACGTTCCCTGGCATTCTATTTTTCAATTAATGACAAGAATTTTCATTCATGACATATTGAATAAAAAATGCGATTTGACAACTTAAATTAAGGGAAATCGGCAATAAAAAGGAAATTTATAATAATAGCTCATTTTTTTCTAAAGTTTGACGGAGCTCTAATAAACGTTTCCTGCTTTATATATCAGACTGAATTAACTGGATCTTTAACTGGTTCTATCATGAATAACCTTGAATTTACCTTTTCCTTCAAAATACGAAAGGTGGCCTCCGTAATAAGAGTTAAAGTTTCCTAGATAATTAGGTATTCGAGGGAAAGCAACATCGTTCACATGAAAATTACAATTTATGTTGAGTCTCGCCGTGCTGCGAATTGAATTTACCATACAGCCGAGAGAAACTGCACTTGAAGGAGTTACTCAGCCTCATTTGTGGTGAACCAAACTGGCATCATCCCTCTTTGGGCCAGGCTCGTCTTCCATTTCACCACTACAAACAGATGATGGTAGATTGGTTACCCGGCCCTAAGGAAAAGGCTGAGCTGCTTCATCGAGCTTTTGAAGATAAGCTACCAGCTGAGGATGTCCCCCCCCCCCCAAACCCCTGATAGTTGTCATCCTAAACCTATTTTAACGTTATTTGCATTTCACTCTAAGGATAATAACAAAATTCTCCATAATCTTGAAAGGTGAGGTGGAGAAGATCCTGATGGTTTCTTCCCTTTGTTTTTTAAAAAGTCTCTAGTATGCTGTCTCCCAAGATTAGCAGACTCTTTAGATTTTTATGTCGACGTGATATCTTTGCTCTCCTAAATTCCAGAAAAACTAATTTTTAAGCTACTCTGCAAGTAAATTGATTCTAAAGGATGTTAGCTGATATGCATAAAGAATAAAATAAATTAGAATATAGAATTTAGGCCAAAAGCCATGTGCTGGGGCCTATGAGGTCAGCAATGAATCAGAACCTTACAGAAAAAAGGTTTGAAAGGTGTAACAGGAGGAAAACCTCTCAGCTGCACTATGAAGTAACTGTTAGGAGAGGGTGGAATGTAAGAAGGAAGAAAAAGAATATGAACAGTGAAAGCAATGAAAGAGGTTGCAGCTGAAGACTGAAGCGCTGCTGCGAAGAACCAAGTAGTACCCACAGTGTACTGGGGGACAGAGGAATCAGTTAGGTACCTGAGATGCAAGCTTAGTAATACAGTGCCTGTTCCAAAGATTTGCAAATCCGCAGACTGCAGTAACTACAGGCCAATCCCTATTCTCCCTGTGCTCTCCAAAGTTGCTGAAAAACTTTTTTAGGCCAATATAAGAATGCTGTATCTTAAGGATTGTTATTCGATACTCAATATGTCAATTATTATTATAATTCTATACTTTGTATAATAGACAGCTGATGTGTCAAATGAATTTGATATATATCATTTAACAATAGTTTCTTTTTTCCAGGTGAAGCTGAAAAGTAGAATTTTGTCATGATGGATTCATCTGATCCAGCGGAGAATAGTTCTTGTTTCATCAACTGTGCTCATCCTTCCAACTAAGCAATTGCTGCCACTAGAACTAGAATTGAAACAATTATTCGTAGTAGTAAATGTCGAGGTGATGGGCTGCATGAAAATCACTCAGACACTCAATCAATTTTTTGCCATAAGAAATGTGTATCTACTTATAAATCTGAACACTATTAGAAGAACTAAACAGGCCAAGCAAGAGGAGAGGCCCTCCATCCAAGGAGACAAGAAGGTCCAATACTGAATTTCACTTCCAAAAGCATTGTCTCTTGTGTGGTCTTCTGTGTGAAAAGATAGATCCTCGCAATCCCCATCGACGGAGGAAAGTGATGCTAGGGGCAAAGGCCAAACTTCCTTTAAAGGGACGATTTTAGAGGTTTGGGACCAGCGCAATGATAAGTTGCCTGATGACGTTCGTCTTCGGATCCAAGGGTTACTTACGGTCTGACTTACATGCTGCGGATACGCAATGTCATCTTGATTGCTATAATTCCTTCATGTCTGCAAGAGCTATTCAATCTTCCATCCGAAAGACAATGACAACGGAAGATGTTGACTCAGCCCTTTTAAAGCTTTTAAAAGAGATGGCTGGGAACAAGAATCACATCTGGAATTCAATAGAACTGCTCCAAATGTATACAATCCCTTTGGTGGGGAAAATATGTCACGTTGTCATCTTCTACTTGTTGCAAAGCATTTTCGATTTGACGTAATAAAGTTGTCCGAAAATGGATATGCTAGCTTACTTGTATTCAAAGGTCATGCAGTGGAAGACACAGAGGAGGAATATAAAGAAATGAATCACATTCTGCAAAGAGCGTCATACAAGAGATTTAAAAAACTAGTCAGATAATAAAACATACACAACACGACTATCAAAAGAAATTGCAGGGTCTCTCTCTCAGTTATAGTTCTCTCTCTCAGTTAAGTGCCAAATACCTCAGCAACTGAGAGGGAGAGAGAGATCCATAGTAAATGAATCTGAAGGTGAATGAGAAATAAAGGTAAATTTGGACTTTAACAAAGGAGCTAATTCTCCTCTCACTCCGTCTCTCTCTCCTCTCTCTCTCTCTCTCTCTCGTCTCTCTCTCTCAGCTGTTGAGTTGTTGAAGCTTTAATGTAAAGACATTATTTGGCATCTAACAGAGAGAGAGAGAGGGATCTGTAATAAATTATTCTGATGGTGAATAAAAGAATTAAGGGTAAATTTAGACTTTAACAAAGGAGCTATTTAAATTCTCCCTCCTCCCATCTCTCTCTCTCTCTCTTTTATCTGTTGAATAATTTAAGCCTTAATGTAAAGACATTGTTTGGCATTTAACAGAGAGAGAGAGAGAGACATTTAGGTAAACGATTTAACATACATCTCACAAGTGTGCGTGCGTGTATGAGAGAGAGAGAGAATGGGGGAAGAATTTAAATAAATTTAAAAAGTCCAAATTTACCTTTAATTCTCTTATTCACCATCAGAATCGTTTATTACAGATTCTCTCTCTCTCTCTCTCTCTCTCTCTCTCTCTCAAATGCATTACGGCTTCAGGAACACTACCAGCTATTGAGGCTTACACTTACATTTAGTTAAAACAAAACTTAGTTATAAATAAAAAATTTTAGGTCTGAACAGAGCAATTTAACACGTCCACTCTTGTTATGTACATATTGTTAATGTAATTAATTTATTGATAAAAACTTCCAAGTGAGTCATTAAAACCACTTTAAGTTAAGCAAAAATAGCAAAATGTTGATTGCAATGAGTTTCCAGCATTAACTAATAGATGGAGGCCTAGTGTCCAACCAAAATTCTGCACACTTCCAGCAAGGCATTTCTTCAAATTACATTCACATATTAAATGTGATATTTCTGATCATTTCATCACTACAAACATACAGAGGAAGAATTTCTAAAGGTATCTATTAGGTTCTAAGTTTAAAATAAAGCTTGTATGATGTAGCAGTTTACAATTTATTTAGATACAAAACAATTTTCAATGAATCTAAGCCCACTGTCAAGGATACTTGACACTCAAACTCAAACTAGAGCTGTCTCTTTATGACACCTATTAAAAATATACATTGCGGGCCTGGTCATACGCACTAATGCGTGAAGGATCTACATGAGATTCTTAAGCAGCTTTTGTAATAAATAGGACGTGATAGGTCATGAACTTTACCCATAACTTCAGATGTTTCCAAGAAACAGAACTTCTGGTCACTCGGCGGCTTCTTGACGCCTTGTTTTCAGAGGCGAATGTGGTGTGACGCGAATGATCTCTCATAGAAGATGGTATATTTAGTCATAACTACTAAATTTTTCAGCTGAGAGGGTTATTTATTAAGTGTCCAGTATTCTGGACACTTTACTTAGGGCTAAGTACGAAGAGTATATATATATATATATATATATATATATATATATATATATATATATATATATATATATATATATATATATGTATATACATATATTATATATATATATATATATATATATATATATATATACATGTATATATATATATTATATATATATATATATATTATTATATATATATAATATATATATTATATATATACATATAATATATATATATAATATATATATATGCATATATATATATATATATATATATATATATATATATATATATATATATACATGTATATATATATATTATATATTATATATATATATATATATATATATATATATATATATATAATATATATATATATATTATTATATATATATAATATATAATATATTATATATATATATAATAATAATATATATATTATTTCTAGATCCGCCACTGAAGCATGCTTCCCTTAAAAAAAAAAAGTGGGGGTTGGCAACTGACGACTGGACTACATGGGAATGTCGTGCAATTGAAACTTAAAGCGAAGATGCAATTTACTTACATTTTAGTCTGTTTATTTATTCATTTGTTAATTTGCTGCTTCTGTTCTGTCTTAATTCATGACCCATTCTCTCTGTATTTCCCATTACCTTCTGCTACTCATTTCTAATGAACACAAAATTCTCTGGAAGCCTGAATTTCAAGGCAATTTCCCCTGTGACCTTCTTCCACGTGAATAGGAGTCATCGTCTAAATAATAATATAATAATAATAATAATAATTATTATTATTATTATTATTATTATTATTATTATTATTATTATTATTGTTATTATTATTATTATTATCATTATTTTTTATTATTATTATTATTTTATTATTATTATTATTATTATAATTATTATTATTATTGATGGCAACCAAAAATCTTGGCAAATGTGCGAGATCGATGCCTCATCTGCGGGAACGAAGTTCACGACTGCTCCCCCAGGCTAATCTGATCCCATTCAACAAATCACGAGTAAATTTGCCGTTGTGTGGGAGAGACAGGCAGACAGGCTGGGACATAATGATTATCACTCTTGCTGATTAGATTCCAGATTATTCTAATATTCATAATATTTTATATTACACTTATCTCTGAAAAGCATTTTGGTCTGGCTGCTTTCATCTTTTGTCAAATATCAAAAATCACAAACCTAATTCGCCCTGTCCGTCCCACATGAGGACAAGGAGGACGGGGAAGACACGCGAGTGCTAAGATTTTAAATAAAATATCGGACCACAGCACAGTCACGATTATACACTTTCTAACTTCTCCAGATCTTTCGGGATATAACAACGATCTCCAGATACTCACCTTAATCTACCTTTGTCGAGATGCTGTTAGCCATGGTCTGGACAAAGCTGAACACCGAGGAACGTCTTCCAGGCTTAAAGACTTGTGCGCGTTGGTGGTCGAAGGTCTTCGAGAAGCGTCCCTAGCAACGCCTTAGCAACCACCCAGCATGGATCTGTCCGCTGGGGATGCATGAACCCTCCCTCCAGTCAGGACAATGGCCTCATGTCAGGCTATGTAGGAGTGCGTGTGTGAGTACGTGCGTGTAAGCAAAGGTACATTAAAAGCCTCTGTCATCGTCCTTTCATGGTTTTTATTGATTTTCGCATAATGACGGCGGCAGCCCTGAGTGTCATCACAAGCTAAAGGGGCTCAGTATACTTCTTAGCGACGAGACCGTTGCAAAGACTGAAGAGGAGTGTGCTGAAGGAACAGCGAATTCAAATTAGATATCGTATTCATACAAGAACACAATGTACAGGACAGCAAGCAGTTAGAGTACATCGAGAAATTATTTTGAACCCCGCTCTACTTTTAATAGGGGAACTACAATTTTATTAAACAAAATGTCTCAGGTGAGGATTCTCAGTAAGGAAATGGATGTAAAAGGATGTATAATCATTGCAAAATGTAGCTTTAAGGACGTTGATTTTTAATTAATTAATGTTTATGCACCTTCTGGTAGTGAAAAAAGATTAGACAGAGAAGAGCTGTTCAAAAATGATTGACTGTATTACTGTAGAAACAACCTGCAAAATGTGGTGTTAGAAGGGGACTGGAACTGCATAACAAACCAAAGAGACTGTTCTAATTCTGATGGTAACCTCTCATCGAAAGCTTTGTTACACTTGAAAAATGCGTTAAAACTGAAGGGTGCATGGTTATTAACAAATCACCACAAAGAGTACACATATGTGAAAAAGAACTATGGATCTCGATTAGACCGTATTTGTGTTAGAGATTTAGAATCTAAGGTACAAAAAATAGAAAGTATCCCAGTTACCTGGTCAGAATCATAATGTAGTGAAATCTCAGTTTAGGGTAAGAAATGATCCACAAATAGGAACAGGTTATTGGAAATTAAATTCCAACAATTTGTCAAATTCTATGGTAACTGATAACTTTGTGAACCTATGGGCAAGGTGGAAAATGAGATTATGTCAAAATGATCGTTCAGTGCTAGAATGGTGGGTGGCTAGATGCCAAAGAACCAATAAAAGAATTTTTCATAAAAATATCAAAAATCATTAATCGGGAAAAATAAGGCGACAATAAGGAAAAAAGTAGTTGTAGTGCATTTGAAGAAATAAATGTTCTAAAAGAGAGAATGAAAACTCTAGAGGACGAAAGCTGTGATGGAATAAGTATAAGAGCTAAGGTGGATGAGAAAATAAAAGGGGAAAAGCTCTCTCTCTACTTATTAGGTAAAGAAAAGAATGTCAAAACTAATATTGTAAACGTAAAAACAGAAAATGGAACGACTCTCACGAATAGCAAAGCAATCCAGCAGAGTTTTATGGTTTTTCCAGCGAACTGTATAGTAAAGGTATTACAAACAGTAAAAAGCAATTAGGATTTTTGGCACAGATAGGAAAACAATAGGAGAAAGTCAAAACAAGTTGTTAACAGAAGTAGTCACAAAAGGAAAAGGCGATTAGAGCCATGAAAACTGGTAAATGTCCAGGAATTGATGGATTGCCACCTGATTTCATAAGGATATGGGGGCTACTATCAAAGAGGAGTTTTTGCGATTTTTGCATTGAAAGAAACTTTTTGTGGAACTATAAATAATGGAGTAATTAAGTTTGTTCATAAAACTTGGCGACCAGTTACTATTCTCGATGTAGACTACAAAATCATTGCAAAAATAATAGCTAACAGGCTAAAAAAATAATAATAATAATAATAAAACCTGGCTGCATTGGTCATATCACAAGAACAATTCTGTTCCTTGCCAGGAAAATCAATCAGTAATTGCAATATACTTCTGGGGGACATCATTTACATTGTAAATCAAGAAAAAATCCCAGCAGCTCTGCTTCCTCTTGACTGGTCACAAGCGTTTGATAGGGTTGATTTAGAATTTGTCTTGCAGGTACCAGAAAGAATTGGGTTTGTAAGCAGTTTTATAAAGTTGATAAAAATCCTCTATTTTAATGCTCAAGGTTGTCTTTGTATTAATGGGAACCTGGCGGATTATTTCCCTGTTGAGAGGTCTGTTAGGCAAGATGTCCATTACCCGTGATTCTCTTCGTAATAGCTCAGGAACCTTTATACAGGATGTTAAAGAGTAAACTGCTCAAGAAAGCTTTAGAACTACCAAATGGACTGAGAATTTGTATTGTAGGATTTGCAGATGACACGACCATTATAGTGAAATCTGACGAATCAATTAAAGATTGTTTGGGAATAATAAAAGACTATGAAGAGGCAACAGGCGCAAGACTAATTATCAAAAAACAAATATAACAGCAATAGGATTATGGAAAAACAAGGAAGTATGGCCAGATTTTAGCATAAATGTAACTGTAGGGTCCTTTAAAATACTCGACGTAATATATGATAATGATTACGAAAAGGCAACAGAGGAAAATTGGAAAGTTATAGAAAAGGGAATTGTATCTAATATCGGCCAATTGTATTCTAGGAAACTGTCATTATTCCAAAAGTCAATTATCGTCAATTCAAAGGTTTTATCAAAAGCTTGGTATATGTTCCATGTGCTTTCCTTACCAAGAACGACTGGGAAATCAATAGAAAGATGTATATTCAAGTTTTTATAGATCGGAAACTATCACCCAATAAACAGGCAGACTATGTACTTAAAAGGAGGGAAGGGAGGCATTAGAATTATCATTGTAACAACGAAAGCCAGTTCAATTTTTGTTAACACATATAAGTCATTCATAAAAAGAGTAATTGGTTATGAACTTCTTGTGTATTACTGTAAGATGAGGACATCGTATCTTTTGCAGATTGGACAAAATAAGACAGACATAGCTATGGTATCCTCCCCCTGCTATGAGGACCAAATAACAACCTTACGGAAGGTAATAAAGATGAAAACCTACCCAAATGTGAACTCTAAGACTATTTATGGGTTTTCATCGAGAAATGAGAAGTTCAGGCCAAATATTGAAGAGAAATACCCTTTATTTGAATGGAAAATTATTTGGGTAAATGTTAATAGCAAATTGATTGACAGTTATAATAGATAAATTTTGTGCAAATATGTTCGTGAAATTCTGGCCACTAAAGATAGATTATATATGCTGAAAATATCAAATAGCAAACTATGTGAAATCTGCAAAGAACCAGAAAATGCGATGCATTTAATTTATTTCTGTTAGGGTAGCAAGAAACTGGCTAATTGGTTTTGTGAATTATTAAATGAACTTTGTAATATTAAGACAAAAGGTTTATTGAAATTTTTAAAATTGGATTTTGAAGCACATTCAAAAAAGGACAGGAACACTGCTGTCATTTTAATTTGTAACTATGTTGTTGGTATTTGGTTAGCTCACAAAGCAGGAATAAAAGATGAAAAAGATGGTATAAAGGTTGTTTATAAAATCAGGGATAATACAAAATACTGATAAAATCTTATATGGAAAATATTCACATTAAATACATCGATTATTTATAAAAAGTACAAGATAAGATTTTTGTTAAATTCTAGTAAATTTCAGTCAACCTGGATAAAATTCTGAATGTAATTCTGTTAAAATTGTAAACTATTGTATATTTTCTGTAATAAAAGATAAAAAAAAATTCTCAGGAGCATTCTCGTTGAAGCTCCGAGGTGTATAGTCCAGGCCCTGGCAATAGGACCCGTAGGAATATTTGGGTGGACTAAGTTTTTTCTTCAAATCATGTTAGGGCACACTTAAAGAAAGGAAAAAATCTTGGGTAGACATCTGGCAACCCGGTCATAAGCCTTCTAGGCTATATTTTGTTCATAAAAATTATGCACAGGCGCTAGCGTAGAATTTCCAAGTATTTTTTTGTTTTTTTAATCGAGGTACACCATTTTCTTTTGATTTTAGATTTCTTACAATGTTTCTTTTAAAATAAGATAACTTCATAGCAAAATAATTGTAAAAGTAGAAACTAAAAGGTTCATTGCAGAGACAGTTGTAATCATGTTGCAGGCAATTGGTTTTTTGACATGCCAAACTACTTTCACTTGGTCTGGCATTTAGGCTATTATATCTAAGACAAATGTTCTAATGAGGAAAGTAGGTTTCTTCCAATATTGCCTTACCCAGTCACTGCAAATGATAGTGTTTATTCGTGCTTGAAGAACTTTCAAGGCTTCCTTTTATATCTCGATCAAGACTTGCCAGTCGCTTGTGATTAGGGTGTTTTCCACATAGCAGCATAAATTCAGCTGTCTACAGATGAATTCTCTGACCTTGTACTGTTTGCTGGGATCCTTCCATATGACTAAAATACTACTTGCATGTATTGGGAAATATCTAACTGATAGTGAGCTAGAAAACGTCCTTATTGAAAACCATGTGTTTGGTGTTAAGGTAACAGAGAGCGTTTTGAAAGGCAGTAACTATTGAGGTCCGTAGAGGGATTGTTCATGCTTACAGGGGTGATAGAAAGGCTTAAACTTAAACACAGAAGATGCTCAATGCAAAATCCAACAATTGATAATGGCATCAGAAGAAACAATGAAATCATTACATATTTTCACAGAGGAACGGGTTCAAACTTCAGATCAATGTAAATATCTTAAAGGATTCTTGTACCTGATAAAGCTTTTGAAAAACTTAATTCGAGCAAGCAGAGAAGGAAACTAGGATCTTTATCTTCAAACTTTGAATTTGGAGGCCAATCACCCTGAAGTTTATGAACAATTCAAGAAAGGCCACTTTGTTGCTCGAAGAACGCAACGAAAGTTCAGTGCTGTAGGTACTGAACATGGCCCCTTAAACAAACGATAAAAAACTGATCCCCGAAATCCAGTGGAGGAATCATTGGCTAAACAAAAAGGATAAAGTATATTGCTGAATGGAAACTCTCTTGTCACGAGATCCTCCTCATAAGAAAAAAAAGTTTCAAGAGCTCCTCAATGTTACACCGGTAGACTATGAACTAATCATGCATTATGAGTTAACAGGAACTCTCAGATAAAATTGGAATCCAATATCCAACAGATGCTCTTGTATGTTGAAACAGACGAAAAAAGGCTGCACAACATTATAACTAAGGAGTGTGTTTCAGACTTAAATGCGCAGAAATTACTAAATATTTTTACGACAGCACAAGAAACATTCGACATGTATCGAGAGGAAAGGTTTTTAAGCAAGAATATACCAGTTTCAGGAACTATACATCAGCAAAAGCTTCCCACTTTTTCAATTATATCTCGACCGCAATCAAGGATGTAGGAGAAAAAGCAAACTGTGAAAAATGCTATAAGAGATCATTTGTTGGCTCATGGGAAAGTTGGCATTGCAAAAGAGAAAGGAATTATCATGGCACAAATTCTTACTCGTGATGCTTTATCGTCATCCCTATTTGATGAGAATGGTGCAACAACCAAGACTACGAAATCTGCACTCATGTCCGAACTGACTAAGAAACTCGAACCGAAAGACAGCCATTTCGAAATAGAAGATATTTTGATGCCATGATAATTATAGATCCTATGAATCAGTTTCGTAAGTTGCCACTTAACAGTAAGAAGACATTTGAAGATCTTTTTAAAAACCTTGACAGCAATGTTAATGACGCGTGCAAATTTTCGTATTGATTATGTTTTTGTTAGTTACCTTAACTGCTCTATCAAAAATAGTGAACTGTGGAACCAATACCATTGACTTCCATCAGTATTACTACAAAACTTCCTGTGCAGATGAAGCGGTTTTGGGTATCAAATAACAACAAAAGGTTTGATTCAAGAAGCTTTTATTGACTACATTAAAACCGCAGGAATTAATCGACAATAGGCCACTATCCTAAGTAGCGGGGATTTGGAAAGTGGACTAATAGCAGTATCAGTAATAAAGGATGGGTCCATCACAGAGCTCCATGATCCACTTGCAGTGCATATAGGAGAAGCTGACTTGCGTATTATTCCTCTTGTTTTTCATGCAGTCAAACAAGGGATACAACGTGTTATTGTGCTTTCTAACGACAAAGATGCTATTGTTTTTCTTATTCATTTCTATGATCATCTTTCTTGCGAATGTTATTGCGACTGTTTTCAGGTTCATGCCAGATGGAGGGAGGCTTGATAGCCCTACCTTAAGGGACAGGTTCCAGCCCATGCACAAAGACAACTCGAATGGTAAACATGGAGGATTTTAACAATTTTATTACAATACTAGAATTTACTATCGTCAACAGAAAAACAAAGCAGTGATGCATGAATTTAGGGGGGCACAGCAACCCAAATTTACATGAATTTAACGTTACCACGCGACCACTCAAAAAAAAACACAGAAAAAAACCTTATAGTGATGGCTAAAGGAGAGAACGATTACTTACTGTACATAATGATGGCGTCGTTTCACAACTCCCCTCATGGATGTCTCACTCGTGCACCCTGTACACGCCCGGAAGAGTTTTACTGACTGAAGTCACTGAACTCAGATTTTTAATTAGGGGGAAGAAGAGGATGTGCGATGTGTGCACTCGCCTTTTATACCAGGATGGATCGGGTTAGTCAATTTTACTGGTAATTTGTTCACCTCAAAAGGAAGCATTCTTCTGTTTCTCAGATAATTTACATAACAGTAAGAATTCTGTCAAAATCCATGGAGGGGATGAGGGCGAGGACTATGAAATGCTAACTGACAAGAAAGAATCATTCTGCTTTTGCCGCCAGATCGTCAGATACGTGGCAATATTCCTTACATTGAAAAGCAGGAAATGGATGGACGGGCGGGATTACGTCACAAAAAACTCGTGCACTAGTTTTTCACGACAATCTTAATAATAATGGACTCTCTGAATTTTGGATGAGAAAATCTTCATCAGATATAATAGCAATTCATACTTTGTCGTGAATTATTCGCTTTTGACTTACTTAGGTTATTGCCTGTTGGTCTGGGTGATAACAGGTCTGAAGGACTAGACTCTTAACTCGGTGAAGGGATTGAGGAAGCAAGGTTTACAGTTTTACACTTTTATTACAAAAAATAACTATAATTCACACTCAACACATTGCCCTACATATTATATACATGTTAATTCCACGCAAAAAAAAAAAATTCCCAGGAAACATTTAATACAAAAACTCAATTAATTAAAGTAGTACGTGGCCGTTACAATTCTATGTCCATGAGGCGGATCAAGAGATAAGAGAATCAAGAATTTGTCACAAAATCCATATAATCGAATTATTCACTTTCTGTTTGGCCATGCAAGCTCGAAATAGGCTTCATTATTCAAAGGATGCGTGTGATACCCCAAGATAAACTTACACTATATCATGTAACTAAATCAAAGTAACGACTCTGGCTGTGTCTGGGAGGGGAAAACGATCCGCCTTACCTCTTATCTTTTCTCTTTGGTACCTGGGAAGCAAGCACAACTTTTGTGATGTCATGGTGTACCAATACCTGACGTTTCACGCTTTACTCTATTACGTCTCATCTTTATGCGTTAACTACAAGATATGGTAATTTGCATTAAGGGGAATGACGAACTCTAGTTTTACATGATGTGGTGTAACTTAAATAAACTCAAGGGATTCCCCCGTAGATGAAGGTTTTCGCTCGACGAGCTTCCTTTGCGCAGAGCAGGTTATTTAAATAAGAACGTCGTACCCAAGGGTTCCCAAATTTCCTCTCACAGCCAGCCAATATATTTGTCTGCAATGATTTTGCATTCTAGAATCAGTAATAAGGCGATGGAGAGGTATGGAAACGTTACACATTACTTACTCTAGTATTTCATAGCAAAGCTCACTCATAGGGCATTAGAATGACTGGAAGCTTATACAGAAAGGAATACTTTGTTGCTTGATTAACTTGGGGATGTTTTAACCCTTAAACGCCGACTGGACGTATTTTACGTCGACATTTTTTTGTGTCTCTCGGGTGCCGACTGGACGTATTTTAACGTCGACATACAAAAGTTTTTTTAAAAATTCGCGGAAAAATACTTTTAGGCCTACCAGCCAATAACTCTTGAATCATGCGCCTTGGGGATGCTGGGAGTTCACGGATCAAGGTGTTGTTTGTTTACAATCGTTACGCAGGCGCGCAAGCGCGAATTTCTTTCTTGCCGCACTAAAAGTATCTGTGACACATCTCGGAAATTATTTCGTCACTTTGACATAATTTTTTTACCATTTTAAATTAGTCGTTACATAGAGTATTATATATGAAAATGTGCGCATTTTTATGTAGAATACAACACAAAAATACTCATGATTGTAGCTTTTATCAGTTTTAAGATATTTTCATATAAATAACGATAAGTGCCAAAATTTCAACCTTCGGTCAACTTTGACGTCTACGAAATGGTCGAAAAACGCAATTGTAAGCTAAAACTCTTATATTTAAGTAATATTCAATCATTTAACTTAATTTTGCAACTAACTTGGAAGTCTCTAGCACAATATTTCGATTTATGGTGAATTTATGAAAAAACTTTTTCCTTACGTCCGCGCGGTAACTCTTCCGAAAATAATCATACATGCGATTGTGGTAATGTTTGCACCATTTTAAATTAGCCGTTACATAAAGTTTTATATATGAAAATGTGCGCAATTTCATGCACAATACAACTAAAAACAACCCATGGTTGTAGCTTTTATCAATTTTGAAATATTTTCATATAAAAAAATGATAAGTGACAAATTTTCAACCTTCGGTCAATTTTGACTCTACCGAAATGGTCGAAAAACGCAATTGTAAGCTAAAACGCTTATATTCTAGTAATATTCAAGCATTTACCTTCATTTTGCAACAAATTGGAAGTCTTTAGCACAATATTTCGATTTATGGTGAATTTATGAAAAAAATAACATTTTCTTTACGTCCGCGCGGTAACTCTTCCGAAAAAAATCATACGTGCGATTGTGGTAATGTTTGCACCATTTTAAATTAGCCGTTACATAACGTTTTTATATATGAAAATGTGCGCAATTTTATGTATAATACAACAAAAAATAGTTGAAGGTTGTAGCTTTTCTCATTTTCGAAATATTTGCATATAAATCACGATAAATAGAAAAAAAAAAAAAAAAAAACACGTTCGGTCAAATTTGACTCTACCGAAATGGTCGAAAAACGCAATTGTAAGATAAAACTCTTACAGTCTAGTAATATTCAGTCATTTATCTTCATCGTGAAACAAATTCGAAGTCTCTAGCACAATATTAAATTTATGGTGAATTTAAAAAAAACAAAAAAAAACTTTCCTTCCCTCCGCGCGCGGATTCTCCGCCACAAATCTCCGAAATGCGTAAGTCCCATTCTCGGAATATTTGCTCCGTTTCATATTAGGCATTTCATAGAGTTTTATATATGAAAATGTGCGCAATTTCATGTAGAATAAAACGAAAAATATTTGAAAGTTGTAGCTTTTCTTATTTCCGAAATAATTGCATATAAAAAAATATATATATAAAAAATTCGACATTCGGTCAACTTTAGCTCGTCAGATATGGTCGAAACTGCATTTGTAAGCTAATATTCTTACAGTATAGTAATATTCAATCATTTTTGTCTTCATTCTGAAACATATTGGAAGTCTCTAGGACAATATTTAGATTTATGGTGAATTTTGAAAAAAAAATATGTGTTTACGTAAGCGCGTTACGAATTCATGCATTATTTTGTGATAATATTTCTCTGTGTTGCTTTTATTGTTTTACAATTTGTTATATACCAAATGATTGAAATTTAGTGTACATTACAACGAAAAAAAAAGTAACTTGTTACTTCAACCGTTTTGCGCACAGCGCGATTTGAATACATTATATATGAAATTTCGTTTTTGCGCTATCATATATCGCATTATTTATATATGATAATGATAATTTTTTTCATTTCTGATGGTTGCATACTAAACTTCAAGCAATGAGAAAAAAAGGAGCCAAAAATGAACTCTTAATCTTGAAAACTAAGCGCGCTGTGATTTTTTGAAAAAATATTTTTTCCGCTTACGCGCTCACTCTCAAACCCCTCCGGCACACGGGAGTCATTTTTTTATTTACCGCTCCGGCGTTTAAGGGTTAATATCCTTACTAGCATCACAAGGGGAATTAATCACAGCACTGAACCAAAATTGGGGAGTGAGAAGCTGACCCAAGAAGGGGGAAGTCGCCTTGGAAAGAATGAAATGAAATACAGACAAAGGAAAACGATTACTAACTACACCCGAAATTACTCTCTACAGTACCTGGAAATCCGTGGTCTTCTTGTCTTGTGATTTGCTGATCAATCTGTGCACTTTGGAGGTAAAGGAACACGTGTGGGATCCCCAGGGGACATGGGGAGTAAAAGGGGTGAAGTGGTATTCACACTTCTGTAGACAAGTGGCTTCTGAGGAGGAGCTGTGGTCACCTTTTAAAATCTCTGGCATTGAGATGCTCCACCTCCTGCAGGATACGAGTGGATATTAATTCTGGGCAGTGGCGTAGCTAAGGGTGGGCATGGGTGGGCACGTGCCCAGCTACAATAATCCTGTGCCCACCTAGTGCCCACCCCACTGGCACAGGCCCACTAAGGCAATCGCTATTGATGAATACTTTCAAATAGAATAAATGTTTTCCCTTGGCTTGGAATCAACATCATATGTCTCTTAAATGCAGCACACATAAAACAAGAGGCACCATTTGCTTTCTATGTACACTCATGCCCATCGTCTAAATCTAGTTCTTGTTCATGTCATCAAGTCTTTACCAGACGCTTCACAATTTTTCTCATTATCGGAAAAACTGTATGTATGCACTAGTGGTTCTTATGCCCATGCAAAATGGATAGATGTACAAAAGGAACTGTATCCCCAATGGCAAACAAGAGAGCTAAAGCGACTTTCAGATACCCGATGGGCTTGCAGGTATGATGCTTGCAAATTAATCAGAGATAGGTTGTCTGTTGTGGTATGTTCTGGAAGATTTAGCAGATGACTTCAATGCTGAAGGGCTATTGATGCATGAGAACTGATATGCCAAATAAATGCTCATGCATTCAGATCCACCTTCTTTTGATCCTTTGTGGGATGAGGTGGAGAAGAGTTCAACAGCTTATGGTTTTGATACTTCAGAGTGTAGACCATCAAGGAGACATAGAATTTCTACAAAATTGCTGGAGTTTGTTGTTGTTGATTTTATTGGAAAACAGTCAGGAGGCACGTACACTTTGACCTCAGTGTTAAGGATTCAGCACAAATTCACTTTTTTTACCGTGTTGTAGACCATATGTTGTCAGAGATGAAAAGTGGTTCAGTAATGAAACCTACACTTATGAAAGCATTACAGTCACTTAACCCACAAAGTACATTATTCTTATTTTTCAAGAAATGTGTGGGACTTATCTCAAACATGAGCTGTACTCTGCAAAATGCATGCTAGAAAGACGCTACAAGGACGCAAGTGACACTGAAAGGCCTAAATCACTGTTAGATTTACTGAAAATTCTTAATCCACATGAGGAAGCATTTCCTCATGTGGAAATGCTTCCACTGTTACCTGTGTCGTAAGCTTCAGCAGAGAGAAGCTTCTCCGCTCTGAAATAAAAATGGGCAATGATAGATTAAGTAATCTTGCTGTGTTATCAATTAAAAGTATGAGTTAAAAGACTAGATTTAGAGAAATTTATAAATAGTTTTGCAGAATATCACAGGAACAGGAGAATATTGTTGAAATGAACCATGTCGCTGTAGTCTGCTGCTTCATCACATATAATGTAGCAAGAAATTTTTTTAAAGTGTGTTACTTTAATATATATTATATTATATATATAACATATATATATATATATATTTAATATATATATATATATATATATATATATAACAGATATATAGATATATAGATAATATATATAATATATATATATATATATATATATATATATATATAAACCCCCCTTTTCACAAAACTACACAAATTGACAACCCTTACCTGTTGGCAGCAGGTGCCCTCTATCTGCAAGCATGGCGTTGCAAGTCTGACTAGGCAAATCTATAGTGCGGTTCGAAGCACCTGAGGTGTTCACAGGTGGATTTTTGCTGATAATGCTGTGATGTTTCCGGTCGTTCCTGATCAATGAAATTGATGCGATAGCAAATTCTGTAACGGTACATACTGCATTTGTGAGGGAAAATGTTGGATTATGTATATTATGTATTATGTGGGTTCTGTGATGGGGAAGTTCACTTGTTATTGTTGCTATTATTTTTTTTCTTTTTTTTCTTTTCCTACGAGATTTGTGGTAATCGGGGTTAAGCTTACATAGCATTTCTATTTTAAACAGGAGATATAATTTGTCGGGGTATGTGAGTTAGATGGAAGGGTGTTTGGCATTATATTTCTTGGAGGTTAATTATATAAACAGTAAAAGGGTTTTGCTATTAGACAGTAAAAGAGTTCTTACTGATTTTGTGGGTTACTGAAATGTCAGAGCTTGAGAGAACATTTTTGGTGATAATCCGGGGTTGGTCTTATTACGTTTTTTTTTTTCTTGGGCTCGTTTTCTTTTTTTACTGGTGAGTAATGTGAGTTTGAAATGTGACGACAGTAGTCCGTAGAGTTTTTGTAAGTTCTGGGTGGTTTGTGCTAAAGTATGTGTGAGGTTGGCAAGCTTTTTTTTTTATGTTATTTGGGAATTTAGTATTTTTCTTTACAGGGTTATAATAGTGATTTATGATTTAATGATCTTATGAAGTTCCTTTATAAGTTTTAGTTAGAAATTAGTTCAGTGGTCATATTAGTGGTGATTAAATGGGGAAACGTTCAGTTAGTATTACTTGTAACTTTTGAGGTCATTATTTGACAGATGTATGTCTAGGGTTTATACTTCTTTAATTGACCGATGACATGACTGACATACTGAAACACCATAAACATCGTTCCCCTACGTCTTCAGCAAGACATCCTTCAACTACTACAGAGATGTTTGCCGACATGCGAGAGTTTCTACGAGTCTATGGTGTTTTACGGCACATTTGGACTACGGTGGTCATCAGTTGTCTTCCACTGGGAGACGTTTTGCCTCTCTACAGCGCGTTTCACGAGTCTGTGCACCTGCAGACCAATCACATACACAGGAGAATCGAAAATTCAAGATGAGGAAATGTTTTTCTACATTCAACTGTTATTATAGCCCGGATACAGGCTGTTCAAGATGATGTGTGATAGACATTGTACTGCCAAAGACGTGCAGTTATTTTTGTTTATGGTGTTTTATGAGCCAGCCAATGTGTTTTATATGCATAAGCTGTTTTGTGTGAGCTATGGCTAGGCAGGTGCTAGCATCCTGGGGTGGCCGAGCAGCTGTTACATAAAAAGAGGGATGTATTAAGATAATATATTTCAGATACCGTTGTGAGGTGATGTGCTGTGACATTTCTTAGAATGTAGGGGTCAGCAGTTTAGCTTCTCCTAAGAGACAGTGCCTTAAGTGACAGGCTTAGGGAATGCTGATGTGTCTTTTTGGGTGGTGTGATGTCGAGATCAATGCCTCGTCCTGTCGCTAAGGGCGCTTGATACAGAAGTGACTTCTGAAACTGGTTCTAGGCAGTTTCCTGGGTGTGAACAATGTGTGTGAGTTCGTACGTGTGTGCGAGCTTTTTCCCTACATATGAGAGTGTAAGGTAACCAAGGGGAGAGATCCTTACAGAGGCGGCAGAAGCCAAGATGGCTTCTGCAATAGTACTTTTGAGAAAAGTGTTTGTCCATACTGTGTTGAATGGGTAAGCATACTTATTTTCAGCCAAAAGTGTGGCTTGTCTGTACTTTGAATATTATTTCAGAGATGTTCTATTTCATATGATCTTTTGATTTTAATTTATAATCTTGTACTTATCGAGGTGTTCTCCTGTCTTTTAACAGGCGTTTTCAGAAAGGGGAACTGATCTGAGACCAGGGGAACTGACTTAATTGATATGGGAACTTAAATAATGTGTCATGGTGTTACTATAGAGACTGTTGTGACTTTTCAAGTTTCATGACTAAAATGATGTGGGTTATTGTAGGAGAAATATGGAGAGGGTTATCTGAGTTCAACCTTTCATTTAATTTTTTTGTTAATAACCTGAGTTTATAAGTTCACGACTCTGATTTAATTGCCTTCGGTAATGGAGAGAGAGAGAGATGTTATGGAGAGAGAGAGAGAGAGAGAGAGAGAGAGCGAGAGAGAGAGGAAGAAGAAGGAGAGAGAGAGAGAGGGAGTGAGAGAGCGGGGGTGTTATGATGAAGTGAGAGGAAATGGATGTTGGATATTGCCTGTGTCTTAGACGCACGATCCATTGCTATCTTTTAAAATAGAAATGCCGAGGTCTAAGAATCTTGGTTAAGTTAAGTATATCTTAGTTTTACCAGACCACTGAGCTGATTAACAGCTCTCCTAGGGTGGGCTGCCCGAAGGATTAGATATTTTTTACGTAGCTAGGACCAATGGTTACCTAGCAACGGGACCTACAGCTTATTGTGGGATCCGAACCACATTGTATCGAGGAATGAATTTCTATCACCAGAAATAAATTCCTCTGGTTCCACGTTGGCCGAGCCGAGGATCGAACTTCGGACCACCGGATCGGTAGTTGAGTGCGAAATCCACTCGGCCAACGAGGGACTAGAATCTTGGTTAAATATATATATATATATATAATATATATATATATATATATATATATATATATATATATATTGTGACGAAGTGCCAAGTATCTGGTTACTACACTTACCATTCATTAACTGATACCTCACAAAAACCAGACACCTGAACCCTCATCACAGGTATTAAACGACTGAATACTCTAAAGGCAACAGTGATCCCTTAACACTTACCAGCATTGCAGAAAATCAGACTAAGTTCATCAAAACAGGTGTGAGGTAATTGTAAGTAATTGAATTAATCAAAGGGCATCACTCCATCAACAACTTTAAAGTCTAAGTATTTCCCTGATTTCAAAGTCTAAGTACTTCCCTGGTTCTAAGTCACTTCAAGTTAATGAAGGAAAACAGATCAATTACCACTCTATGTTTTCTACCTAACATCAATATAATTATATACTGGTATAAGATAAAGAAAACACTTATAAAAATTTTAAATACAAAAATTTATTATTAAAATCAAAATTTATAAGTGAAATTCACAATATCAGGGAAAATTACTATTACTTGAAAACAAAGTAAAGTTCAATTAATTCTTGAATCAAATTAAGTAAAATTGAATCAAAATTAATTTATCACAAAATTCAAGAAAATTAATTTAATCAAAATTCAAAAATGTTAGGCAATAATTAAAAATTTGAAATTAATTCACAAGTGCTAAACAATAATAAAACTTGAAAAGAATTCTAAGTAAATGCAAATTAATTCACAAGTGTTAAATTTAATTAAATGTGCAATGATTAAGCAATGAAAATAACTAAGTCAATTAAATTGTGAATGCAAATGAAAATACAGAAAAATGTGGACAATATCAAAATAAAAAGGCACACTTCAACAAGAAAATGAACAAATGCACAAAAATGAAACAAACACAAAACACAAAAATTTGCAATGTGTAAAAGTGTGAATCTTTTCACTCAAAACATTGTAACCATCAGTTTTTACCAAACCACTGTTCCTATCAGTTATTAGTTGTTATCTAACCACTATCCCTATCAGTTTATTTAAAAAAAAAATTGCTGCTAATAAAAATATAACACACTTTTTACCTTTTTGGTATACCATCTTCTTTCTTTGCTGCAGGCTTGTTTCACACTTGCACAAAACCAGGCGCCGTTACAACAACAATGTTTGTTCAGATTCCACAAAAAACACTATTTAACACTAAATAAACTTTAAGAAATATCAAATATGAAATTCTCAAGTTATGAGTGACCATTCAATACAAAATCATTATGTTACTTTAAGATCAAAAGTGCTATGCGATGGAGAGAGAGAGAGAGAGAGAGAAGGATGTGAATGCCTCGAGTATCTAAGATCTAATGAAATTCTCTTCCTTACGGAAACTGGACAGTGGATGACACAAAAACGTTTTGGGCACTAATGCTTCCAGAAGCTTCGAAATCTTACGCAACTTTACATACAAAATATGTAATCTGCACGTGGCTTTGACAAAGACATACACATATGAGACAAGTATACAATAATGTTCGTACCCGATCGAGATGAAGGTCGAGCGATAATCAAGATTGACATGTTTTGATCACAATGTGAAGACTTGGTTCGATCGGCCGAAGCAGAAGTCCCTTATCTTACTTGATGACAGAATCCCAAAACACATTGAAGATTCGAGTTCACTTATCAAACATGTTGACAGATTTTGAAAAACAACTCTAGCTTTGAACGGACAAAGATATTCGCTCTCTTTCTACATCTACTTCTACGTTTATATATTCTTTTTTTACATTATGTTATGCGAAATCTAAACACATATTTAAAACATCCTATCTCTAAGCTATCTAGGAATCTGAAAAATGTTGCCAAAATCTCATATACAATACTTCAAAGAGGGGAAATATGCATTTTGACAGTAGCTATATAAAATATATATATATATATATATATATATATATATATATATATATATATATATATATATATATATATATATGTATTGAAAGTACAAAATTTTAATATATATATAATAATATATATATATATATATATATATATATATATATATATATATATATATATATATATATGTTAACGGGATATTAATCTCGTTATTTATGTGGTAAACGTGGACCCAAGCGGTCAGGCAAACCGACACAATCTCTCTCTCTCTCTCTCTCTCAAGCACCCCCACACGCTCGCAGACCTCTCTCTCTCTCTCTCTCTCTCGGCAACTCCCTCTCTCTCTCGCATCTCTTCCCATAGACTTGGCTAAAGATGCCATTAAGAATAGAAGAGGCACACACGCACATATGAATGCACACTTCGTTAACGCCTCATATTACTGGCTACAACCAGTTTCTCAAAGGCACTTTGAAAAAGACCCATGAACTGACGAACATTGACTCGCCTAACTATGCAGTTTTCATATCACGCCACCCAGAAATCATTTATCTGCTTTTCTCTCGGGGTCGTTGCTTCGGCTCTTTTCTCTATGCATTCCAAAAAGGTCACAGTGCATCACATTATGCTATTAAATATATCATTAATTATAATCCCTACACACATATATAGTGAACAAGACCACAGTTGATGGTCGAAAGCTTTAATCCTTTACTAGAGATATATAATTTAAACTACAAGAGGATTTTACTTCATTGTGGATTGTATCCCCATATATATATATATATATATATATATATATATATATATATATATATATATATATATATATATATATATCTCAAAAAATCACCATAACGTGACTGGAATATCTGAAGTAATAATAGTCCACACTTATGTAAAAATGTGTATTAAAAATACATGAAAGACGGGAGCTTTCGTCTACTTGACCAGTAGACCTCATCAGCCGTACTGATTTTTCTTTTCAAAAAATATATACAAAAAAGTTACGAAAGACAGGCAGGACTCTGGAACCGTCCCCAAGGGAGATAACAACCAAAACAAACTATCTCCATCACGTTATTCCCTCGTTCAAATGTCTGGCCAAAAGACGAGCCGATCATCGTGGTTGAACTACCTCCTCTGTGTGTTCGGCTGTTCCCTCGTCCAAATCTTCTGCATCGGCACCTGCAATGGGAGTTCTTCCTTCCAATGCCTGGGCAGGAGAAAGAGAGACAACCTGGGCAGTAGGAGTGGTGCAAACAACATCTGTACTAATATTTACAGTTTTAAGAACCAAATAATTTAAAAAATGCATTCTCTTGGGTAAATGATTTGTTAAAGTCAAACACGTTTAAAACATTAATAAGAGCCACTTCAACTAAGTAGACGCAGAGTAGTTGAAGGGGCTCTTATTAATGTTTTAAACGTGTTTGACTTTAACAAATCATTTACCCAAGAGGATGCATTTTAAATTATTTGGTTCTTAAAACTGTAAATATTAGTACAGATGTTGTTTGCACCACTCCTACTGCCCAGGTTGTCTCTCTTTCTCCTGCCCAGGCATTGGAAGGAAGAACTCCCATTGCAGGTGCCGATGCAGAAGATTTGGACGAGGGAACAGCCGAACACACAGAGGAGGTAGTTCACCACGACGATCGGCTCGTCTTTTGGCCAGACATTTGAACGAGGGAATAACGTGATGGAGATAGTTTGTTTTGGTTGTTATCTCCCTTGGGGACGGTTCCAGAGTCCTGCCTGTCTTTCGTAACTTTTTTGTATATATTTTTTGAAAAGAAAAATCAGTACGGCTGATGAGGTCTACTGGTCAAGTATACGAAAGCTCCCGTCTTCATGTATTTTTAATACACATTTTTACATAAGTGTAGACTATTATTACTTCATATAGATATATAGATTTATATATATATATATATATATATATATCTATATATATATTATTTTCGTTCATCTATTTATTTTTTGATCAAGAGTACCCCCTTACATATGCCTATGTTTTTACAATTTTCTATACGCACAGGAATTAATGTGCTTTGCATAGCTCGCTGTATATTTTTTAGTTTTATATCTGTAATTCCTATTCTGTAATTACGTATAATTATAATGTACCTGATTTCTGTAAATCTCTGTTTTACTTGATACAATATAACAGAATCACAGATACTGGATACAATATAACAGAATCACAGATACCTGTATAATGCCTGAATATCCACCGCTTGTCTCAGAATAAACCCTAGTACCCTTCTCATATGGCTTCAGAATGCATCTGAAGTTGGTCACATTTCAAAATTTTCTTTGGGGGACTTACAGTACCCCTCCCCTTGGACACCCTCCTCCCCCACTGCATAGGCTCGCGTGCTTGGAGTAATAATCTTATTATTCCTCCAAGGCCTAGTGCCCACCCATATTCAGCTGTGCCCCCTAGGTGCCCACCCACTGACAGACTCCTGGCTACGCCACTGATTCCAGGCAGCCAATTGGAATAGAGAAGATGGTTTAGAGAGAACGAAGGCTTTCACTTCAGAGTGGTAACTCGAGATTGTATGAAATTTCCTTTATAAAAAGATATTATTTTACTTGGTTCTGCTTAAATCATGAACAATACACACACACACACACACACACACACACACACACACACACACACACACACACACACATATATATTATATATATATATATATATATATATATATATATATATATATATATGTATATATTGTGACGAAGTGCCAAAGAGTATCTGGGTCTGGGTACCATTAATGCTTGTTAACCCAAAGTGTCAAGCATCTGGTTACTACACTCACCATTTGTACTAGTTAGAGCAAGAGACTCTTTTATTCCTGTATGGGACACCTTCTATACTTTGGGCACAGTTTAAAATAAATTATACTGGTAGTACATGAAACTCTCATGAAAATTTTAAATACAAAAATTTATTTCTAAATTCAAAATTTATAAGTGAAATTCACAGTCTCAGGAAAATTGTTATTACTTGAAAACAAAAGTTTACTTAATTCTTGTATTAATTATTAAACAGAATTAAATCAAAATTTATCAAGAAAATTAATTAATTCAAATTATAAAGCAATAATTAAATTAGAAATGAAATTTAATTAAATGCAAATTAATTCACAAGTGTTAGATTAAAACAATTATATAATAAAAAAATTATTCAAACTAATTAAACTTCTTCTTTCTTTCTTCTTCTTCCCAGCTTTTTCCCATTTTTTATATGGGGTCGCCGTTTCGGATGAGCCGTTTCCATCTATTTCTATCTTGCGCTTCTGCCTCATCAATTCCCTTCTCATGTAAATCTCCTCTCACACAGTCCTTCCATCTCTTTCTTGGTCTCCCTCTCTTTCTTCTTCCTTGCACCTCCACTCCCATAGTATGTCTCCCAGCGTGGTCCTCATCTCTCCTCAACAGGTGTCCATACCATCCCAGCCTCCCCTCCTGCACTTTCTTTGATACTTCCACCACCTTAGTTGACCCCCTTATGTAGTCATTTCTGATCCTATCCACTCTTGTTACCCCAGACATCCACCTAAGCATTCTCATTTGCTGCCACATCCATCTTCTTCTGCTCTGCTTTTCTCATGCTTGCTGTTTCCGTACCATACAGCATTGCTGTTCTTACCACCGTCTTGTGAAATTTTCCTTTTAACCTAAGCGGCACTCTTTTGTCACAAAGAACTCCCGAGGCCGCTCTCCAGTTGTTCCAGCCTGCCTGTACCCGATGTTTTACTTCTTCTTCCATACTTCCTCCAGCGTTAACAAAAGATCCCAAATACTTAAACTTATCAACTCTCCTTATTTGCTCTCCACCAAGCTGAATACTTTCTCTATCATCCCCCTCAGTGGTGGTACACACATATTCTGTCTTGGATCTACTTATTCTCATTCCTCTGTCCTCCAGTACTTGTCTCCATCTTTCCAATTTCACTTCCAGATCTTCCCTGCTCTCTGCACACAGAACAATATCATCCGCATACAATATGTTCCATGGTACTGTCTCCCTTACTTCCTCTATTATAAACATCCATCACTATGTTAAAGATAAAATGGGCTCAGAGCCAGACCCCTGGTGTAATCCTACTCTCACCTCAAAACCTTCTGTCTCCCCAACACTGCTCCTCACTCTGGTAAATACATTCCGGTACATCTCTTGTATCAATCGCACATACTTCTCTGGCACCAATCTTCTCCCTCAGGCTCCTCCATACCTCTTGTCTCGGGACTCTGTCATAAGCCTTTTCAAGGTCAATGAATACCATATGTAGGTCCCTTTGTCTTTCCCCCGAATTTCTCCATTATTTGCCTCAGACAAAATATACCATCTGTTGTTCCCCTTCCCTTCATAATCCCATCTGCTCTTTACCTATTTGTACTTCTTCTCTCAGTCTAGCATCTATCATCCTTTCCAGTATCTTCAAAGTGTGGGACATCAATTTAATGCCCCTATAATTACCACACTCTTGGACATCGCCTTTCCCTTTAAAAATTGGGATCAATATACTCCCACGCCACTCATTTGGTATCTTTTCCTGTTCAAGGATCTTTATCATAAGATCGTACAGTATATCCACTCCTTCATCTCCTAATGCTTTCCATGCCTCCACCGGGATCATGTCTGGTCCGGTTGCCTTCCCATTTTTTTCTTCATCTTCTTCAGTGCATTTAGTACCTCTTGCCTAGAAAACCTCATTACCATGCCAATGTTCACTTGCCCATCCTCTCTTATTAGTCTATTATTTTCTTCATTTAACAACTGTTCGAATATTCTTTCCATCTCTTCACAATGTCTTCCTCCTTTCTAAGCACTACACCCTCTTGATTCTTTATTTGTTTGATGTGTGTTATATCTTTGGTGCTCTTATTTCTAGCCTTTGATAGCTTCATCATCTTCTTTAATCCTTCCTTTGTCCCCCCCAGCTCATTATACACATCATCATACGACTTTGCTTTAGCTTGGGCTACCACCTTTTTCACCACCTTGTTTTTCTCTCTGTACCTATTTCTGTCTTCCACTGACTGTGACTCTTCCCATCTTTTCTTTGCCTCCTTCTTATCTTTTACTACTTTCTCAATGTCTTCATCCCACCACCAACTATCCTTTTCTTCCCATATGATACCAGATGCTCTCCTAGCAGCTCCTTTCCATGCCTTCTTATTACTGCTGCATTTCGTGCCCACCATTCTTGAACATCTTCAATACCTATATCAATATCCTCCAAAACCCTCCTCTTAAACTCTCTCTTCTTATCCCCTTCCTTCGTAATTCGTACCATTTAATTTCCTTATCCCTTTAGCTTTGGTTTTTCTTTCCCTTTTCAACTTCAAGTCCATACATAGCAGCCTGTGTTGGGGGGCTACATGGTCGCCTGGAATAACTTTGCAGTTCTTGACCTCCACCAGATTATCCTTTTATACAAGAAATAGTCTATCTGGGAGAATCTTCCCCCACTCCTATATGTTATTAGGTGTTCCCTTTTCTTCTCAAAAAATGTGTTTACTATTGCCATGTCGAATGACACAGCAAAGTCCACTACACTCTCTCCTTCTGGGTTTCTCTCCCAATTCCATGGCCCCCATGCACCCGCCCAATCGCCTCATTCACTTCCGACATGGCCATTCAATCTGCCCAACTATCACCCTCTCATGCTCTTCCAGTTCTTGCATTATTCCATCCATGTCTCTCCAGAAATTTCCCTTCTCTCTTCTGTGCAACCAACTTGTGGTGCATATGCGCTTATAATATTCAGAATCTCTCCTCCATAACATATCTTCAATCTGATGATACGGTCATTCTTTCTATGCACTTCTATTACCGAGTTCTTTAGTTCACTAGACAGTACTATGCCAACTCCATTTCTACCTTGTTTATTTGCTCCACTATAAATATAGCTTATATCCATCTCCCAACTCTTTAGCTTTATTCCTTTCCACCGCGTTTCTTGCAACACACACAACATCTACTTTCTTTTCTCTCATCAAGTCAGCCAATTCTCTACCTCTCCCAGTCATGGAACCCAACATTTAGCTGACATACTCTGAACCCAATGTGAGCTCGCTTCTTTAGACTGCACCCCGCTCCTGATGCAGTAGCCCTCGCCTTACCACAGAGTTAGCGATGTCTCTGTGCGTCGTTTACGGAGTACGCCCTAGCATTACCCTCTTTCCATA
>NC_087203.1:51183974-51342225 GCF_015104395.2 Macrobrachium nipponense | reverse complement strand
TTACCCTCTTTCCATATGGCTTCAGAATGCATCTGAAGTTGGTCACATTTCAAAATTTTCTTTGGGGGACTTACAGTACCCCTCCCCTTGGACACCCTCCTCCCCCACTGCATAGGCTCGCGTCCTTGGAGTAATAATCTTATTATTCCTCCAAGGCTAGTGCCCACCCATATTCAGCTGTGCCCCCTAGGTGCCCACCCACTGACTGACTCCTGGCTACGCCACTGATTCCAGGCAGCCAATTGGAATAGAGAAGATGGTTTAGAGAGAACGAAGGCTTTCACTTCAGAGTGGTAACTCGAGATTGTATGAAATTCCTTTATAAAAAGATATTATTTTACTTGGTTCTGGCTTAAATCATGAACACACACACACACACACACACACACACACACACACACACACACAATATATGAAACAGTAAAAGCATTGACAGTAAAAACCATTAAGCATATAAAATGGACATGTCAAAAGAACAAAACAAAAGAAAAATTGCATAGAAAATATTAATGTTATCCAAACACCGTAAAATAAAAACCCCGAAGTGTACTTTAAAATATTTGTAAATTACCTTCCAATACAGTTACAACTTCTCACTCAAAAAGAAAGGCCTGTTACAATCTCCTACATCTTCAACACTTTTGTGGGCGCCTTCACAAAAATAATAATAATAACCCTATGCTCAGAATCCACAAACAACAATATGTTACTAAGAAATTACACAGAGCTACTAATATCGAGTGACTAATTTATACAAAAACGTGAGTTATGTTATGGTAATGAAACAGCCTCACAAGAGAGAGAGAGAGAGAGTGAGTGAGAGAGCTGCTGTACTACCTAACACATGCAGCTAAGTCTCAAAAAGATATTACTGTTTTTCTTTATCTCCGTATGCGTATGGGCATATGGGTGAGGTTGAGCGCACAAGGTCGAGAAGAAAACACATTACGTCATCTCAGTGATGTCATGGAATTTTCAAATTCACAATTAACTAATTACAAGTCGATAAGTCCTCTTGGCAAATTGAAAGAGATAAGAGTTAATTTATTAGAGATATTAAATGGTTTCCTAGCAATAGAATCTTTAATTACTGCAAGTAAACATGAAACTATATCTTTGTAGGGAAGGTTCTTGAAGGACCTGATGCTGTATTTGGGAGGTCCCTTCGCATTTATTTGCGTACATGGATGAATAGCTCCCTTGTGTTCGTCACGGGACTGCTTAGGACAATAAAAAATTAGCTGGCTAAAACATTCTCAAGTTGTGAATAACAACTTCTCTTGAGGCTTATACGTTCCTACTCTTTCTCTCTGTCTTACGTGCGTTTCAAAATGAAATGTTACACTACTTAAACATGTTATCTTTAAATATGGGAGTCTGAACACAAAATATACATCTCACAACATTATGCACAATTTCTGAGTGGGATTAATTGTATTACCAAAACCATAATTGCATTACGAAACTTACATTATATATATCTAATATATATATATATATATATATCTATATATATATATATATATATATATATATATATATATTTGAAAAAAAAGTGTATGTTGGGATTAAAGATTAGGAGGAATTAATAAGGCAGTCAATCTACAGTAATATTTCTGCATATCTAGTAATGTTAAGCACATAAAAATCCTGAAAGGGAACCTCAGTATAATGCGCAATTTTAGACAATTGAAAATCTCTGGAATTCCCAGGATTAAGACTAATTTTATCCTGGAATGCCGAGACAAAGGAAAAGTTCCAAAACGACAATCGCTAATTACAGACAGGAAATAATTAACTCGATACTGTTACTGAATAGATAATAAATGTAGTCACCTAATACATAAATGTTTCTGTGTTAATGTCAGTTACTTGCAATGATAATATGCTTTAAACAATTTCTAGGTTACAAATGAAAGTTTCTTAAAAAAAGGAACTAACTCCACAACATAGTTATCAATATAAACAATAAAGGGAAGTACCCATTCAAGTAACATAGCCCATAATCAAATATCTTCCTCCGTGTCTTTTGCAATACAATGGAGCAAAGGCTGCTTTGTAAAGGCACAAAACACTATAATGCAGTGTAGAGATAGTGACCAGAGTTCAACTCAAATAACACTGATCATAAAAGAAATTTAAATCTAAGACTGAATCAAAACACAGCAAGGCATACTCTGCTTGAGGACATTAGTGTTTCCTATCATAATCAGCATGCCACATCAGCTTTTTGGTCTGCCAAGTTGATCTTCAGGGTGGTTCAGTCCGCTCCATTTGCTCTGGACTCATAAGATTATGAAGTTGATCCATGTGTGGAGAGATGTTGGGTACTGTGGGTGTAGATGGTACCTCTATCGCCATGTCTGTAGTTAGAAGAGGCAAATCCATATGAGGAGGACTGGTGACATCGACTACTTGAGCTGTTTTAGGTGTTGATGGTGTAGTTGATCTATTTTCTGTGTTCCGAGGTGTTGCTGAGGGTGTTGGCTTAGTTGATTGCCCTTAGGTGCAATGGTCTTCTTGCTCCATAGGCAGAGGCATGTGGGGTTTATGTGATCCAATGTCTTTGTAAACACACATCCATCAAGATGTAGGATACACTGGGATGAAATGCCATAGGAATTTTCTGTTTTTCTGAGTGTGACCTGCCCTGATCCATCCCAACTAACTACATACTGGTCAAATTGACAGACCTCAATCACAACTCCAGTTTTGTCCCGTTTCAATGGGTGTGGACCTGTATGGTTTTGTATATGCACATGATCCTCTACGATCAATGCAGTTAGTCATTTCGTATGTTGCTCTAGCTTCTCTGCCATTATCATTCGGTGCTGCCACAGTGCTGCCTCACACAATGTCAAAGTGTTGTGGTTGGTAATAACCAGGTAGGATCGGTATGAAGTCACGAATAGGATGGCCGAATGTACACCACATTAGTGGGGACAATTTGGTGTCTCTGTCTGGTGTGTTTCTATACTGTAAAATAGCCTGTTGGAAGGAATCAGTCTTAAGACTTCCATCTGGTTTTGCATTGTCCATTATAAGGCATTTTACAGATTTTGCCCCAACTTCCACATGACAATTACCATGAGGAAAGGCCACTGATGATAATCGATGAAGAACCCCCAAGTCATTGGGGAACATGCAAGTAGAAGAAGTGGTAAATTCTGAACCCCAGTCCGATGCCAGTTCATCAGGTATGCCAAATGTGTTGAAGGTATGACAAACGCACTCAATTAGACCATCTACCCCACCATGTGCATGCTCAACTATAGGACAATAAGTAGTTGCAACCTTTATACAGAAAAAAGTCTGTGCATATGCACTGGAAAAGGTAGGTAGGGTTGTAGTATTATAATTTGTTGGCAATACTGATCATCACTACCATTTTTGTTTTGGTAACACTCCACTCATTGTTTACAATGGTGGCACGTGTTGTGGTAGGTCCTAGCTATCAAACTATTTCTTTATGTTGTTTTGTTTATTATGTTTTCTAATGTTAATGTTTTGTAGCATGATTGTCATAAGTTATGTGCTTGTGTTCATGTGTGCAAGAATGTTGTTAGTTATTGTTGTCTGTTTTTCTAATACAGATGTGGTAGTTTGGTAATGTGCTGAATAAAGCTTGGAATCTGTCACCAAGTGTTTACTTTCATTACAATTTATTCAACACATTACCCATCATGGCCAAGCTGCTGAAGCCGTCCAGACTGGACACAGATCCCAGCTCACCCACTGCAGCCAAAGAGTGGAAGCACTGGCATAAAACATTCACCAACTTCATAGAAGAAAGTGGAGATGCTGCACCAGACAAGTTTAGGGCATTAGTGAATTGTGTGTCCCCGAGTGTGTATGAACTCATTGAAGATTGTAGTACCTTTGAGAGTGCAATCGCCAAACTGGAGAGTGCTTATGTCAAGTTGCCGAATGAAGTTTTTGCTAGGCATGTTTTGGCGACACGACGATAGCAGTCAGGAGAATCCCTTGACGAATTTCTGAGGGAGCTACATAAGCTAAGCAAGGATTGTAACTTCCAGTCAGTCACAGCTGAGCAATATCGGCAGGAGCTAGTACGTGATGCATTTATCAATGGTATTGCCTCAGCATTTATTCGTCAGCGCCTACTAGAAAATAAGTCACTGAACCTGGAGGCTGCACACAGTCAAGCTCGTACGTTGGATCTTGCCCAGCGTAGTGCTGACGTGTATACATCTCCACCCATTCCTCATACTGCTGCTTTAGTTCCAGAGCGGCAGGCACAGCCCAGTGGTGACCAGCAGCAGCAGCCAACAAAAGAAGAAGCAGAAAGAAGTTCACCTGGAGATTCAGCTGTTGCTGCTGCTTACTTATCTAAGAGGAAATGCTATTTTTGTGGTAATGCACTCCACAGTACAGGTAGAGTGAGTTGTCCTGCACGTACTGTTAAATGTAACAAATGTGGTAAAACAGGTCATTTTGCAAGTCTGTAAATCAAAGGCTTCAGGTAGGACTACTGCTGCATTGTATAACCCCACTTTGCTTACAATAGCTGCCACTTATCCAAAGAATCTTTCACATGCAGCTACAAACATCACTGTAAATGGCCATTCATTGAAGGCACTAATTGATTCTTGTAGCTCAGGTAGTTTTATACATGAGGAAGTAGCACAGAAACTAAGTTTGACAATAGTTCCTGTAGGTACAGCAGCCTCAATGGCATCAAAATCTTTAAACACTAGTTCCCCTGGGTTTGTTACAGCAGACTTAGTGCATCTTGATCAGAGATATCCTCGTATCCAGCTCGAGGTCCTGAAGGATTTATGTTGTGATGTTATCTTAGGTTATGACTTTCAAAAGCAACACCAGAGCGTAACTTTTCAATATGGAGGGAATAAACCAAGTTTAAAGATAACTGGAGCCAAACCTGCCTGTATATTAGCAACAGCTGATATCGATGAACCGTCATTGTTTCCGAACTTGCCTCAACAGTGTAAACCCATTGCAGTTAAATCTAGACGCTATAGCCAGGATGACCAGCTGTTTGTAAAAGACCAGATATCACACTTAATATCTGAAGGTATCATTGAGCCAAGTATATCCCCTTGGAGAGCACAGGTTGTAGCAGTCAAAGATCCACTTGTAAGGCACAAAAAGAGACTTTGCATTGATTATTCCCAGACCATTAACCAATACACAGAACTAGATGCATACCCCCTCCCAAGGATAGAGGATATGGTACATGACCTTGCAAAATATAAGGTGTTCTCCACATTTGACTTGAAGAGTGCATATCACCAAATCAGCATTAAAGAGAGTGAGAGGAAGTACACTGCTTTTGAGGGTGCAGGGAAATTGTTTCAGTTTTGTAGGATTCCATTTGGTGTCACGAATGGTGTAGTAGCTGCATTCCAAAGAGCTATGGACAAACTAGTTGAAGATGAGAACCTCAAAGATACTTTTCCATATCTAGATAATATTACTGTAGGTGGATTAACTCAGGCTGAACATGATGGAAACATTCAAAAGTTCTTGGAGGTGGTTCGGAAACGGAAGCTTACCCTCAATGAAGTGAAATCGGTTGTGTCTGTTCCTACAGTCAATGTTCTAGGGTATTGTGTCGGTAATAATGTGATAAAGCCTGACCCTGACAGATTACATCCCCTTCAAGAATTATCGCCTCCCACAAATATGGGATCTCTGCGAAGAGCTCAAGGGTGTTTGCATATTATGCCAAATGGATCCCTGGTTTTTCTGATATGATTCATCCCTTAATGAACACAAAAACTTTTCCACTGAGTGAGCCAGCACTAGCTGCTTTTAACTCCTTAAAATAACAACTTATGGATGTTTCACTATGGTCTGTGGATGAGAGCCTTCCCTTTGTTGCGGAGTGTGATGCTTCGGAAGTTGCTGTTTCAGCAGTCTTAAACCAGGGTGGCCGGCCGGTAGCTTTCATGTCAAGAACGCTCCAGGGTAGTGAGTTGCATTATCCAGCAGTGGAAAAGGAGGCTACAGCTATTATTGAAGCTGTTCGCAAGTGGAGCCATTTCTTAGCGAGACGACATTTTACTCTGATTACTGATCAGCGATCCATGATTTTCATGTTAGACAGCAGGAAGAGAACTAAAATAAAGAATAACAAGATACAAGAGTGGAGGTTGGAGCTGGCATCGTACAGCTATACCATACAGTATCATCCTGGGAAACAGAATATTGCACCGGACACCCTGACTCGTGCCTATTGTTGTTCTATTTCTTTAATGTCGAATCTCACTGACATCCACGAGAACCTCTGCCATCCTGGGGTCACTCGTCTTTTGCACTTTGTGCGATCCAAAAACCTCCCCTTTTCAACAGATAACGTGAAAAGAGTGTGTGCTTCTTGTAAAATCTGTGCACAACAAAAACCGCAATTCCATCGTCCAGGAAAAGGAGTCCTCATAAAGGCCACCCAGCCAATGGAACATCTTTGTATTGATTTCAAGGGGCCTCTGCCCTCTACCAAAAACAACAAGTACATTCTTACGGTTATTGATGAGTATTCATGTTTCCCCTTTGTGTTTCCCTGTCCAAACATGCATTCTAAAACAGTGATCAAATGTCTTGAATCTATCTTTAGCCTTTGTGGAATGCCTAGTTTTATTCATTCAGATCAAGGTCCTTCTTTAATGTCCCAGGAACTGAAAATGTACCTTTCTCAGAAAGGGGTTACAACAAGCAAAACAACACCTTATCATCCGATGGGGAACGGCCAGGTTGAGAGATACAATGGTATTATTTGGAAATCTATTCGTTTAATACTTGCAACTCGTGACTTGAAGACTCAACACTGGGAGATAGTACTTCCTGAGGTTTTGCATTCAGTTAGGTCGCTCTTATGTACAGCAACCAATGAAACCCCTCATGAACGTTTCTTTAGGTTTCAGTGACGCTCTAGTCTTGGAAATACATTACCATCATGGCTTTTGACTCCTGGACCCGTGCTATTGTGACGACATGTTAGGTCTAGCAAACATAAACCGTTAACTGATCAGGTTCAACTCATGAATGCAAACCCAATGTATGCAAATGTCAAATATCCAGACGGAAGAGAATCAACTGTGTCTACTCGTGACTTAGCTCCAAGTCCTGAGGGTGCAACGATTCCTGTACACCAGGTTGAATCGTTAAGAGAGATGTAGTCCCCAAATACACCTGGAGTGCAGGATGCACAAACTCATGTTACACCTGAAGTGCAGGATGCACAAACTCATGACAGTTCACAAGCTCATGATAACCGTGATTCTCATGTACCCAGTGAGCCCACTGAGCTAAGAAGATCCACTCGTGTGTCAAGGCCTCCTGATCGCTACGGATGGGATTAAACCGATACATTTGTTTAGTTTAACAGTGAATTTTTCTAGGAGGGGAGAATGTAGTATTATTATTTGTTGGCAACACTGATCATCACTACCATTTTCGTTTTGGTAACACTCCACTCATTGTTTACAATAGTGGCACGTGTTGTGGTAGGTCCTAGCTATCAAACTATTTCTTTATGTTGCTTTGTTTATGGTTATGTTTTCTAATGTTAATGTTTTTTAGCATGATTGTCAAAAGTTATGTGCTTGTGTTCATGTGTGCATGAATGTTGTTAGTTATTGTTGTCTGTTTTTCTGTTACAGATGTGGTAGTTTGGTAATGTGTTGGATAAAGCTTGGAATCTGTCACCAAGTGTTTACTTTCATTACAAGGGTCATACAGAGGTGTTGGGGGTGCACTGGGGTTCGATGGGGCAATCTGATTGCATAGCTGGCAATGTGCACGCAAATTCCTGATGGCTGGGGTTATACCTGGCCAAAAGACGGATGAGTCTGCTCTTACTCTCATTATTGTAACACCCTGATGTGCAGAATGTACTGAGTCCAAGACCTCCTGCCTGAGCGAAGGTGGGACCACTTGTAAAGGATCACTCCATCCACCATGTGCAAGTGATCCCTAAGGGGGAAGTATTCTCGGATGCACTTGGGGATTTCCAGACGGTTGTCTGACATGCCTGAATCGATGTCTTCTAGTAGGGTTTGCATGTCAGGGTCACTAGATGTAGCCAGACATCTAGTGACTTGAGGGCTTTCAAAAAAGAGACTGCTGCAATTTCAGCCGTATCATCTATCAATATGTCCAAGTCATGTGTACAGAGTCCGTCCATTAACGAGGAACTGTGGGTGATGTCAAGTATACAGGATTGGACTAAGTCTATGTTATCTATAAGGAGTATCCTTTCTGGCTGGTCTGTCGGATGTCGGAAAAGACTATCAGTTGCGAGATGTTTGACACCTGGTATGTGAACCATCTGAAATTTGTACTACAGTGTCTTTTCCTTCAGGTTTCTGAGGCATGAGTTTGAGATGTTTTCAAGGGACCTGGCGCCAAACACTTTCAGTAACGGCTTATGATCAACGGCAATGATCAATCGACAATAGCCCACTACAAAGTACCTGGCTTTATCTAGACCATGCACTACTGCCAATTGTTTCACCTTTGATTGGGTCACATATCAATTCTGCACTGTGTGAAACACTGCCCACAAGTGTGATTTTCCAGCCATCTTTACAACAGAATGGTCCTGATACTGGACACCTGCAGTTTCTGTAACAGCCAGAAGGCTAGTCCATCCTTGGACCAATCTGTTGTTAAGCATGTTGGCTTTTTAGGGTCAAATTTTGTAATTCCCTGTTCAATTTCAAAGGCTGTTACACTCTATGACACATTGAATAGGTCTTGAAGCTCGTCTATCCACTTCAGAAGTTGTCGAAACAGCATCATTTTGTCGGCCATACTAAATGCATATGCAACCTGATTGACAAGTCCAAACCAGCGAATGTCTGTAATGTTTTTTGGTTTAGGGAAATCAAATATAACTCGAAGGAACTTTTTACAAGGCCTAACATTGTCAGGTATTATCTCAAAACCAGCTAATTCAACCATATCTTTGGCAAAGGCAAATTTCTTGGGATTCAAGGTTATGCCATTTTTAACACACAAGTCAAGCCAATGGACTTACTGAAAAAAGCTTTCCTATATAGAATCAGACCACAAAAGTACATCATCCACACATTTAGTTTTGTTTGAAAATTCTGTTACCAGTTCATCATATCTTCATGTATAACCATCACCTGATGAATATAGCCCTGGGGTGCTGTCTTGTATCTATATCGTCCTCACTGATTACAACAAGATCCAGGTTACTGAAACAATTCCCAGATATGAACAGAGAAATGAGACATATTTGTCCCACAAATAAAATAGTCACACTGCAAAAAGTATAGTCTCTTCATTCTGTAAATATACACAATCAGGGCTATTAATACGGTAATAATTCGGCTCATAAAGGCCAACAGAGCGACAGAGTTCCTGTCAAAGAGATGTGGTCTCCATTAACACACATTGCAATTAACAAGATAATAATGATACATTTCATAAATGAGCCCATATAGACAAAACTGTAATAAGTCTTGTGAATTCAACATGAGAGGAAAAAGGTTCTCTGCAACTACACCCATCATCTCAAACAGTTTGAAGTACTGAAAAAGAATCCATTAATGAAAGTTTTCAATGACTTTCACCTCTTTTGTCCATGCTATCATATTCTACTGTAATCTTTCACACCACCCTTCATCTTCACTCTAAGGTTGGGCTGATAATACCCCAAATAATTATATGAAAAGTTCTCAGGGAAGGTGAAACATAACGCAGGACGAACGAGCATTCTTCTACACCCACCTCATTTAGATGATGTCACAGTCATGTAATGAGCTCATTACACAGAGTTTATGATGTCACCCATCACTTATTTCATAACTTTAGATTTACAAAGGACAGGGTTTTCTACATTCTATATTTTCCCTCTCCTTTAACTTGTCTCAAAAGATAAAAATTATTCCTCATTGGTTCCATCCACCGTAAACTGCCGGACACAGACTGCATGCAAATCCAAGGTGACCTTCTTCTGCCTGATACCAACATTGTGAAGTGTAACATCAACAGAACGACGTTTATGTAACCCTCCCTTCCTGACCATTTTTATAAGCCAGCAATAGCTACAGTCTAAATATGTAATAGGAGCTCGGCCTACCCACTTTGCTAGGCTCCCACCCAACCATAGTTCATACAAAATAATTTTTATATAATTAAATCAAACACACACTTGGCTGGCTCAAAAAAAATAGAATAGAATATAACTAATAAAAATCTAAAATATGAAGACTACTTGTCCATTTCAACTAAGAAAAACTCCTTTTCCAACATATTTTTCTTCATAGCTGAACTTCCAAGACTTCCAGCTCATGGATGGCCTGTGGTTGCACAAGCCCATGTTGAGTACGGTGCCTGCAAATGCTTGGCGTAGAAAGACTCCTCAAAGACACAGTATGGCATGTGCAAATCATTGGCATAAAAATACTCCTCAAAACGCAGCATAGCGTGTGAAGATGTGCTGCCCATAGACATCTGACAAGGTTCCTATCGAAAAACAGAAGGCGTGAGGGGCCGGAGATTATCAGAAAACTGGTAAACTGCTCCCATCTTGCTACTGCATCAATCTTGGCTCATAGAGGCTGCGCCGTGAAGACGCCTTTGAAGAACTGGTGTATGCCATAAGTCTGTCATGTCATCGGTCAATAAAAACAAGACATCAACTCTAGTTCTACCGATCTGTCACTGCAAAGATAACTCACAAAACAGCAAAGAATTGTCTCCCAAAAATTCAACAACTACAAAACTGAGAAACTACTCAGTTAACACCACCAGAATAAAACCAACGTGCCAAAACTGGATGTACTAAATAACTTCTGAAGAAACTTTCGGCGTCAATAGAAAAAATGGATGACTGAACTCACCAAAACAATTCAAAAACTCCAAAAGAAAAAAAAAACATAACTGCGAAAATACAATCCCACAAAATAATAAGTCACCACCACAATAAGAAAAATCACAGCAAAAATCAACTACTCCAAGTAAAACACCAAACTGCTAAAAAGAAACCACAAACTGCCAAGAGAACTGCTACATGTTAAAACCAAAAGAAAGGGACCAACCCCATCCAAATCACAACAAAAAGCCCAAAATAGTCAATTATAATCCAATATCAAACTTTCTCCCAAAGGAAAAAAAACTATATGCATATGAGGAGGGGAAAACTCTAAGGACTTCAACACCATTTTCAAACACAATATTGATTCTCAAAATTATAGCACATACTACGGAAACATCAACCAACCCCTGTAAGTCACAAGAAACCCTCTCAATCGAATATATATTAACCAGGAATTTTCCCCAAACTGTCAAAACTTCTAATACAACTCTATGGTACTACTTATGCATAAATTCCAACATAGATCAACCTGGCCCTCAAATTAAGTAAAAACCCGAGAGGTAAATAATGTAAAAAGAATCTGACAAAATCTCAGTAAGCCATTGCAAACACACAGAAAAATTAAAACAACCCATAACCCAAAACCAAATTCCACGCAAAGAGAATGAAAATGCAAAATAGCTCCATCTGAACACAATTACATAGTTCTTTTAATCTTAGATATATGTGTCAACCTAGACAAACTTTTATTCTCATCTAAGATGAAAAATCTATTCCTCTTAATTTCAACAACCCAAAACGGACCCTTAAACTTAGGACCTAGTTTAGCTGGCTACAGACGTTAACTTTCACAAAGACTTTGTTACCAACAGCAATAATAACATTACCAGACTTTCAAGATTTCACTGTGACTAAAAGATCCGAAATTGGAATACAGGATAAAAGGAATAAAAAAACACGAAAATGTTGACCAAACTATACGTAGCTGCACACCATACTACTCACACTACAGTGTATATAACTAAGGAAAAGATAAACAGCCGTAGAAACCAAGGACCTAACTGTATCATCACAACTAGTGGGAATGGACAATAAATAAAATGCTCCTCGTGCTGGATAACCAAACAATGCTTTTGAAGGAGACATACCTATTGTATTGCTAACCATAATATTAATGCTATGCCGGACTTGTGCTATATACCGATCCTAATTTACATCATTAGCCTATACAGTAACTCGTAGCGCTTCTAAAATTTTTCTGTTGGCTCTTTCGCATAGCCCATTAGCTTCTGGTCTGTATGGGATAATGGTCACTTATTTTATCCCCATAACTTCTACAAGGCATTCTAAAATCTTATTCACAAATTCCACCCATTATCAGTTATAAGTATTTCCGGTATGCCATAACAACAAATAAATCCATGAAAGATTATAGCAACTTCTTCCGCAGATTCCTTCTTTAAAGGAAAAATCTCAACAAACCTAGTCAACTCATCAAAAACAGCTAACAGATATTTATGACCATATCTTAGGGTGACCAGACGTCCCCAGTTTCTGGAGACAGTCCCTGTTTTTAGTGACCTATCCCCGGCCACTGCTGTCCCTGAAAATGTCCCCGGTTTTCACTGTGACTAAAAGATCCGAAATTGGAATACAGGATAAAAGGAATAAAAAAAAAACGAAAATGTTGACCAAACTATACGTAGCTGCACACCTTACTACTCACACTACAGTGTATATAATTAAGGAAAAGATAAACAGCTTTGCACGGCATAATTTGTGAGATGACCTTCCAAGAACATGTAACCAAATTTCCTGCTAAACCATTGTCAATATCGTCATGCACGTCCCTGACTCCCTCCCCTCTTGCCTTAATTCCTGCCAGCAGCCAGCCAGCACCACTCACTGCTGTCATCCAGCGGTGCTTTGCCTGTAGATATGATTTGAATGCTGTTCAATCACTGGTAAGTAGTCATTAAACTATAGCCTACCTTAATTTAATAGATTGTATTTTTATTCAATTCCTTTGCAATTTTGGATAAATAGAGTGAGAGAAACTTTTGAATGCTGCTTTATGAATGGTAACGGCTGCAGTGTCCCGTTGTAGTTTTTCAGTGACAAAAACACATCATGTTTTGGAGGTTTGTGTGGCTCATCTGTTATGTATGACGTCATGTCGCGGTAGGCTCAGACAGGTGGAACTATTCCAAAGGCACAGCATCTTCAGATAATATCCTTTTTGGTTTTTATTTGTCAGCTGAAGATATAAGATTGAGATGGTAAATATGTAGGTAGTATTATTTTCTTTAAGTACCCCTGGTAAAAAAATTTTTTAGAAAGCAGCGTTTTCTTATTTTTTACAACCAATTTTCTCTTGCACCATGGGTACCACCATTAATGTGTGGCTCATCTGTTATGTGTGACGTCATGTCGCGGTAGGCTCAGACAGGTGGAACTATTCCAAAGGCACAGCATCTTCAGATAATATCCTTTTTGGTTTTTATTTGTCAGCTGAAGATATAAGATTGAGATGGTAAATAAAGAAGTAGTCTGTAGTAGGCCTAGTTAGGTATATGCAGCCCTAAATTCTAAAACCCCATTAATTAAACTAGTTAAAAAGGACTAAGTGAAGGCCCTCATTAATTAATGGACATACACACACACGTTTAGAAAACTGCCATTCACCCCATCACATCACGCACATGCCGACTGACATGAATAAATTTCAATTCAAATGCATACAAGTGGAGGCACCATAGTATAGATAGTGGTAGATAGCTGTTCTATTTTCGTCGGTACCATGGTCTGTTCAGAGGGAAAACATATTATATAAATTTCATGGCCGTACCTAATAACCTGATCCTAATTTCATCTTTTAAATCTGTTGGCAAGAAATGGTCTGAACAGACAATGGTTTGCGTGGAAGGTTGAAAGGTTTTGATGTTGATATCCCTTCGAAGAGCCATCAGCCAGTGATTTGATTTCTCTCTATTTAACAGAATCCTGTGGAATGATATGCCTTTTGGAAACTTGCCAGAAGTATTGGCATAACCAAACGCCATACAAGTTGGCATTTTAGATGCTATTTGAATGACAATTGACCTAAAACACGAGGACAACACCGAGAACCAATACTCTACTATACTTTACTGCACTTGTTATTGTGAGGCAACTGTGACATGCAACACTGCGTCATTGATACTAATCCACCAGATGGCAACATTGTCGAATCCTGGATAAATGGCACTCTCCATTGAAGTACCTCAGTGCTAATTTTAAATTAAATTGTAAAAAAATGGGATTGTGTACAGATTCGAGCAATGGCTCATTTTTTAGCTCATTAAAAGTTCTGTTTGGCAAAATTTAATAGCTAATAACCAGAAGTTCCCTTTTAATCTTCACTGGCTTACAAGCATTGCACACAGCGCAAAACCTAACAAAATCCTCAATGGAAGAAGCCATGTTCTTCCAGAAACATTTCATGCGTATCTCATGATATGTCTTTTCATTCCCCAAATGTGGACTACCAAATTCACAATAAACAATCCTGAGGACTGTAGGAATCAAACTCTTTGTGGCCACAATCTTAGTCATATCCCCTTTATCATCACTGCTTCGCAGCTGATATTTAACCTTCCTAACTAAATAACAAATCATCCTCTAATTCTAATCCTGCAAAAGACAACTTGTGTATAGGGTCAACTGCAGGAGATATGAACAAACTCTGCTATAGAGGATAAACTGCAGGATACAGGAACAAAGCCCTTTGTAGAGGGTCAACTTCAGGAGATAAAACAATTCCCGTCATAAATGGTCGACTGGGGGAGGTAAAAACAAATCCCACTGTAGAGGGTTAACTACAGAAGACTAGAAGAAAGCATTTTACATAGGCACAAATACTTGAAGATAAAAACAAACCCCTCTGCAAAGAGCTAACTGGACGAGATAAAGACAAAGCCCATTACTGAGGGTCAATTGCAAGAGGTAAGAACAAAGCTTACTGCATAGGGTCCACTGCATAAGATAGGAACTAAGCCTGCTGTGTGCAGCCTACAGCAGAGGGTCAACTGTTGGAGATAGGAACTTCGCCCCCCTGTAGAGAGTTAACCGCATAAGGTAGGAAGAAAGTTTGTTGCAGAAGGTCAACTAAAGAAGATAGGAACAAAGCCTGCTTCTGAGGGAAGACTAAAGGATGCAGGAAGAAATCCCATTGCAGAGGGTCAACAGCAGGAGATAGGAAAAAATCCCTATACAAAGGGTCAATTGCAGGAGATAAAAATAAAGCTTGCTATTGAGGGTTAACTATAGAAGATAGGAGCAAAGCCCGCTATAGAGGGTCATCTTCATTAGGTAGTAACAAAGCCTACTGTAGAGGGTCAAATGCAGGAGATAAGAAAAAAACTTTCTCCAGAAGGTCAGCTACATGGGATAAGAACAAATCCTGCTGCAGTTGGTCAACTTCAGGGGATAAGAACAAAGCTTGCTGTGAAGGGTCACCTGCATGAGATAGTAACAAATCCCAGGGTCAACTGAAGAAGATAGGAAGAAAGCCCTCTGTAGGGGTTCACCTGCTGGAAATAGGAATAAAGCCATTTGTTGAGGATCAACTGCAGGAGACAGGAACAAAGCCCACTGCAAAGGGGCAACTTCAGGAGGTAGGATCAAAGCCCATTGTGGAGGGTGTGATGGTAATTGCTTCATAGCAAAGAAAGATAAAGGAAAGGAAAACGCATTTTCGAGAAGTTTGGCAGCAAGGAGGCATTAGAGCATTGTGTTGGAGGTGCTAGTTCTCATGATGGTTCTAGAATCGGCAGGAGTGTTGTGGAACTCGTCAGGTGCCGTCGTGACGTGAGAAACGCCGCAATTTCTGATGCAATACCTCGTCTAGATTCATCTAAGAAGTTCCGGTAATCTTGTGAGTTTGTGACGCTTGCCGTAGGCCCTGCCCCCAGGATGCCGGCTGTATAAATACGACGGACAAAGTAGGAGGAAGCAGAGATCACCAGTTAGTCACAGAGAGATATCCTCAGTAAGAGCCACAGATCAGATTATCAGTGAGAGATCAGCAGCAGCAGAGATCATCCGAGAGAGATAAGAGAAAAAAGAAACCAACGAAGGATCAGAGGAAAAGTTGCTCGAGAGTTGGTTGGATTCTGGTCTAGTCGTCTTCAGGAGTGGACGACCGAGTTATCTCGACGTTGAGCAGATTTCAGAGAAGAAAATATCCTAGAGGTTTTGGGGAGTTTCTGCCTTCCAAGTATCAAGAGTAGACATTATTTTCTGCAATATGGAGTCAAGAGGACGTCTGCAATCGCCGTTCTCCTTTTGTGAAGTCATCGCTTCGAGTCGCAAAACTAACTAGCAAGTATTTTAATTACCTCGCTGTTCCATCAGTTCATGCAGTGTAAGATTCTATTTTCTTTTATGTAAATAGGAGATACCATTCTGCATTTACCTTTGTTAGTAAGCTTGTAAATAAACCTTTGTTGTGTTAGTGTTTCTTTCTATATTCGTATCCCCAGTTTAAACTGTTGGTGTTGAAATTTTTTTTTCTATTATTTATTTCATATCGAACCTGTAGTGGACCTCTCTCAGAGGCCGTAACATTGTGGCGACCTTGCCAGGATATCAACACTTTAACAGTTTGAAATGGAGAATATAGAAAGAGCCAGAATGAGTGAGATGGTGAAAGAGTTTATTGAGTCAGGCAAGCTTCTAGGTCTAGAGGGGAATTATTTCCGTGAGTAGGTTGAAAAGAAAGAAAGAGAAAAGTATGAGAGAGATGAAAGAGCAGCTGAGAGAGAGGAAAGAGCAGCTGAGAGGGAAGTGCAGGAAGCGAGAGAAGCAATGAAAATGCAGCAAGAGAGAGAAGCAATGAAAATGCAGCAAGAGAGAGAAATGTTGGTAATGCAGCAGGAAGAGAGAGAGACAGAGCGTATGCATGAGCAGGAAGATAGAGAAAAGGTATGTATGCATGAGCAGGAAGAGAGAGAGAAAGAGCATATGCATGAGTTGGAAATTGCTCAGTTAAGGGAAAGTACTCGTAACAGTCGGTCAGGCGAGAACGAAAACTAAACTGATACATTAGTTATGAGTGCAGTGCTAAAATTAGTACCAAAGTTTGATGAGGAAGATGTTACGACATATTTCATGTGTTTTGAGAAGTTAATGGAAAGAGTAGGTTCTCCTAAAGAAACGTGGACTTTATATTTGCAGTCAGTTTTGAGGGGTAGGGGACTTACTGTGTAGTATAGTTGCATGTCTAAGGAGGAATGTGATAATTACGATATTGTGAAAGAAACTGTTCTTAGCGCGTATAGGTTAGTACCGGAGGCGTACCGTAAGAAATTTAGAAATTTGATAAAGGATGAAAATATTACGAATGTAGAATAGGTAAGAAGTTAGAAAGGCTGTTTTTTGATTGGTTAACTTCTGCTAAGGTTGAGGATTTTGATAGTTTGAAGAACTTAGTGTTGTTAGAAAACTTCAAAGATAACATATCCCCTGAGATTAAACTTTATATAGAGGATAGGCGAGAAGTATCTTTTGCAGGAGCAACTAGGCTAGCTGACGAATATAGTCTAACTCATAAAGGTTTCAGTCCTAGTAATAGCAATGTGAGTAAAAGTGACTATTCCTGTTATACTTGCGGAAAACCTGGTCATACGTCTAAGGTTTGTAAGAGTAAAGTGGCATCTAGTGGCTCAGAATTAACTTGTTTCTGATGTAATGGGAAAGGGCATTTAGCGAGAAATTGTGCAGTAGAAAGGAAGGATGGTAAGAAACCAGTATCTCTAGTTAACTTTTCGTCAAGTAGGAATGATGTAATGAGAGAAACTAGGAAAATTTTTGGTGAATTTCTGTCAGAAGGCGTAGTTTCCTCTCTTGGAGGAGTAGATTCGAGAGAAGTAGTCTTGCTTCGAGACACAGGAGCTGCTGTCTCACTGATTAGGAGAGAGTGTATGCCGAACAGGGCAGAAATCAATATGGAAGAGAAAGTCATGTTGGGTGGATTTCCTAACACTTGTGTTCTTTGTCCTTTGTTGAAGTTGAATTTAGAAAGTCAGGTAGTGTCAGGAGAAGTGAAACTTGCAGTTGTGGACAGTTTGCCCATCGAAGGCATTGACATTATTGTCGGCAATGACTTAGCTTTATCCAAGAATGTGAATTCTGTTGTGAGGAATATTCCAGTGCCTGAAATGGTAGTAACTAGGTCAGGTTTAGATACAGACATAGACAACAATCATAATTTGTTCGTGGATTGATCTGAACGAGAGTGAGTTCATGGATTCAAACGAGTGTGAGTTCGTGGATTCGAACGTGAGTAAGTTCGTGGATTCAAACGAGTGTGATAGAGGTGGCGAGGTTGATCTTGGCATGAGTGTGGCCGAGAAACCTAACTCTATCGTCGACAGTGATAGCCAAGGGGAAGGCGTAGCTGTCGAGAGTAACGTAGTAAATGTACCAGTATCTAGTACTAGGTACGGTGATGAATTAGGCTCTAACATTTTGGATAAGGATGAGCTAGTCAAGTTGCAGAGAGAGGATGAGACACTAACCCGAATTTTTTAATGTGAGCTGGATGATGATCTCGATGATGTGTGTAAGGAAACTTTTTGTTTAAAGGACGAAGTTTTGTGTCGTTATGTTCGACCGAAGTCAGGTAGTAAAGGGGAAATCACCGAACAATTAATGGTTCCTAGGAAGCTTCGTGAGCTAGTTTTGAAGTTAGCACACGATGAGCAAGGACATTTGGGAGTAAATAAAACTTTCAAGTGTATTAGTAGGGCATACTTTTGGCCTAAAATGAAAAAAGATAAAGAGGTATGTTTTAAGCTGTCATGAATGCCGAATTGCCAGGAAACCGAATCAAGTAATCCCCAGAGCTCCGTTGTGTAATATTCCTTTGGTAGGCGAACCTTTTGAGAATGTAGTTATCGATATGGTTGGACCTTTGCCTAGAAGTAAGGGAGGGAATATATATCTGTTGACAATCATTGATAGACTAACTCGCTATCCCGAGGCGGTACCCGTAAGAAGCGGCAACGCGAGGACCATAGTTAAACAATTGTTGAATTATTTTTCTAAGTTTGGTCTGCCCCGTACTATACAGAGTGATAATGGTAGTAATTTTGTATCCAAATATTTCAAGGATAGAATGAAAGAGTTAGGCATCAAACTCGTAACTTCCACACCTTATCATCCCGAATCACATGGCATTGTGGAGAGATTTCATCAAACATTAAAGAGTAGCTTACGGAAATTGTGTAAGAACTTCGAACACGACTGGGAAGAAAAGTTACCATTCGTTCTGTTAGCTTTAAGGTTAGCCCCGAGCGACACTACCGGATTTAGTCCATTTGAGCTTGTTTTCGGTCACACCACTAAAGGTCCTTTGGAAATGTTAAAATGTAACTTAATGAATAAAGAAGGTAGTGAGGACTACATCACTAATCTAGAGTATTATAAAAACAGTTTAAGGGATGCTTGGCAACTAGCGAAGGAGACCAAGAGGGAGAGTCAAGGGTAAACTAAACGAAAACATGATCTTAGAGCGATAGAGAGACATCTCTGTATAGGAGATAAAGTTTTAGTATTAGTCCAGATAGAAGGTCCCTCTTTATCGTATAAGTTCGAAGGTCCTTTTTCAGTTTTAGAGAAGAAGGGGAATCTGAATTATTTAATAGATATGGGTAAACGTAGAGCAAAGTGGCTGCATGTAAATTTGCTCAAGAAATATAATGAACGCCCCATGCCTGTAGTGACGGTGTCCCAGAAAGAAGTCAGCTTTGAGAAAAACTCTGAGGTGCTTAAGAATTTTGAAGTTTTTAATCAGGGTTTAGAAGAGGGAAAGGTGAGGGATGTACATAATGTTTTAGTGAATTATCCTGAAACTATTAGTGACAAACATGATATTGAGTTGCAGGACACGAAACCCATTAGGCAAAGTCCATATCGTCTGAACCCAGAAAAGGCAGAATCTGTGAGGAAGGAAATTAGTTACATGCTAGATAATGATTTGATAGTACCTAGCGAGAGTGAATGGAGTTCCCCGGTAGTTCTTTTGAAAAAGGAAGATGGATCAGATAGATTGTGCATTGATTTCCAGAAGGTAAACAGTGTAACGAAGGAAAGTAATTTTCCTTTACCCAGGATTGACGATTGCTTAGATAGAATCGGAAATTCCAAGTTCATCTCAAAGCTTGATTTGGCTAAAGGTTATTGGCAAGTACCTTTAAGTGAACGAGCCCGGAAATTTTCCGCCTTTATAACGCCATTTGGTAGTTTCGAGCCCAAAGTTATGGCTTTTGGCTTGAAGAACGCAGCCAGTACCTTCCAAAGGTTAATGAATAAAGTTTTAAATGGCATCAACAACTGTGTCGTGTACTTAGATGATCTTGTGATATTTTCAGAGACTTGGGAGGATCATGTAAGGATTTTGGCGATTCTTGAAGGCCCTTACCAAAGCGAATCTTGTTCTTAATCTAAAGAAGTGCAAATTTGGGAAAGCCTCTATTACTTATCTAGGACATAAGGTAGGTCTTGGTAAAATCTGTCCAAAGGATCGGAACATGGAAGCTATCGTGAATTTCCCAATCCCAACAACTAAAAAACAGGCCATGAGATTTCTCGGAATGGTTTCGTATTTCCGTAGATTCATACCAAATTTCTCGTAAATAATTAATCTGTTTAAGAAAGGACGCAATTTTGTATTTGATGTCGCGTGTGTGGAAGCCTTCAACAAGTTAAAGGCTATAATGATTCATGAGCCAGTTCTATTATTACCCGATTTTGGTAAGGAATTTAATTTAGCGATCGATGCCAGTGATATTGGCGTAGGAGGGGTTTTGTTACAAGAAGTGAATGGAATGAAACTCCCAGTTGCCTATTATTCAAAGAAACTGAATAAAGCGCAACAGAACTATTCCACTATTGAAAAGGAATTGTTTGGTTTAGTTACAGCCTTGCAACACTGAGATTTACGCACGTAGCGGTTCTGTTTTAACTGTGTATACTGATCATAATCCGTTAGTTTATTTGGAGAGGTTTAGGAACAAGAATAAACGTCTAGTGCGTTGGAGTTTAGAATTACAAGACTATAACCTGAAGATAGTTCATATAAGGGGAAAGGATAATTAATGTATTAGCTGATAGTCTCTTTAGAGATTTCTCAAAATGAGTAGCCTAATAACCGTTTTCTGTTATCGCACAAGTGAGTGTGTGAGTGGAGAAGCGTGCGTGTTTGACTGGAATTTAAGGCATTTAATGCAGAATTGGTTTCCCTGCTATTTAATTCTTGTTTTCTCTTTAGAAAAAAAAAATAAAATCCAGTTGAATTTCATTTTGTTCTCTTTGGGGGGGGGGGGGGGACCGTGTGATTGGTAATTGCTTCATAGCAAAGAAAGATAAAGGAAAGGAAAACGCATTTTCGAGAAGTTTGGCAGCAAGGAGGCATTAGTGCATTGCCTTGGAGGTGCTGGTTCTCATGATGGTTCTAGAATCGGCAGGAGTGTTGTGGAACTCGTCAGGTGCCGTTGTGACGTGAGAAACGCCGCGATTTCTGATGCAATACCTCGTCTAGATTCATCTAAGAAGTTCCGGTAATCTCGGGAGTCTGTGATGCTCGCCATAGGCCCCGCCCCCAGGATGCCGTATAAATACGACGGACGAAGTAGAAGAAAGCAGAGATCACCAGTTAGTCACAGAGAGATATCCTCAGTAAGAGCCACAGATCAGATTATCAGTGAGAGATCAGCAGCAGCAGAGATCATCCGAGAGAGATAAGAGAAAAAAGAAACCGACGAAGGATCAGAGGAAAAGTTGCTCGAGAGTTGGTTGGATTCTGGTCTAGTCGTCTTCAGGAGTGGACGACCGAGTTATCTCGACGTTGAGCAGATTTCAGAGAAGAAAATATCCTAGAGGTTTTGGGGAGTTTCTGCCTTCCAAGTATCAAGAGTAGACATTATTTTCTGCAATATGGAGTCAAGAGGACGTCTGCAATCGCCGTTCTCCTTTTGTGAAGTCATCGCTTCGAGTCGCAAGTATTTTAATTACCTCGCTGTTCCATCAGTTCATGCAGTGTAAGATTCTATTTTCTTTTATGTAAATAGGATATACCATTCTGCATTTACCTTTGTTAGTAAGCTTGTAAATAAACCTTTGTTGTGTTAGTGTTTCTTTCTATATTCGTATCCCCAGTTTAAACTGTTGGTGTTGAAATATTTTTTTATTTATTTATTTCATATCGAACCTGTAGCGGACCTCTCTCAGAGGCCGTAACAGAGGGTCAATTGCATGATAGAAAGAAAACACACCAGAGAGGGTCATCTATAGGAAATAGCAACAAAGCCCTTTGTAGAGGGTCAACTGTACTAGACAAGAACTAAGCCGATTACAGCAGGTCAACTGCAGTGTATAGGAACAAATCATGCTGTAGATGTTGCAGGATGTTGGAACAAAGCACTTTGAAGAGGGTCAACTACAGACGATAGGAAGTTCAGCCACATGATATAGTAACAAAGCTCTTTCCAGAGGGGTTTACTGCTGGTGATAGGCAAAAATCCTAATTGGAGGGTCAACCACAGGGGATAGGAACAAAGTGCTTTCCACAAGGTCACCTGCAGGATATAGGAGCAAAGACCTCTGTAGAGATTAAACTACAAGTGATATGATCAAATCCCACAGTAGAGGGTCAACTGCAGGAGATATGAACAAAGCCCTATGTAGAGGTTCAACTAAATGAAATGTAAACAAACCCCACTGTAGTGTTTCAAGAGTTGGAAATAGGAACAAAGCCCACTAGATAAGGCTAACTACAGAGTCAACTGCAGTAGATAAGAAGAAAACCTGCTGTTAAGGTCAACACAGGAGATAGAAACAATACCGGTGTGGAGGGTCAACTGCAGTAAACAGGAACAAAGCCTGTTGTACAAGGTCAACTGGACGACATAAAAACAATGCCCACTGCAGACGGTCAATTGCAGTATTGAGAGATAAAGCCTGCTGTAGAGGGAATTATAAGAGGTTTGACCCATACCCTTTGCAGAGGATCACCTGCAAGAGATAGATACAAAGCTTGCTACAGAATGTCAACTTAAGAAAAAGGAATAAAGTCTGCTGCAGAGGGTCCATTGCAAGAGATGGGAAAAAATCTGTTGCAAAGGATCAACTGCAGGAGATACAAAAAATTGGTTGTAAAGAATCAACTACAGGAGATAGGGAGAAAGCCCAGTGCAGAGAGTCAGCTTTAAGAGATAGGAAAAAATCCATTGCAGATAGGGATAAGTCCTGCTGCAGAGTGTCAACTACAAGAGGTAGGAAGAAAGCCCAGTGCAGAGAGTCAACTACAGGAGATATGAACAAACTCTGCTGTAGAGGATCAACTATGGATATAGGAACAAAGCCCTTTGTAGAGGGTCAACTTCTGGATGTAAAAAAAGTCCCACTATAGAGGTCAGCTGCAGAAGACTGGAAGAAAACACTTGACATAGGCACAACTACTTTATGATAGAAACAAATTCCAATGTAGACAGTTGACTGCAGGAGACAGGAACAAATCCATCTGTAGAGGGTCAACACAAGGAGACATGAGCAAAGCACTCTGCTTAGGTTCAACAATAGGAAATAGGAACAAAGCCCGCTAAAGAGGTATAACCACAGGAAATAGGAAAAAAGGCTCCCTCAGAGAGTTAACTACAGTTGATAGGAAGAAAGCCTGTTGTAAGAGATAGGGATAAATCCTATTGTAAAGGGTCAACTGGAGTAGATGGGAACAAAGCCCAGGTGTACAAGGTCAACTGCATGAAATAGATCATCACCCAATGCAGAGGGTCATCTGCAGTATAGAGGAATAAAGCCAGCTGTAGAGGGTAAATTACAAGAGGTAGGATCAACGTCCTTTGCAGTGGGTCAACTTCAAGAGATAGATCACAGAACTTGTTACAGAGTGTCAATTACAGAAATTGGAACTGAGCTCGCTGCAGAAGGGCAACTGAAAAAGATAGGGAAAAAATCCACTGTAGAGGGTCAACTGCAGGAGACAGATACAAAACCTGCTGCATAGGGTCAATGGCAGGAGACAGGAACAAATCCTCCTGCAGAGGGTTAACTGCAGTAGATATGAACAAATCTAATGTAGAGGGACAACTGCAGGATATAACAACAAAGACTTTTGCAAATGGTCAAATGCAGGAGATAAAATGAAATCCTGCAGTAAAGAGGTAACTGCAGGAGGTAGGAACAAATCCCACTGTGGAGGGTCAACTGCAGAAAACAAGAAGGCACTTTACATACAGTCAACCACTTTAAGACAGAAACAAATCCCAATGTAGATGGTCAACTGCAGGAGATAGGAACAAATCCCTCTATAAAGGGTCAACTGTAGGAAATATGAACAAAGACCACTGAAGAGGTTCAACTGCAGGCGACAGGAACAAAGCTGCAGCAAAGGGTCAACTGCAGGAGAAATATACAAAGACCAATGCAGACTACAACTGTAGGAGATAGGAACAAAGTGTGTTTTAGAGGGTCAAATGCAGGAGATGAATACAAATCCTGCATAGGGTCAAATGTAAGAGATAGGAACAAAACCCCTTCAGAAGGTTAACTGTAGAAATAAGAACTTTCTCACTGCAGAGTGTCAATAGCAGTTGATAGGAGCAATGCCCTTTGAAGAGCATCTTCTTCTTCTTCTTCTTCTTCTTCCCAGCTTGTTCCCATTTTTATATGGGGTCGCTGTTTCGGATGAGCCGTTTCCATCTATTTCTATCCTGCGCTTCTGCCTCATCAATTCCCTTCTCACGTAAGTCTCCTCTCACACAGTCCTTCCGTCTCTTTCTTGGTTTCCCTCTTCTTTTTCTTCCTTGCACCTCCACCCCCATAGTATGTCTCCCAGTGTGGTCCTCATCTCTCCTCAACAGGTGTCCATACCATCTCAGCCTCCCCTCCTGCACTTTCTTTGATACTCCCACCACCTTAATCTCAGCCTCCCCTCCTGCACTTTCTTTGATACTCCCACCACCTTAATTGACCCCCGTATGTAGTCCTTTTTGATCCTATCCTCTCTTGTCACCCCAGACATCCACCTAAGCATTCTCATTTCTGCCACATCCATCTTCTTCTGCTCTGTTTTTCTCATGCTTGCTGTTTCCGTATCATACAGCATTGCTCTTCTCACCACCATCTTGTGAAATTTTCCTTTTAACCTAAGCGGCACTCTTTTGTAACAAAGAACTCCAGTTTTGTTCCAGCCATGCCTGTACCCGATGTTTTACTTTTTCTTCCATACTTCCTCCAGCGTTAACAAAAGATCCCAAATACTTAAACTTATCAACTCTCCTTATTTGCTCTCCACGAAGCTGAATACTTCTCTATCATCCCCCTCAGTGGTGGTACACATATATTCTGTCTCAGATCTACTTATTCTCATTCCTCTGTCCTCCAGTTCTTGTCTCCATCTTTCCAATTTCACTTCCAGATCTTCCCTGCTCTCTGCACACAGAACAATATCATCCGCATACAATATGTTCCATGGTACTATCTCCCTTACTTCCTCTATTATAACATCCATCACTATGTTAAAGATAAATGGGCTCAGAGCCGACCCCTGGTGTAATCCTACTCTCACCTCAAAACCTTCTGTCTCTCCAACACTGCTCCTCACTCTGGTAAATACATTCCAGTACATCTCTTGTATCAAGCGCACATACTTCTCTGGCACCATCTTCTCCCTCAGACTCCTCCATACCTCTTATCTCGGGACTCGGTCATAAGCCTTTTCATGGTCAATGAATACCATTTGTAGGTCCCTTTGTCTTTCCCCGAATTTCTCCATTATTTGCCTCAGACAAAATGTACCATTCGTGGTTCACCCCATTCCCTTCATAAATACCATCTGCTCTTTACCTATTTGTACTTCTTCTCTCAGTCTAGCATCTATCATCCTTTCCAGTATCTTCAAAGTGTGGGACATCAATTTAATGCCCCAATAATTACCACACTCTTGGACATCGCCTCTCCCTTTAATAATTGGGATCAATGTACTCCCACGCCACTCATTTGGTATCTTTTCCTGTTCAAGAATCTTTATCATAAGATTGTACAGTATATCTACTCCTTCATCTCCTGATGCTTTCCATGCCTCCACCGGAATCATGTCTGGTCCAGTTGCCTTCCCATTCTTCATCTTCTTCAGTGCATTTAGTACCTCTTGCCTAGAAAACCTCATTACCATGCCAATGTTCACTTGCCCATCCTCTCTTATTAGTCTATTATTTTCTTTATTTAACAACTGTTCTAAATATTCTTTCCATCTCTTCACAATGTCTTCCTCCTTTCTAAGTACTACACCATCTTGATCCTTTATTTGTTTGATATGTGTAATATCTTTGGTGCTCTTATTTCTAGTCTTTGATAGCTTGATCATCTTCTTTAATCCTTCCTTTGTCCCCAGCTCATTATACACATCATCATACGACTTTGCTTTAGCTTGGCTACCACCTTTTTCACCACCTTGTTTTTCTCTCTGAACCTATCTCTGTCTTCCACTGACTGTGACTCTTCCCATCTTTTCTTTGCCTCCTTCTTATCTTTTACTACTTTCCCAGTGTCTTCATCCCACCATCAACTCTCCTTTTCTTCCCATATGATACCAGATGTCTCTCCTAGCAGCTCCTTTCCATGCCTTCTTATTACTGCTGCATTTCGTGCCCACCATCTTGAAAACATTTCTTCCAATTCCCTATATCCCAATATCAATCCAAACCCTCTTCTTAAACTTTCTTCTTCTTATCCCCTTTCTTCTCTAATTTGTACCATTTAATTTTCCTTATCCCTTTAGCTTTGGTTTTTCTTTCCTTTTTCAACTTCAAATCCATACATAGCAGTCTGTGTTGGGGGGTTACATGGTCGCCTGGAGTAACTTTGCAGTTCTTGACCTCCACCAGATTTATCCTTTTATACAAGAAGTAGTCTATCTGGGAGAATCTTCTCCCACTCCTATATGTTATTAAGTGTTCCCTTTTCTTCTTAAAGAATGTGTTTACTATTGCCATGTCGAATGACACAGCAAAGTCCACTACACTCTCTCCTTCTGGGTTTCTCTCCCCAATTCCATGGCCCCCATGCACCCGCCCAATCACCTCATTTTCACTTCCGACATGGCCATTCAAATCTGCCCCAACTATCACCCTCTCATGCTCTTCCAGTTCTTGCATTATTCCATCCATGTCTCTCCAGAAATTTCCCTTCTCTTCTTCTGTGCAACCAACTTGTGGTGCATATGCACTTATAATATTCAGAATCTCTCCTCCATAACATATCTTCAATCTGATGTTACAGTCATTCTTTCTATGCACTTCTATTACAGAGTTCTTCAGTTCACTTTGACAGCACTATGCCAACTCATTTCTACCATTGCTTATTTGCCCTTCCACTATAATATGCTTATATCCATCTCCCAACTCTTTTAGCGTTTTATTTTCCTTTCCACTGTGTTTCTTGCACACCATAACAAAATCACTTTCTTTTCTCTCATCAAGACAGCCAATTCTCTACCTCTCCCAGTCAGTTACAGGACCCAAACATTTAGCTGACATACTCTAAACCAATGTGAGCTCGCTTCTTTAGCTGCACCCGCTCCTGATGCAGTAGCCCTCGCCTTACCACAGAGTTAGGGTGATGTCTCTGTGCGTCGTTTACGGAGTACCCTAGCATTACCTCTTTCCATATTTTGGCTCATTCCATTTTTTTGGTTTTGGCACAGATTTTTACAGCCGGATGCCTTTCCTGACACCAACCCTCCCTATTTATCCGGGCTTGGGACCGGCACCCTTAAGGACTTGTTTGCCCCCCCCCCCACCCCACACCCCCCCCCCGCAGGTGGCTAGGTTGCCCTTTGAAGAGCATCTACTGCAAGAAATAGAAACAAATCAGGCTCTAGAGGATCAACTGCTTAAGATAGAAAGAAAGCCCGCAGTAAAGGTCAACTGTATGGTATAGGAACAAGACCCCTTTGGGAGGTACAAAGAAAGCCCGCTGTAGAGGTTGAGCTGCAGGTGATAGGAAAAAATTGCACTGTAGAGAGTCAACTTCATGAGGTAAGAACAAAACCATTTGCAAAGGATCAACTAGAGTAGATAGAAACAAAGCCCACCATGTAAGGTTACGTGCAGGGGACAGGAGCAAAGACCTTTGCATGGGGTCAACTGAAGGAGATAGGAACAAATCCAGCTGTAGATGGTCAACTACACAAGATAGGAACAAGGCTTATTGCTGAGGGTCAACTGCATCATATAGGAACAAAGCCCACAGCAGAGGGTCAACTGCAGGAGATAAGAACAAAGCTCTTTACAAAGGATCAACTACAGGATATAAATACAAAGCCCACTGAAGAGATTCAACAGCAGGAGAAAGGAACAAAGCTAGCAGTAGATGGTCAACTTCAGTAGATATGAAGAAAGTCTGCTGCAGTAAGTCAACTGCAGGAGATAAAAAGAAGGCCCGCTTTGAAGGGTAAATTGCAGGAGATAGAAAAAAAGCTCACTGGAGAGTGTGAACTGAATGAGATGAGAACAAAGCCTGCTGCAGGTAGTCAACTTCCAGACATAGGTACAAGGCCTACTGCAGAGGGTCAACTGAATGAGATAGATATAATCCCACTATAGAGAGTCACCTGGTCCCTAGGGTCAACTGCAGGAGACAGATACAAAGCCCACTGCAGAGAGCAAACTGCAGGTTATTGGAACAAATCCCACTACAGAGTTAGCTCCTCAAGATAAATACAAAACCCTTTGCAGATGGTCATCTGCAGGAATTGTGAAAAAAGTACACTGTACAGGGCACCTGCATTACATAGCAACAAAACCTGCTGCAGAGCATCAACTTCAAGAGGTAGAACCAAAACTTGCTGTAGAGGGTCAACTGTAAGAGATATAAACAAAGCCAACTGCAGTAGATAAGAATAATCCTTGATGTACCTGCAGGATCAGCTGCAGGAGGTATGAACAAAGGCAGCTACAGATGGTCAACTACAGGAAACAGGCATGAATACCCCTGTAGAGGGTCAGCTTCAGTAGACTGGAACAAAGCTTGCAGAAGAGAGCCAACTCCATGAGACAGAAACAAAGCCAAATGCAGAGGGTCAACTGCAGTAGATAAGAACATACCTTGTTGAAAAGGATCAGCTGCTTTAGGTTTAAATAAAGGCTGCTGCAAGATGGCCAACTACAGGAAATAGGAACAAATTCCCTTGTAGAGGGCCAACTTCAGTAAATAAGAACAAAGTTTGCTGCAGTGGGCCAACTCCATGAGATAGGAGTATAGCCCTGTAGAGGGTCAGCTGCAAGAAATAAGAAGAAATCCCAATACAAAGGATCAACTGCAGGAGGTAGATACAAATCCTGCTTCAGAGGGTCTGTAATGTTAGTGTAAGAGAAATAGGGCAGATATAAAGAGAGAGAGAGAGAGAGATCCACTGATAGACAGATGGATAGACAGAGAAAATAGAAGAAATAAGAGAGAGAGTTGTGTGAAGCAATGGATGTGTTTGTCGCATTGGCGACCATAACCCAAACAAGTGGAAGCGTTTATTGTGCTAGTGGCAATTACAAAAATGCATTTGCTGCTTTGTGATAAAGCTCATGATTTAACCCTTGACCTGCCAGCGGAAGCCTGACACTTCCGGCGATGTCATTAATCACGCCCAGCCAAGGAGGCATTGAAATTAACACCCAAAAAGGGTTGCACAACGGGACATCATCATTAGTCGCCAACCAATGAGGAAGAACGAGAAGGCGGCAACAGAAAGGACCACCTACTAGAAGGAGGAGACATTTCTTTGGAGAGATGTCGACAGAAGAAGCAGACAAGCTAAAGAACATCCAGAGGGTGATTGTGTGCCTTACCAGCCATAGATAAGAAAGGCTTCATACATTGACACGTCGTCAATCTACTACACTTCACCTCAAGTAGACGATAGCAGAGCCATACAACATCCAATACGAACTAAACTTGTATGTTTGTAAAACTGTGTAGATATAGTTTGTGTTAATGAAATCAGGAAAATTTGCTGTGTCTTTCTAGCCTCCTGAGACATCTTTTACAGAGATTTACTACAAGAATCCAGAATATCCAGAGAATCTACAAATCTACAATAAATATGAAAAAGACACAAAAGCAAATAAAGACATTACACTGGTGGCTAAAAGTTGGTGACCTACAATTTAATAAAGGATGAAGAATAGAGTTTCTTACAGGTCAACTTCAGGGGATAGTAAAAAATCCCGCTGCAGAAGGTCAACTGCAGGATATAGATGCAAAGCCTGCTACAGAGGGTCAACTATAGGACTCAGGAGCAAACCCCATTTCAGATATGGTTAAATACATGAAATAGGGACAAGGCCTGTAGTAGAGAGTCAACTGCAAGAGAGAGAAACAAAGCCTGCTGTAGGAGATAGATAGAAGTTTACTGGCCACAACACATACAGTCATTAACTTTGCAAGCTTTTGAAAATGGTCCAACAAAAGTACATCAAAATTCATATATAAATCTTTAGAATATAAAAACGTATCTAAACTAGAAAATTTGAAACCATGTTAAGTAATATTTTCAGCATTTTAATTTTTATCATTGTAACTGTAAATGCAGCTAAATAAACGAAAACCTTAACAACTACAACCTTATAAAACTAAATATACTCAAGAAAAACTAAAATCATAACATCCAATGTGCCGAACATCACCATTTAACAATTTTCAGTATCTACTTTTCCCATGCATACAAAGACAGTATTAAATGTAAGCTATTCTTTTACACTATTCTGACTTATCACGATGGTCCTAGAATATGTCCCCACCACTTATAAAATTATCATTATTTTATATATTCTGCCTTCTTGGGCAATGCTGCACCATAAGTGCCTCTGTCTGTATGGCACCACAAGTACACAAATGCTCCTCCATCGGTAGATGGCCACGAGCCCTCCTACTCCACCTATCGACCTCCCCGGTTGTGAGATGAAAGTCTGAGGCGGGTGAATGAACTCCTCTCAGCTTTGGGGATACTGTTCTTTACCAAATAAATATTATGAACTGAAAGAAATAAGTTGAGGTCATGATATGTATGACTCTGAATTCCAAATATTATGCTGCAGGTCTCCACAGCGAATTTGACATCATCTACTCTTACATTTATTAGTCCAAGGAGATATGTTTGGGTGTTATATCTTTCATTCAATACAGTGTTTATCACTATGATTAGAGGGTCATCATCCATCACAGACTGCTCGCAGTACATTTTAGTAAAGAACCTTCTTTGTCTATTCCAAATTAAGTCCTCCAATGGTAGTTACCCTAATTCAGTATAACATAAATAGTTACAAGCTGAAGAGGATCAGTTGCAGGAGAAAGATACAAAGCCCACTGCAAAGGGTAAACAGCAGGAGATTGGAACAAATCCCACTGTAGAGGATCAACTGCAGGAGATGGATAAAAGCCTACAGCAGACGGTCAACAGTAAGAGATACAAAAAAAAAATTCTTTGCAGACGGTTAACCACAGGAGATAGGAACAAAGCTTGAAGTAGAGGGTCAACTGCTGAAGATAGGAGCAAACTCCTCTGCAAAAGTCAACTGCACTAGATAAAAACAAATTCCACCACAGAGGGTCAACTGCAAGAGGTAGGAACAAATCCTGCTGCATGAGATACGAACTAAGCTGGCTGCATACGGTCATCTGTAGGTGATAAGAACAAATCCTACTGCATAGAGTCGACTGCAAGAAGTTGGAACAAGCCAGATGCACAGGGTCAACTGCTAGAAATAGGAAGAAAACCTTTTCCAGAGGGCCAACTGCATTACATAGGAATAAAACCTGCTGAAGAGGTTCACCTACATCAGATGGGAACATTGCCTGTAGAAGAGATAAGAACATTGCCCCCTGTAGAGAGTCAACTGCATAAGGTAGGAAGGATGTTTGCTGCAGAGGGCCAACTAAAGGAGATAGGAACAAAGCCTGCTTCTGAGGGAAGACTGAAGGATACAGGAAGAAATCCTGCTGCAGAAGGTCAACAGCAGGAGAAAGAAAGAAATTCCCATACAAAGGGTCAACTGCAGGAAATAGAAACATAGCTTCCTATTGAGGGTCAACTAAAGAAGATAAGAGCAAAGCCAGCTACAGAGGGTCATCTTCATTAAGTAGTAACAAAGCCTGCTGTAGAGGGTCAACTGCAGAAGATCGGAACAAAGCCTGCTGCAGAGGGTACAACTACAGGAGATAGATACAAAACCTGTCTCTAGGAGTCAACTACAGGAGACAGGAACAAAGCCCATTGAAGACAGTCAATTGCAGGAGATAAGAACAAATCCCACTGCATAGGGTCAACTGCTGGAGATAAGAACAAGGCCCGATGCACAGGGTCTACTGCAGGTGAAAGGAAGAAAGCCGACATTAGAGAATTAACTGCAGGAAATAAGAAGAAAGCTATTTCCAGAGTGTTAACTGCAGGGCGTAAGAATAAAACCTGCTTCAGAGGGTCACCTGCATGAAATATGAACATAGCCCACGGCGGAGGGTCAACTGCATAAGGCAGGAAGAAAGCCAGCTACAGAGGGTCGAGTGTAAGAGATAAGAAAACCTGTGTCAGAAGGTTTGCAGCAAGAGACAGGAACAAAGCTCCTGAGGGTCAACTGCAGGATATAGGAACAAAGTCTGCCTCTGAGGGTCAACTGCGCTAGATATGAAGAAATCCCACTGCAGATTGCCAACTGCAGGAGATAGGAACAAAGCCAACTCCAGAAGATCAACTGCAGAAGATAGGATGAAATCCTGCTGCAAAGGAACAAATGCTGGTGATAGGAACAAATCTTGCTGCAGATGGTCAACTACAGAAGATAAGAACAAAGCCTGCTACAGAAGTTCATGTGTAGTAAATAGTAACAAAGCCTGCTGTACAGGGACAACTGCAGAAGATAGTAACAAAGCCTACTGTAGAATATCAACTGCAGAAGATAGATACAAAGCCTGTTACAGTGGATCAACTATATGAAATAGGATATCCCACTACAGAGATTCAACTGCAGAAGATATATACAAAACAGCTGCAGAGGGTCAACAGTAGGAGACAGGAAGAAATCCTACCACAGAGATTCAACTGCAGGAGATAGGAGACAGCCACAGCTGGTGCTCTTAACATATCAAATTCTTCACGGGAGATATGAACAAGGTCCTCTTCTGAGGATCAACTGCAGGAGATAGGAAGAAATCCCATTGCAGAGGGTCAACTGCAAGAAATAGGAACAAAGCCTCCTGTAGGGGATCAGTGAAATAAGAAGGAATTCACAGTAGAAAGTCAACTGCAGGAGGTATGAACAAATTGTCCTCTTCTGAGGGTCAACTGTAGGAGACAGTGCAACACCTAATTGTCGCAATCACTTGGAGAACATCGTGAAACTCGGCGACTGTGAGACACACATGAAGAGTTGAGCGTAATTCAGTCGTAATTCGGCTTTTACGAAATATGCGGCCTCGAATCGCCGATGTGTGATCCAGCCTTTCGCAGCCTTTGCGACTTTAGCGTTCTGAAATCGCCAATGTATGACCCAGGCTTAAAAATATGATGGGTCTACAAGAAACAGAAATGAAACAATGAAGAGTCAGAACTGAGTGCAATAGGCAATTGCCCTCAGTACAAAACGTAGCTGAACATCCAAATTGCATCAAAATAACTTAAAACTATATTTTTAACCTGTGGTTGATCCATTAGTAATTATATTCGTCACTTCTATTTTAAGCACCAGTTTTATCCAAACAGAACCGATTATGTAAAATCTTTGTCATATTTCACAGAAAAGAAGGGTTTTTCGCCCTTGGTGATTATACCTCTTATAGTAAGCAATGTGTTAATAGTGTCTCCACGTAATACCCGGCGTGTAAGCCGGAGAGTGTTATGCAATTGCAGTTATTCTAATATTCTCTCTACTCCAATCAGTGCCTTAGAAATCTTTCAAATCACAGCTACTCGAGGCCTATTGGTCCTGTGAAGTGGGTAAAAGAATGCAGTGTATGTGTTAGTGCTTGACCCCTCCCTTACCGCAAAAATGTCACCCGACCAACCTCCAACCGTTGCGCAAGTGACCCTGGCACCTACCGGTGCCTGTGCCCCACACACAAGTTCCGTACTCGCGAACAATTGTCTTTTTTTATCTACAATACCAATCGAACCGTTCCGACGTCGAGTCCGCTATACAATCTGTCAGTGATGCCTTCTCCGATGAGGAAATCAACGTTGCATATACGAAATGCAAAGATCTGATACCAGAGAGCATTCTCAAGGAGCGATCCGCGAAGAACTTGTCCTCTCACAAAAAAAATATCGTATATCACTAAGTGGCTAAGATCCTGCTCGGTGGTAAATCTACCGCGATGACCCTTTACAACCTGCCACCAAAGGGCCCTGCTGACCTAAGCCTACCTGCGGTGTAACCACACGCAGAAAATGCTTCAAAACAGCAAAATCTCTCTCAGATATAATTGGAAAAAACTCAGAAAAAATTGAGGAGACAAATGATAAATTATCAAGAATCTGGGACGTGATCAAAGGACTACAGGAATCCCAGGATAGACAGTCTTAAAACTGTGGAAACAAATAATCTCACACGGATCTGGGATGCGATCAAAGGAGTGCAGGGATCGATAGACAATCGCACTGATAGCCACCAGACTACTACGAATGCAGCATCCAGTTTTTCCTCGCCTCCCAGCAACACGGAAGTGCCCCGTTCCGAGGGGACTGTTGATCCCCCCCCAACCCCCAACCGCTTCTCCCTCCCCAGTACCTCCGGTGGAAGATATATCTCCGGTGATGATTACTAGCCCTCGTAATCCTCCCCACCCTATCTCTCCCCCCCAACCCCCCATCGTAGATGCAGATGAAACTGATCATGAGGGGTCTGGCGGCTGGCAGATACAACAAGCAGAAAGAAGAGAACCTCCCGTTTGGCCGCCGGACCGGAGCCCAACATTCGTGTTTCACCTCGCCCGACACATGAGAAGAGATGTCACATAGTAATTCACAATCTGCGCTCATCGGTGACGCTAGATGCCATAGTGGAGAGAGTCAAGTTTCTCACTGGCTCTGACCCACTCATCTCCCACGAACTCCCATGCAGGATTAAACATAAAGTGTCTTACAGGATTACCTGCCTCTTTCAACACCTCGACGTTCTTAAAGGCGAGAATTTCGGTCCTAATATATTAGTTTCAAGATACAGACTAATCCGGGATCAAACCACCCCCAGGGGAACTTACTGACACTCCAACCAGGGTCATTTCCACCGCAAGTGCCAGCCAACCGCCCACGGCGAGTGACTGCCCACTCCCCCTGGCTAACCCCCCATCCACCCAAATGATCAGCGCATTCATCTCCCATCTTCGTGAGTCCGATGGATACATTAAACATAATCTCTTGGAATATCTTTGGCCTCAAGCGGAACATTCCTCTCCTAAACATGTTCTGTAAAAATTTCAAAGGCATCATTGCATTGCAAGAAACGCTCCTCTGGCCACATGACCTTGCCATATGCGATTCAATTCATGAAGACTTCAGAACCTTCTCAACTTCATCGATGCAAGTTACAGACCAAATCCTAGCCGGTCGCCCGAAAGGAGGCCTCTCTTTCCTGTGGCACAAATCGTTAGACAATACGATAAAGGTGATGACCTACAGAGTGACAGATTGCTGGGGATTCAAGTGACAATAGGGAACTCTAAAATCCTAATTATCAATGTTTATATGCCATGGGAAAATAACAATAATTTTGATCATTACTGCATGATCCTAGGGGAGTTACACAGTATTATTCATGACTCCCCAGCTGATCATATTTGTATAATAGGGGACCTTAATTCACACACTAAAACAATTTTATAATGAACTTACTCGCTTCTGTCAAAATCATGCTCTCAAATTAGCGATGTTATGCTCCTCCCTCCCTCCTCTTATTCATATGTACATAATAGAGCGGACGCTATTCAACTTCCTGGTTGGACCACTGCATCACATCCCCACAACTTCATGATTCTATTATGACCTGCAATATTCGCTATGACCTTGCAACGGGCTACGATCACATCCCATTACAGGTGTCATTCAGTACCCCATCCCTCCCTACCGTGAACCCCCTAACTGATCGCCCACCAGCGGTAAACTGGGATTTTAAAAACCAAGAGAAAACCAGATACTTTAGAGCGACCACGGAAACCAGGTTGCGGTCAATAGTTCAACCGGCAGACGCCTTACTTTGTACTAACACAATTGTAGAAATGACCACCACAAGAGGGATCTGAATGAATTCTATTCGAACATAATCTCCGCTTTGCTTGCTTCGGGCAGGACTGCCTACAGATTTCGTCAAGGTAATTCTCGTAATATTCCTGGATGGAATGACTTGGTTAAAGATCTGTATACATACTCACGAGAAATGTTTTTACTGTGGAGGCAAAATGGTAGCCCCAGGGAAGGGCACACTGCATTGCTAATGAGACGGCGAGAGCGCAGTTCAAACTTGCTCTTAAGCACTGCAGGTTATATGAAAAACAACTAAGAGCCGATGCAATGTCTAGAACTTAGAATCTGGTGATTATCCTCGTCTTTGGAAAGATATCCAGTCTTTAAATCCCAAAACTAAAAAAGCTATCACAGAGATAGGGGAAGCAAGTCGGAGACGAAGCTATTGCAAGTATGTGGGGCGATCACTTCAACAATATCCTGAATTGCATAAATGATCAAGATTCCCGAAGGGATGTAGATAACCTCCTTACTGACAACATTCAATTTCATTTTGCAGACCGTTTTACGCCAGGTAACATCAGCGATGCCATAAACAGCCTACCTAATAATAAAATCGCCCCGGCTGTGATGGTCGTCCTGCAGAGGCCTTCAAACTCTGCCATCCGATAATTTACATTTTGCTAGCTGCCCTATTCAATGCGTGCATAATTCACCGGTTTCTTCCAGACTCCCTACTCTTAGTTCACTTGATACCATTAATCAAAAACAAGCTAAAGGATGCAGCTGACCCTGGCAACTACCGGCCGATTGCAATCACAACGATCGCATCGAAGATACTTGAGTCTGTTCTTCTAGTGAGACTTCTCCCCTTTCTACACACCACTGACACCATTCGGGTTTAAGCAAACCACTCAACCGACACCTGCATCTACATCTGAAAGAATTGCTGAACTACTACCTATCATCCAGCATATCCTGTTTTCCTTGTTTTTGTAGATGTGAGAAAAGCATTTGACAGAGTAAACTACCTGAAGCTCTTCCTGAAGCTGCATAAAAGGGGCAAAAGGGGCACCCACCCCCTATATCTAATTGGCATTTTACATTGCTGGTTCTCCACACAGCAATTCTGTGTCAAATGGGGAAACGTATTATCTTACACACCTTTGGCTCCCTAAACGGGCTTCGGCAAGGGGGCATTTCTCTCTCCATACCTGTTTAATACGTACACAGATGCCTTGAACGTCAAACTGAAACTCGCTCCCAATCGGATGCACTGTCAATGAAACAACTATAAACAACCTCTGTTACGCCGACGATATGGTTCTGATTTCCCCATCAGTGCAAGGTCTCCAACGACTCATCGACACTTGCCGCCAATATGCAGAGGAATTTGATATAATCTACAACGAAACCAAGACCCAATGCATGTCGCTGCTCCCGAGATCGCTTAAGCATATTGCAGAAACCGCAAAATTTCCTCGGAAGCCATCGGCTGGAATTTGTGCACGAATTTCCGTACTTGGGTCACATTATCACCGACGACCTAAAAGATACGGCAGACATTGAACAGAGGCGTCGTAAACTATGTGCAGCGGGCAACATGATTGCAAGGAGGCTTGCCTTCTGTCACCGAGACGTGAAACTGCTGCTCTTCCGCTCGTACTGCTACAGTATCTATGGGTGTTCCCTCTGGACGAACTATACCCGAGAGACGATGCGACGCATCACTGTTGTGCACAATGACATTCTGAGGACGCCTCACAAACACTCCCCGCTACCACTCCGCCACACAGATGTTCATAGAAAACCACCTGGACAATTTAAAAATCATTGTTAGGCGAACAATGTCCAGTCTGGTAACCCGAGTGAGAAACAGCAGCAACTCGCTCATACAAAGCATCCTAAGGAGTGAAGCAAGAAGAAAATCAAAATTGTGGGAAAGATGGAAAATGAGGGCCTTTGTCCCCTAAAAGGACTTAATCTCTGTATTGGCAAGATGTCATCTGCAGTTTTTGTCATTATTACATTTATTGCTGATATTTTAATTTTTCATTATTACTGTGATTACTATCAAGTTAAAGTTTTATTTACATTTAATTTATGTATTAAGCCCTCTGGGACCTGACTACTGTAACCACCTAAGGTCTCTAGTTGAAATTTGAGTTATATAATATTTGCACCATCTGTTTTTACTCTCAATGCATATTTTTTTTTTTTCTCACCAATATTATTACTGTTATTACCAGTATGATGATTACTAGCTTTTATGCTACCTCAGCTACCTTGTGGATAAGTGCCGATTATTCATTTTCCTTTTCTATTTTATCATGTTCACATGTATCTAGATTGTGTTTGCTACTGTCTGTATTTTGTATAATCAATGTATATGGCCCCGAGCCGAAATAAAGCATATTATTATTATTATTATTATTATTTACTCATTTTTAGCTTTCCCAGTGTCGTCATGCTTTGTCATCATGACCGATTTAAAAGTCTTTAAATGAACTATGTTCATTTGCGTATTGTATTACATTCTTTCGACTTTCTTTTACATACCTCAATTATGATAGATTGGTGTGTTTTTATTTTATTGACAGGAAATTATTGCATAGGATTTCATCAATAAGCAGCGTAGTTTTGCTCAGTCCGCTGCCCGTGTTTTGCATGTGGCCATGATCCAACCAGTGTGTCCGAAATAAACTATGTCCACATAGGATTTTAGTTTGTATTCTTAGGACTAATAGATTATACATGATTGGCTGTTATGGCTAAACTTTCTAGATCTTAAGATAGTACGGTGACCTAAAGATAAAGGAAATACCTATTCTTGGTTATTGCATTTTGTTAATTTTGTGGAAGAGGTTTCGGATAAATTGTATAGCTATTGTGTTTGTTTGATCAATTGTTTACTATTTTTCTGAAATTGTACATTCTTGTCAGTAGAGTTATTAGAGAATTTGAGTTTTTGGAAACCCCTGTCGATATCGTTTACGTGACAATGGAAAAATATGTTTGTATGAGCCTCATGAGTAATGTTTAACAACCAAAAGTTCTAGTCGAGGTTTTTTGTTTACATCGAATCAGCTGAGTTGAGAAAGAAGGAAAAGAAGAAGTGACGACTGAGGAGTGAGAAGACTTGCACTTTGAAAACAGTTGATTTCTTCTCAGTTAATTAAGCAGTATCTTCTGCGTAGTCTCTTGTCTTTGATACAGGTGAGTCATTTTCTAAATGTTATTGCTTTTATAGACTGCATGTGTTACACAAGTTTTAGTTAACTACCTAGTAGTATTACCTATATAGGTATAGCTAGCTACTAGGTAGTACCTAGTATACCTAGGTAGTACTAATGTCAGAACGATTTGTAGCTAGGTAAGAAGAAATAAGAAGGGTATAGGCTAGGCAGGTAGCTACGTAGCTAGTACTAGGTAGGTACCTATTCTGTGCGGGGCTGAGGAACGCAGATTGGAGGCCCTTCTTCTACTGCCTTGACCACTGCGTCATGCATCTTGGCATAGCTAGGTTGCTAGGTAGTAGTATGCTACCTTATTTAACTTAGCTGGTTCTTTGCTTACCTATTATTAGTAGGTATCATTCTCCTGTTTTATTTTGCGTTGAACTTCGTTTTGTTCGCTAAAGACCAAGGCTAGCCCAACCTATCTTAGAGTTCCTGATCCTTACCCTAGTCGAATTGATATGGGCATAACCTTTCCTAGGGTAAAAAAACGCGTTCAACATTTTTACTTACAACTCGAGGTATTTAGAAGATTGATGCCATCTCGATGTTTACGGAGTCGCTTGTATCAATAAACTAACCATTTCCTGTGATAAATCCGCACACAACTTGTACCCACAGACGCTGGGGCACTTTTATCACAACAATCTGAAAACTTTTCCTCACCGAGTAAACAACTGTTTTGTAGAAGACGACGAAGAGTGCACTTCGATAATTTTTTAAATAAATAGTAAAACATCAATATTTTACATATTTATGATGATTAATTTGAAAATATTCGTTATTGAAAAAGTAACTCGATTCTGACTATATTTAAGTAATTATTTTTTGGAATTAGAACATTCTTTTAAGTCCTGTATTATGACGTCACGACATCTTGACTTTCGTACCTATTGTAAATAATTGCTTTACTCAACTTTTTTGCTGAACAGTTTACCAGTTATTCATGCAGATTATCAGCTCTTCATGTAATTGGTATAATCGTAATGCGCATATATATCTTTATTACAGGCGGTCCCCGGGTTACGACGGTTCCGGCTTACGACGTTCCGAGGTTACAACGCTTTTTCTTAAATATTCAATGGAAAAATCCATCATGGGTTACGACGTTTGTTCCAAGGTTACGACGCTGACGCTTCCGATACTCCGAGTTAACGACGCTTTTAAAAAACGCATACTATGATAAAAACCTCCTATAGTTTAGCACAGTATATAATAAAAATAATAAGTTTCTGGTTAGATTACAACAGAAATTTTGAGGTTATGATGATTTTCGACACTTTTAATGTCGTATTTTTCTATGTTTTTTAGTGACGCCTCATATGCGGAACTAGTTTCCGAGCGAATGAATACATACTAGCTTGCGGTGCGCAAAGTTTACATATAACAGTCCAAAAGCGCAAATAATGAAAAAATCATTGCTTGTTTCCAGTAATAATAACAAAACGAAGTTTCTGGTTAGATTACAACGCAAATTCCAAGTATCCAAAGAGAGACATTATCCAGTAATTTGATCAGAGAGAGAGAGAGAGAGAGAGAGAGAGAGAGAGAGAGGCGTCTTCCGACGCTCCGAGTTAAGGACAGAGAAGTGTTCGTTTCATTAAACAGCCTCTGACTCATGCCAGGAAATGTTTTGTTGATACTAATAATATAAGCCTATTTAAAGATACGTTTACTTTAATTAGTCTATATGATACATAAATAGTAATCAACTGTTCTTGTAGCCCTCAAGATTTGGCAAAATCACTCCAGGTTGTACATAAAACTTCAAGAATGTAGTGTCACCAGAGGATTACAATAGTTTTTACCTTCAAGAACCAGCATTTTTTTATGAAAATAACTCCAGGTTGTACATAAAACTACAGGAAACAACATGTAGTGTAACCAAAGGATTACAAGTAAGGTTTTTATAACTTTTAATTAGTTTAAGACATATTTCCAAACGTCGTTCCGGCTTACAACGATTTTCGGGTTACGACGCGTCTCAAGAACGGAACCCCCGTCGTAACCCGGGGACTGCCTGTATATATATCTGACAGGTAAGTTTCATGAACAAAATGATATTGTTATGATATAATAAAGTTTGTTCATACTTACCTGGCAGATATATATAATCAAGTACCCACCCACCTCCCCTCAGGGGACAGTGGCACTAGAAAATCTGAATAGAAAATGGGAATGGTTCCTGATACCACCTCCCAGCGCGGGAATGGGTACTAACCACCTGGCCGACCACTGCGTGTGTCGTAAGTTTTGAAATTCTGTCGGACTTCGGAGAATACAGCTATATATATATCTGTCAGGTAAGTATGAACAAACTTTATTGTATCATAACAATATCATGTTTCATTATAGCTGTCAGTAACTCGGTATCTCCATTAGGTAAAGATAGAATAAAGAATAGAAATGAATGGTAATTATACTGTTTCGTAGTTTCAGTAGTTGAAGAAAGATAATGAAAATTTATGATTACTAAACTGTGTGCTAGGTAAAAGTGGTTGCTTGGCGATCGTTCGGTACTTGTAGTGCTGAACGTAAACAAAAGGTTGGAAGCTTTTTTTGTTTGTTTGTGTATTATAGTTAATGATTACGTATAGTTAATGATTAATTGATAATTATTTGAAATGAGTACATACTGATTATTTATACATTTTATTGGCTTATTCTAAGCTTTTAGCATCTTAGGTTTAGATGTCAGAATCATAGACTAGGCTACAGTAGCAATTGCTAACATATGCTAGGCTTATTGCTAAGGGACATATGCTAAAGTCCTAATATATGCAATAAAAATGGGGTCGAACTTTACATGGAGTTGAATATTACTCAAGTATGTACAGTATTTTGCCTTTTTGGAGTCATAGAACATGTGTTGTAAGCCTGGAAATAATTTACTGGGGTGTTTTTGTAGGGCTTGGAACGAATTAGGCAATTTACATGTAAAATGTGGTTCAAGATACGAAAAAATCAGGTTACGAAGGCCGCCTCGGAACGGATTAATTTCGTATCCTGAGGCACTACTGTACCTAAGTATCCCCCTCCATCCAATAGTTGCCACTTGTAATGCCCCACAGTGTTCTTGCTTCATGGTTAGCAAAGTCCCTTAGTTCATTACTCGGCACCATCTCTGAAGCTCACTTAATACACTCCTCCCATTTCAATGATTGACTAAGGAGTTTTAACTGTACTGATGGTAGGATGATTAGCCTCGATATCACATTATTATTCATAAGTGTTCCTCTCGACTTTGTTTTGGAAAATTTAAAGAAGAGACATGAAGAAGGGACTATCAACTTTCCTATTCCTTGCAACCAGTTTCTAGACTTAGCTAGAATCAGCGTTGACTGTACCATTTTCACTTTTAATGATGAATACAGTGGTACCCCCCATATTCGCAGGGGATGCATACCGGACCCCCCCCCCCCCCCCCATGAACAGTTAGAACCCGCGAATGTTTGGAACCCCTATAAAAACGCTAAAAACAGCCTATTTTGTTAGTTAAAACTCAAGAAAAACCACTAAAAATTTTCATACTTGGTGTTTTTAATAGTTTTATCACAAAAAGTGCATTTTATGATGAAATTTATTAAAAAAAAACCCAGGAATTTGTGGATATTTCTCATAGAAAAATACCGCGAATGTACGAATTTTCCGCGAATAATGCGGGGAAAAGTTCCCAAGAGAAATCCGCGAATGTGTGAGTCCACGAATCTGGAGAACGCGAATAAGGGGGGTCCACTGTAGTACTTCCAACAAAAGGTTGGTGTTTCTATGGGTTCAACATTGTCACCAGTTTTAGCCAACCAGTGCATGGAGTTTATAGAAGTTGAAATATTAGAGAGATGTATCCCTAACTGTAAGCCTGCTCTGTAGGTGAGATATGTAGACGACATATTTATTGTTTTTTTTTTGGTGACGACATAGGTTTGGACTGCTTACTGAATAATGTCAACAGTGTTGTTGAATAAAATTTACAGTGGGAAGAGAGGTTGATGACAAGATTTCTTTCTTAGATGTTTTAATTCACAGGGATGTAAAAAGTAACTCATTCAAATTTTCAATTTTTAGAAAAGTTACTAACAAAGAAAATCATATTCATTATTTTTCCCACCACTCACAACAAGTTCAAAGGAATGTAATTATGAGTTATGTTTTAAGGACACTTTGTATATGCAACCCCTCATTTTTAGATGGAGAACTCAGACATGTCATAGACACCTTTAAGTCCTTATAAGTACCATGAACATTTTATTATTGACGCCATCAGCCGAGCTAAAAAGAAGTTTTTATATTGTCAAGTAAAAAGGAAATGAAAGACAAGAAAAGAAAAGTGTATCATTGCCCTTTGGCGATGAATTCTCAAAAGTAGGTGATTATATAAATAAATACCAAAAGGATATAGAAATTGTTTTTACAGGCAATACCCGGGTTGCGACGGTTCGGCTTACGACGTTCCGAGGTTAAGGTGCTTTAAAATTATATTCATCAGAAATTATTTCCAGGGTTACGACACCTACAAAGCTGATCTGGCAGAAGAAATATGACACCAAAAATGCAAAATAATCAATATTTGACAGTTTTTTTATGAAAAATGCATGAAGAATGCAGTTTACATAGTTTTGAATGCACCCAAAGCATTAAAAGTAAGGTTTTCTTAGGATTTTTTATGATGTTCCAGCTTACGACGATTTTCGGGTTACAACGCGTCTCAAGAACAGAACCCCCGTTGTAACCCGGGGACTGCCTGTACTTACCAAAACACTTTGCCAAAAGCTCTTACAAACAAAAAACAATGATAGTACCGAGAGAAATAACGGTGTTTACAAGGTTCCATGTCATGATTGCAATGTAGGGGATTAGAGGTAAGAAGATTAAGGGAACACAGAAGGGCCTATGATCGACATGCACAGCGCAGCGCTTTGGTGGCTCATAGTTTTAATTTAGACCACAGAATTAATTGGGATGGTGCACAAATTAAAGCGACGATTCTCACGTGAGAAGATTAGTTGAAGGTGCTGCTATAAACATGGTAATATCTTTTGAAGATAAGTCGTTTACAAATGAAGACCCTTTTATCAACAGTTTCATTGCCAAACAATACTTAAAAGATTTTAATTTCAAAACTGACGTTGACCATGTGAACCCTGATGCTCTGCTTCCCCTTCCCCTCTCTCTCCAAATAGCCGTTGAGTTTGGAATTACTAACACTCGAACTAGCACTTCGATGATGGGCTGTTATTTTCTCATCCCCCCCACCCCACCCCACCTTTTTAGATGCTCTTCAGGAGGAAACTATCCTCTCACTTCACATTTTAATGTCTACACTGATGAGGAACACCATTCAGGTGTTTGAAAGTCTTTGTTTTTTACATAGAAAAAATATATTTTAACATATACGTAATTGTGGATTTTTTAACAATTTGTTCTTCACGAGACTGTGAATTTCTTAACAGTATTTATTTTGTGGTAAATTTCAGGTTCTTTGCAATTGAAAAGAGGCAGACAAAGAAGAAACTTTCAGATGAATGGCTGAAGCTGTAAGAAAAAAACGAACACGCTCCAAGGTATCTGAATAATTTGTACTTTCTGGAGTTGACAATTTCATTGTTAAATTATTAGATATCAATCTTTTAAACAATTTGCCTCAAAAAGTTTAAGCACCATGCTGTAGCTTGTAATGATGGTACATGGCTATACTACTAATTTTTACTGTATCTCTTTAAAATCTGTATTGAAGAAATACTTAATCAGGATCCAGTTGTTTACCTAATTGCTTTCTACTTTCATCACAAATTTATGTAGCTTGTTGCTATGATTATAGTATCACAACTAACTGAACTTCAGTAGTGGGATGTGCCAAGGCCTTTTGTTCATGCCAATTGAAAGGGTACGCTCATCATATATGTGGTTTAGATTTTTCTGCATTGTAACCCATTTGTCATTAGTATTGATTGTTGGTCAAGGTATTTCATGAATAACTTTTTATTATTTAGTTATGTGTACTTCACTGGAAACTGTGAAATCTTTTTTTATATATACTTTACTTTGAAATTGTGAAATCCTTTTTCAGGAAAGTTTTTCTTTTACAGAAAGTGTTGGGGGAAAAATGTCAGCCATTAGAAAAAGATCAATATGGAAGCAGAGACGAAGAGGATCCCTTGAAGGCTCTTCATACTACTTATGAAGACATGCCTCTACCTAATATGTATCATAATATATCTGCATCATCTAAGACTTCGGATGGCAAGGAATCTGTAATTGAAAATGACTCCATATCCTCTACGGATATAGAGCCAGAGGAAAGAAAAGATGAGGCTTTTGAAAACACTGAGGTTTCCCAATTTTGCCCAGTTTACATCGTAATATAGATACTATGGAACCATATATACAAGTGCAGAAACAACTTCACGAGTTAATGTTGCAAGATCAATTGGAAACTCATACTGAAATAACTAAACCTTTCATTCAGGATAAAGCAAGTGCTCCTGCTTTTGATGGCAATTCTGTTTGCGACTGTAATATAGGAGCAACTGCTCCTGAGTTGGATGATACATTAACAATAAGGTCTGCATACTTTCAAGAGGATGAAAAAAGTCCAGCTCCTCTTTCAGAAGCAAGAAGTGCCCCAAAACAAAAAACAAAGATAACACTTTCTGAAGAAGTGACTGTGGAGCCTCTTACAGAAATACAAATTACATCTCTTTATCAAAATACAGAATTAGAAGAAAATCAGATTTATATATCACAGTTTGTAGATGAGGAGAGGAATATTGTTCAGTTGGAATTTTATCAATTAGTTCTAGGATACTTGCGTGCAAGAACAGCTCTTGTTAGCACACAGCGAGAACTGTCAGGTATTTTGGATGAATACAAAAAACAGCAAAAGAATATTTGGGTACTTGAGAAGCGAACTGTTTCTGAAGAAGCAGAGTGTGAGGATAATCGTCTGTTAACAGCAACGCATGAGTATGAAGAAGCCATCTACAAGGAAGAAATTGCAAGTCATGTTTCCAAGCAGCTGAATTGTTGCGTGAAATCTTGTCAGATTCATATGCACTTAATGCGTATGCATCAGAATTGTCAAAACTTCAGGTTGAAAATTATATGCAGAAGGTCTTAAGTGACTGTTCAGAGTTTATGCAGCTACCTAAAAATGCCAAAGTGTCAACAAGTAATAGGAAGGAGCATAGTCATCACCTACAGCCTCATATCAAGAAATTAAAAAGTTGCATCAGTGTGCTTTTTGCTTTTCAACGGCAGGGCGTAAAGGACCACCAGTTTTTGTACGTGTTACTAGACAATGGTTAACTGATCTTGTAGCTATTTTACAGATTTGGTTGCTGTGCATCAAGATCATCTCTTCTTGATTAACCATGTCATGAGATGTCCAGCAGGTGTTGGATCATGGGCACCGTCTTATATACAGGTATGTTGTGTAAAAAAAATTTGTCATTGAGGTAACTAAAAGGTAACATGAAGAATATGATGAAAATAATTTTCAACCCATGAATATTGTTTGATAAATCTTAAAAATCATGTGGAAAGACCATTATATTTACTGACGTTCATAGCCTGTAGCCACTAGCTACTGGAAGATATCCAAACTGAAGTAGAGTAATGTATTATAGTTGTGTCAGTATGTATAGACTGTTAAACTAATAGTTTTTAAAAAAGTTTATTTTCAGAGAAAATTAGAATTGTCAGATTTATTTGTTTTTTGTCCTAAAAATTGGACTACTGTTGATAATGTAATTCCATATGTACCAAATAACCTGCTGTTGAAGATGCTCCTACCTTAAAGTTTGTTCATGAAACTTACCTGACAGATATATATATAGCTGTATTTTCTGAAGTCCGACAGAATTTAAAATTCGCGGCACACGCAGTGGGCGGCCAGTGGTAGTACCCATTCCGCCGCTGGGAGGCGGATATCAGGAACTATTCCCATTTTCTATTCATTATATTTTTTTCTGTCGCCGGTGGTCGGTAAACAAAACTGTTTACAGACCTCCGCCTAGGATTTTGAAACTTCATTAGCCACTTAAGTATCCTAATTATTCTTTCGATTATTAACTTGGATTTGTGGCTAGGCATACGCTATCGTAAATTTTTTCATTGCATTTGATGTCTGAAGCTAGTTAGCCTAGTTTCAGACTTTGTTGTCTGCATGGTAAGGTGAGGCTACCGTAACTTTCGGTAGACACTCGCTTAGTATAATAGACGTTTACATGTTTTCGTGCATAAGGTAATTAGTGTAATGTGTGACTGATTACGGAAGAAGGAGGATTCAATTACGCATTTTAGAGCGTGTTAGAATCAGGAGTTTTCCTCCACAGTAAACAGAAGTTAGAAATAATGAACCTTCTAACCTCCTGTAGATTTTATTTTGCGAACCTAACCCTGTGGTATGGCTTACGAGCCTAGAATAAGTGTCTGCTAAAGGATTACATCAAGTAATCTTAGACTAAAGTGCTCTCTCTCCAACCAGTGTGAAGTGTAGTGCCCCTTGTGTTGTGGAGGGGGCGTCAGATCGGCCCCATAATGCCTCTAGGCCTGGACCTCTGTCGGACTCCCAGGACTCATGGGAGAGGGCATGTCGAAAGCCGCAAGAGGGTTACGGGGGTCTCCCCACCGATCTGGCGTCCCTTCGGCAGAACCTGTTGACTCTTCCCAGGCTGCCTAAAGATCGTGCACCTCATGCGCGAATCTTGAAAGATTGCTTCTCGTCCTCCGAGGCGTCCTCCCCACACAGGGGTTGGAGTTCTCGGAAGGACTCGCGCCCCCTAAAGAAGCTTTTAGAGAAGAGGACGCTTCACGTCCTCTCTCTCGTCACGAGAGGATGAGAGAGTAAAGAGACCACATTTTCCCTTTTAGAAGAATGCACTGGCTCTTTTCCTAAGGGACATTTAAGGAGGCTCATTCATCTTGCCAGAAGAGTGATTTGAGCCTCCTGCGAGAACGCTCATGTATATATCATTTATACATTATTAAGGAGGCTCATTCATCTTGCCAGAAGAGTGATTTGAGCTCCTGCGAGTGACCGCTCATGTATACATCAGTATAAATATTAGGAGGCTCATTCATCTTGCCAGAAGAGTGATTTGAGCCTCCTGCGAGTGAACGCTCATGTATATATCACTTATACATTATTAAGGAGGTTCATTATCTTGCCAGAAGAGATTTGAGCTCTGCTGGAGGTTATTATCTTGCCAGAAGAGATTGAGCCTCTGCGAAAGTGAACGCATGAAGTTAGAGCTGTTTCAACCTCGCTAGCATTCCAAAAGAATTTGGTAATCAAGGACATTCTTGATTCCACCTTTTGGAGGAGCAACTCAGTATTCGTCTCCTCTCCTCATTGCGCTCCGTATACGTTATGTAACGTTCGCTTTACTTCGATAAAGCAAGCTGATAAGTTTGACGGCCGGCAAGCTGCTTTGCACAGTCAAACAACTTATGTCTCTGGTCGGCATAAGAAGGGCAATTTAGACGTGAGGAAGCTTTTGGAGGTGCTCGACGTCCTATAAGTAGAGACATTCTCCAGGACGCTCGGCAAGCACCTTGCGGAAGACGAAAAGCCATACGTCTTCCTTTAGTGTTCACACTCTTCAGGAAGCAGCGTGCGGCTCTCCATGGAGACTCGCATGAGGACGTTCCAAAAAATTAAAAATATTCAATGTCATACGCAAAACGCGGTTCGTCATAACATTGAGATGTTGGCAAGGTCGCGCCAGGACGCACCTCTTGGCGGGCCTTGCATGCATCAAGGCGCTCAACGAGTTCCTCTCTGAAACGTCGTTCAGAAGACTTGGTGTTCTCTGCTCAGACACTCTCGTAGCTGGACGCTTTCCAGGACGCTTTTGAGGACGCTCGGCAGGAAGCTTTTGAGGACGCTCAGCAGGACGCTTTCCAGCACGCTTTTGAGGACGCTCAGCAGGACGCTTTCCAGCACGCTTTTGAGGACGCTCAGCAGGACGCTTTTGTGGACATTCGCCAGGACGCTTCGGTGGAAGCTCGGCAGGACGCTAGCGAGGACGCTAGCGAGGACGCTCGCCAGGACGCTAGCGAGGACGCTAGCGAGACGCTCGCCCAGGACGGCTAGCGAGGACGCTTTTGAAGACGCTCGGCATCCTACACGTCAGAGCTCGGTAGAGCACTTGCCAGGACGTTCTTCAGAAACGATAGGCGTCCTACGCATCAAGACGTTCGGCAGGATTCCTGCAAGAACGCTCTTCAAGAGGGCGTCGTCGAAGTAGAGGAAGGAGTTTGGTCTCGTCAAGATGTCTACTTCGCTTTCTACGAAGGGAGCGTTCAATAGAATCCATCACTTGATGAATTCCAGGAAAACTGTAAGCAGATTTCGGTGTCATAAAACGCCTCGTCTGCTTTCGGGATTGCGCTGCCGAAGGGGAACATTAAGGTCCTTCCTGTCGTAAGCCCAGTCTCTAATCAGGAATCCTGCCCCTTCCTCGATTTCTGCGGGAATCGGGAAAACTATATGCTCGAATTCCTGGATTACTTTCTGTCATGTAAATGGGTTAGTTCTCATTGACAAAGATCTTCATAACATTTTATCGCTTAAGCGGATAAGTAACAAATTTCGGAAGAGCTCTCATTCATTTTCAGAACCGAACGTGGACAGTCGTTTTCCTTTCTTTCTCTCTTCCTCGTCCAGGAAAGATGTAGTAGAGAATTCGATGTTCAAATTACTACAATACTTACGTAGTTTATCTTTGCGTCATTTTGCTAACGCATGGGTCGAGTCATATACGCATATCGTATTTACCTCTGCTGATAGAAGCCGAAAGAAACTGTTGTTCTAATGTATTTATTTGACACTCCCTTCAACCTTCCAAGAGTTTTCGGAGTAAGAACAACTCTTCAGGTATTGTTACGACAACACCAACTCAGCTTCTGTATTTAGCGAATCTGTTTCGTTTAAATAGGCCTGCTTGAGAGTTGTTTCCTTTGCTCGATAATATCATACCTATTCCTTCGTAAAGGGAGTAGCTGGCAACTCAGGCAGATAGTATTCTGTTCTCCATTGAAGCTTTCCTTCGAGGAAGACTTCTCCTTCACTCTTTTTGATAGAGATCGAAGGTTGGTCGATATCCAATCCTTATTTTGTTTTCTTTAAGGAAAGGACAATTTAGGATGGAGATGCTTGTTCCAGAATACTATAAATATACTTACGTATATTAACCTCGGCACATGGATTCTACTAAGCAGTTGAATTGTCCGAGGGGTAGGCGCATATCCTAGTTATTCTACGGATTGCGACTTAGACGAGAAGTATTCTAATTGAACTGCAACATCAACTCAGCTTCTGTATTTAGCGAATTTTGTTTCGTTTAATATGCCTGCTTGAGAGTTTCCTTTGGCTCGTAATTTCATACCTATCCCTTCGTAAAAGGAGTAGCTGGCAAACTCAGGCATATAGTGCGAGACGATGATCAAGGCTGCTGTTACTGTGATCTACGCAGTACCGGCTAGCTCGGTGTCATGCGCGGTTGGTTACGTCTCTCTCCCTTGCGGGAATGGCTTAATAAACCGTCTCTTTGCCCTACAATCATGGATTTTAGCCTCGGGTTGAGGATTTCTAGTAATCTTGAATGATCATACCTGCCGTTTACTTAGAAAATTTCAACAAGATATCTCTTATACTTGTTAGGTGTCGGGCTTTTACCGCAACGGTAATCATTCTTGACGAATCTACCGCGGCATAGCACTATAATCAATGCTCCTCCTGCTTATCCAAAGCGCAGCCTTATTTAGGGAAGGAAGCAGGCTGAGTGAGGGAATGGATGAGTTTGCTGGGACCATTTCCTCGCTGGAGAAGCTTGTTTTCCCTGAATAAACAGCAATTCAGACCTCTACAAATTTCCTCACGAAGAAATTGGAATAACATCAAAGATCTTGTAATTCTAATTTTCTCTCAACGGCTTGAGGATCACCTCAGGTGATAGCGAGAGGGTGCCAGACATCCGAACAGAGAACAGATGTTCTGGCACATTGTCTGAAAAGAATTGGAAGCCAAATTAGTCGGCTTTCCAGTTCCTCGAAGGGTGAGGTTGGATCGAGTGGCCCAAATCATCTCGGATAATTTCTCAGCTCTCTCATAGCTCGAGAAGAGAGAATTGGTTTAGGGCTTGGGCACGGAACGTAACGATCCTCAATAGGTTCGTTAATCTAGTGCACGTCCGTGGGGGTCTTCTCGATCGAAGGCAACAACTACTGACGTCTGAGTATTCCTCACTTAGAAGTATGTCGAAAGTGAGGAGAGACTGAGGGAGTCCTTTCGTTAAGTTTTTCGTAATATTGAGACGAAGGAGCTTCCTCTTAAGTTGTTCCCTTATTCATGATCCTAGAGGATTAGCTTTAGTCGCCACATGTTGGCCTCTAAGAGGTTGGATTCACAGAGGTCAGGTAATTCAGAGAATTGTCCAAAGACCCTTCCCGAGAGAATCGGTGTAATCAAACATCGTCACTTAGTGAAGTATCTAATATCTCTCCTCTCTGAGTCTGAAAGCGTTCAGACTATCGAGAAGCGATAAGATCTTCAAGATTAATGGCAGTCTCTTGGCCAAGGCAAAGCAGTGCTGCCTATTTTCAGTTTTCAATCGGAGGGGCCGTTTCTGGAGATAGTGAAGGGAAATGACTGTTCCTCCACCTCGACCTCTGTGAATTTCGTTATGGTTCTATCTTTCCGTATGAAGTATGAGATAAGATAGAAGTCCTAACTGTTATAGAATATGCAAATATGTTGTTGACGGCCTCTAGGCTCAGAGATTCGGTTCTGTCAAACAACAAAGCTTCACGATCTTTGAGGTCTGTGGAGATCTTGTATTCTCTGGATCAAAGGTTCCGGCATGGAACTTAGGACGTAGTCTGAGTTTCTGATGCCAAAAGCATTTCGAACCTATCCTTTCTGCGAACTTAATACACGTGACCAGAAAGGCTAATATTCTAACCGCTCTAGCCACGGCAAGGAGGGTTAGTGAGGTTTTAGCCATCATCAGAGGTTTTGGCTTTAAAGGACATAATGCGGTCTGTCCGCTAAGCCTTCCGTTCTTGATAAGAACGAAAACCTGTCTGACCATTGACCCGAAAGGCTTGGAGACCAAGGGTATGGCACAAATTATTGGGCAAGGGCATTAGAGAGTCCTGTGCCCTGTAGGGTCTCTCAAGTTTTATCTTGATAAAACTATAGAAAGTCAAGGTCAACAGACAATCTGCGGTCTTCCGTAAAAAGACCGACTTAGTTCATGTCCAAGAACACCCTGGCATGATAGCCAAGGAGTTCTTTTAAGAGGTCTCATTCATTATGTTTGCATAAAGATTTGAGATTTTTTCTTAATATCAATGCTCAAGAGGTGAGGGCGCGGCCTCGGAAGCATTTCAACAGAGCATGACACTCAGTAACATCCTGAGTGCCACGCTTTTGCGAAGCAAACTCTGGGTTCGCTTCACACTCCCGACAATCTGCGGTGTTCCGTAAAAAGACCAGACTGGTTCATGTCCAAGAACACCCTGGCATTATAGCCAAGGAGTTCTTTTAAGAGGTCTCATTCATTATGTTTGCATAAAGATTTGAGATTTTTTTCTTAATATGAATGCTCAAGTAGGTGAGGGCGCGGCCTCGGAAGCATTTCAACAGAGCATGAACACTCAGTAACATCCTGAGTGCCACGCTTTAGCGAAGCAACTCTGTGTTCGCTTCACACTCCCGACGGGATGTGAAGACGACATTTCAGATCCGTAAGTCGCTAGGACCATACATATCCGTAGATATATTATTGGGTGCAAGAAGCAACACGAATCCTATCCTATAGAAAAGGGATAGGTGTGCTTTTAACTTTGAAGGGTTGGTCGCTTGAGGCGCGTTCCTTTTCTTTATAGCCTAGAAGTTATGGAACTAACTTTGATAGGTTAGGTCGAGGTGGTGGGGGTTTTAGCTTCGTGCCCTCAAAAGTATGGTCATATTGGTCTAGTCACATTGTGGTCACGCCCCCGTTGACAGATCATCTAGAGCGCACCAGCATTACAGGTCCTACCTCGCTGGCAACTCTAGTAACGCAGAAGCAGACTTTGGTGACAGTAATCACGAAGTCGGCTATGCTAACAGGTCAGGAACCAAGATGTATATCATCTACTTAATTTAGTTTCCCAAAAATCCTATTCTGTCTCTTCCCACCATCCGAAGGTGGGATTCAGCTATATAAAATATCGTCAGGTAAGTTTCATGAACAAAATGTTATGTTATAATACAATTAAGTTTGTTCATACTTACCTGGCAGATATATATAATTAAAGTGCCCACCTCCCCTCAGGAGACAGTGGCACTGATAAAATATAATAGAAAATGGGAATAGTTCCTGATATCCGCCTCCCAGCGGCGGGAATGGGTACTACACCTGGCCGCCCACTGCGTGTGCGCGAATTTTTAAATTCTGTCGGACTTCAGAAAAATACAGCTATATAATATTCTGCCAGGTAAGTATGAACAAACTTAATTGTATTATAACAATAACATATACTTGAAAATAAGGTTGTACTATCTTAACCCTTTTAACGCCGATTGGACTATTTTACGTCAAGATACAATTGTCTTTCGGGTGCCGATTGGATGTATTTTACGTCGACATAGAAAAGTTTTAAAAAAAATTCGCGGAAAAATACTATAGGCCTACCAGCCGAAAACTTTGAATCACGCGCCTTGGGGGATGCTGGGAGTTCACGGATGAAGGTGTTGTTTTGTTTACAATTGTTACGCAGGCGCGCCAAGCGCGAATTTCTTTCTTATCGCACTAGAAAAGTAATCAGTGACACATCTCAGAAATTATTTTGTCCACTATGACATAATTTTGCACCATTTTAAATTAGACCGTTACATGGAGTATTATATATGAAAATGGTGCGCAATTTCATGTAGAATACAACAAAAAATACTCATGATTGTAGCTTTTATCAGTCTTGAAATATTGTCATAAAAATAAATAATAATAAGTGCCAAAATTTCAACCTTTCGGTTCAACTTTGACTCTACCAAAATGGTCGAAAAACGCAATTGTAAGCTAAAACTATATTAGTAATATTCAATCATTTACCTTCATTTTGCAACAAATTGGAAGTCTCTAGCACAATATTCGATTTATGGTGAATTTATGAAAAAAACTTTTTCCTTATGTCCGCGTGGTAACTCTTCCGAAAAAATCATACGTGCGATTGTCGAATAAGTTTGCACCTTTTATTTTAAATTAGCCGTTACATAAAGTTTTATGTATGGAAATGTGTGCAATTTCAGCACAATACAACTAAAAACAAAAAACCCATGGTTGTAGCTTTTATTAGTTTTGAAATATTTTCATATAAATAACGATAAGTGCCAAAATTTCAACCTTGCGGTCAACTTTGATCTTGTGAAATGGTGTAAAAACGCAATTATAAGCTAAAACTCTTATATTCTAGTAATATTAAATCATTTACCTTCATTTTGCAACAAGTTGGAAGTCTCTAGCACAATATTTCGATTTATGGTGAATTTATGAAAAAAAAAAACATTTTCCTTACTCCCGCGCGGTAACTCTTCCGAAAAAAAATCATACGTGCGATTGTCGTAATGTTTGCACCATTTTAAATTAGCCGTTACATAAAGTTTTATATATGAAAAAATGTGTGCAATTTCATGTAGAATACAACAAAAAATAATTGAAGTTGTAGCTTTTCTCATTTTCGAAATATTTGCATATCACTGATAAATAGAAAAAAAACCATTCTGGGCTCAGCTCGTGGTCGCTGCGCGAAATATCCTTTAATCTATTATTTCTAGGGTAAATGTACTAACACATACCAGAGAATAAATAAATAAAGAAAAAGGTCAGTACAACTGACTCGCTCACACCCTCCAGAGGGTGTCGGTATGAACACTATGGCGAGTGAGACCACTACCACGAGCCGAATGCCAATAGAAATCTCCCACTACAAAAATCCCCACAAGAGGAGAGCCGACCCACAGAGTGGGCAGCAAACTACTACTACTACTCCATCCATGCTGCCGACTGCTGCGCCTCTGGTGGCCATCCTTTTCAGTTAGCGCACACGGTACACACGTGCTTTTTTACTCTGTGTTTTTGTGCCCTTTCTTTGGATTTATTTATCATGGAGCGTGCAGCCATCGCAGCAGCTAAGTTAAGTACTCAGTGTTTATTGCTAATTGGTTTTTTTTCCGGCCTGAGCCCGATTTGCCGTTTTTTAGGTATAAATACGAACTCTAGGTCGGAAGCATGGCAGCATGGTTCTGCCTCGTGGTGGGTTCGTTCTTGGTCTCCCATCCCACCCAGAACATCCCCTTACTTTAGTACGCTCTATTTTAATCATACCGATTTGTTTTAGGGTACAGTCTACACGGTTTTATCATGCATGCATGTTTTTTTACCTTATGTAGGCTCCTTCTATCCAGACCCTAGCCACGGCTCTTAGTATCGGCCCCGCTAGCTTTGAGTGGTAGACTTTCCTTCGGGTTAGTCGTTACACTCCTGGATTTTTCTCCTACTATTTTGTTTTCTTTCTTTTATGATTATTCATTTTAACTATATATATTTATTATATATTATTATATATATATATTATGTTAGGTTAGTGTAGGCGTCTGCTTCATTTAGCCTAGGTTATGGCCCATAGGGCCTATATGCTACCGCGTCTTCAGTTCGGTTGCTTCCCGATAGCATCTCTCTGATCAGCCGGTGTGTTTTCTAGGCCTTATTGTTTCATTGTTTTGTACTTACCGCCCCGTGGTCACTACGTGATCACGGAGCAGCCAGACGCCTCCATGTCCAGTCTCTTCCCCCCTCCCGCTCTTCATAGAGTCGGGGGTGGGTTGGTCTACCCATGCTCGCTCCGCATTACCGAGCCTGCCTCCCTCTCCCCCCCAGACGGAGGGAGTAGAGGGACGGGACAGACCCAGACTGGACTCGACCTCTCCAGCTTCTCGGTTCGGACCGGATGGGTAAGGTGGGGGGACTGGCCTTTCCCCCCTCCGTCGCTACTCCGTCGCTCCGTTGCTAGCCCGAGTCTGTATGTCCTCTCGCCCTTTCCCACCTTACTGGGGCTCCTTTACTACCGGAGCCCTGGCATCCAGCGGAAAGGTGCTAGTCCACCCAGCAGGGTGGACCGGGACATACAGTTGGTCTCTTCTAACCACTCCGTCTCGCTGAGTCACGACACTCCGCCACGCACTGGACTTAGTCCGGTACGTTCGAATTTTATAGGTTTAAGATCTGTTATGTTAAACTAATAAGTTTATCTTAAGCTACCTTAAACCATCCCCCTCCCTTACCTGTCTCACCGGATCTCTCCGGGGTTATAGCCTATTCAGGCGTTAAGGGAGGGGTTATCGCCAAAATTTTTCCGAGCTCCGGCATGCAACGGAGTTCTTCTGTCCTTTAGCCTGTAAGTGATAGCCTTTAAGATACTCATGTGTCTTTTTCACTTACAGACCACCAACTCGTGAGCATCCGGGATGCGCCGCCACACTTCAAGACCCATGTGGACATGAAGTTTGCCGGTCCCATGCTCCATGCGCGACTCTGCACGGGGACCTCCAGGTCTGGTATCACGGAGACATGCACCATCTGTTATGATCTGGTGAGCCAGCTCTTAGACGGGGTCAGTATTCCAACTCCGTTAACTGGTCCCTCTTTTTGTTATAGTTCTTAAGTTTTTTGACTTTAAATCTTCCAAACTTAAGATAAAATTCATGGGGTTTTGCAGCCCCTATAATTTTAAGTTAAGCTTTTAATTTAGTTTAGTTTTAAGTTTAATCTTAAAATCTAATCAATACCCTCTCTTCCAGCCCCGGCTGTGAGGGATACCGCACTGGCAACCCTGCGGGCCTGGGTCGGCGGTTTTGGGAAGAACGCCGCCAAGGGTATGCCCTACATTCTTGAAAAGAAGTTGGCGGTACTGATCTTCCCCCGGAGGCAAGGCATCAGGTCTAATACGTCGACCCCAGCAGAGGAGGCCCCCAGACTATCGCTTTCATTCAGCAACAAAAGCTGGCTGCCTCCGGTTTGACGGATCAAGGCCAGGACATCTCCTCGGAAGTCGCGACGTTGGACATTAATATTGAACCTATGGTAGGTGTAGACGACCTGTTGGTCGAGGTAGGTACGTTGGACGCCCAAGGATGCCCTTGGGTGCCACTGGATCTTCTACCCCTGCCAACCTCTCCATCCTTCCAAGGCTTTACAGGTACAGAATTATATACTTCTCCTGACGCTTCTGTTAGACCCAAGGTCAAAGGTCAAGCAGTAAAAACCTTGACGAAGACGTCGGCGTCATCTTCTTCTCGTAAGTCTCCGGCTAGAAATCCCGGAGCAGAGAGATCTAAAACTTCTGGGTCCGGATCTAAGTCCTCTAGGAGTAGATCCTCCAGGGAGAGATCACACACTCCAGCGGAGTCGACAGTTCCACTACCTTTGGTTCTGATTCAGAGCCACCCTTCCACCTCCGCAGCAGCTCCGCTTTGGATTCCAACGCTGGTCTGTTGCAACAAGTGGGCGATCTGGTTGGTTCTCTGAAAACCAGCATGGAACAAATGATCTCCCGGTTGTCGGATAGGATCACCCTCTCAGGACAACATTATAGCCAGACTGAGCCAAGCTCCACTAGCCTCTCCCCCACCTTTCAGCACAGGGGGCCAAAGCCCATTACCCCGTATGACTCTCTACCTCCGTTCTCAATGAACAATCCTTGGAGAGTAGCGTCATACGCCCCCCTTCCAAGACGGGCTTATCTCTATCCCGGAATGTGGAACTCGGAGGATTGAAGACTTCGAGTTCTACCCGGAAGACCTTCAGCCTCCGTTCATCGGCTACGCCAGGCTCACCGCCTCGCCATGACTCGGGACGATAAGGTACCGAAAGAGACAGTCCTCTATTCACGAGACCAGGCTCAGAGAGAATGGCTCAGGTGTCTAGAGGACATGGATTGTTCCAATACAAAGATTCAACCATTTAAGAGTCCTTTTACGATCTTTACAATGGAAGAGAGTACCCCGCTCCCTTTCTTGACAAAGATCGCTACAACCACCATTCCAGCAGCCCAGAAGGGGGATTCGATGCCTCAGCTGAAAGAAGCAGACCCTACGTCTCCTTTACTTCCCTCAGCCGGTGAGTTGTGGGAAGATTTGCCCCAACACCTTTTCAGCAGGCAAACTCAAACCAGACTGTGCTATGGAGCAGTTTGGTGAGAAGCTACCTAGGCTTCCAGATAGCCTTATTCAGGCGGAATTCGATGCCAAATCGAGGTTAGCCAGGTCTATTAATACCATGGCCATGACCGAGGTGGCTACCATTGCCTATGGTTCTGAGCCACTCTTTAAGCTTCTTACCAAGTCTCTGACTCAAACGGTGCAGTCGGATATGTTTGAGTTCGCCACGGCTAGGACGAACTGTAGGAAACATGTCCTCCAAGAAGCAACAATTCGGCACGAGCCGAATAAGTTGCTTACATCAAGCATCTGGGGAGCAGACCTCTTCCCAGAGGCGATGGTGAAGGAGGTCCAGGCAGAGGCTACGAGATTGAACCAAAGCCTTAAAGATCGTTGGGGTCTTACGGCCAAGAGACGCCAGGATCAAGGGGTTAAGGGTAAGGCTCAAAGGAAACCCAGACGTTTCCAGCCCTACCAGAAGAAACAGCCACGCTTTACTCAGCAGGTTCCAGCTGTCCCGTTGGTGCAAGCAGCCCAACCTTCTACCTCCAAGGCTCAGTCGCAGCCAATCTATGTTATCTCCCCTCAGCCTCAACCCTACCACCTCTTACGCTCTCTCTCCAGCCTACAATCAGGTCTTCGAGGGTCAGGCTTCCCAGAAGTATGACCGCTCGGGTAAGGGAGGCAGAGGTAAGCGATCCTTTCGTGGGAGAGGATCGGGAGGGCCCTTTAATAGAGGAAAGCATTTCAGGGGAGGCCGAGGAGGCTACCAAAACCAATGAGGATTTTCAGGTAGGAGGGAGGCTGTTTCACTTCCGCCACCGGTGGAACTTCAGCAAGTGGGCGCAGAGCATTGTGTCAAAAGGCCTGGGTTGGAGCTGGATAGCGAACCCACCCCCATCCAGACCTTTCCGCCAACTTCCATCCAAAGAATTGACGGAGTATGCGGAGGACCTCCTTCAGAAAGGAGCTATAGCGAGAGTCAACAGGTTAAAATTTCAAGGTCGCTTATTCAGCGTGCCAAAGAAAGGCTCACAAAAAAGAAGGGTAATCTTAGACTTGTCCCGTTAGATTAAACTTAGCCATTCGCTGCGACAAGTTCAAGATGCTCACGATCTCGCAGGTGCGGACCTTACTTCCCCGTGGGGCCGTCACCACCTCTATCGATCTTACAGACGCTTACTATCATATCCCTATTGCAAGACACTTCCGTCCGTATCTGGGCTTCAAGATAGGAGACCAGACATTCTCCTTCAAGGTAGTTCCTTTCGGGCTCAACGTAGCACCCAGGGTGTTCACGAAGTTGGCGGAAGTAGTAGTTCAACAACTAAGATCGCAAGGGGTTATGGTAGTAGCGTATCTCGACGATTGGTTGATCTGGGCTCCAACAGTCGAGGAATGCCACAGAGCAACACTGAAAGTGATTCAGTTCCTGGAATATCTAGGCTTCAAGATAAACAGGACCAAGTCAAGACTCACTCCAGAGTCAAACTTTCAGTGGCTGGGCATTCAATGGAATCTATCCTCCCATACTCTGTCGATTCCATCAGCCAAGAGGAAAGAAATAGCGAAGTCAGTCAAGCAATTTCTGAGTCACAAACTTGCGTCAAGAAGAACTCAGGAAAGGATCCTGGGTTCACTCCAGTTTGCATCAGTGACAAACATCTTGATGAAAGCCAAACTGAAAGACCTAACCAGAATCTGGCGCTCACGAGCAAATGTCAGGTCCAGGGACAAATTATCCTCAGTCCCTCAGATTCTACGGAATCGACTCCGCCCGTGGGCGAAAGTCAAGAACTTATCGATATCAGTGCCCCTTCAGTTTCCTCCTCCGGGGATTACCATCCACACAGACGCTTCATTAAGCGGTTGGGGAGGATATTCCCAGTTCAAGAAAGTTCAGGGAACTTGGTCACCTCAGTTCCGTCAGTTCCATATAAACGTACTGGAAGCAATGGCAGTGTTCTTGACTCTAAAAAGGTTACGTCCGCCAAAGTACTCCCACATAAAGCTAGTCTTGGACAGCGCAGTGGTAGTACATTGTATAAACAGAGGAGGCTCCAAATCACGTCATCTAAATCATGTCATGGTAGCCATCTTCTCCCTGGCGGACAAGTTCAGTTGGCACCTCTCCTCCACCCATATAGCTGGAGTGAGAAACGTCATAGCAGATGCTCTATCCCGATCAGTACCTCTAGAGTCGGAATGGTCACTGGACAACAGTTCGTTCCAATGGATTCTTCAGAGAGTTCCAGACCTACAAGTGGATCTCTTCGCATCCCAAGCGAACCACAAACTCCCATGTTATGTGGCCCCAACCTGGACCCTCTGGCCTATGCCACGGACGCCCTGGCCCTAGACTGGAACAACTGGGAGAAGATTTATGTCTTTCCTCCATGAATCTTCTCATAAGGTACTGAACAAACTCAGGACATTCAAGGGTCAAGTGGCTCTAGTAGCCCCAGAACTGGCCGAAGAGCAATTGGTACCCTCTCAATTCTGGAACTGGGTCTTCGCCCTCTTCGGATTCCCAGTCCCAGGCTCTCCCAGTCAGTACAACGAAGACTGTGTTCGCTTCCTCAGGAATTCTCAAAACCCTAACTTTATGGATTTCATGAAGTTTGCAGCGAAAAGGAATGCGAATATTGACCCTCAAAATATTCTCTTCTTGGAATCCGATAAAAGAGATTCAACTTTGAGACAGTATGATGCTGCTGTCAAAAAGTTAGCAACCTTCCTGAGAGAATCAGATATTAGAATCATGACAATCAATTCAGCTATATCCTTTTTCAGATCTTTATTTGAAAAAGGCTTAGCAGCTAGCACCATTACGACAAACAAGTCAGCCTTGAAAAAGATTTTTTCAATTTGGTTTCAACATAGACTTGACAGACTCCTACTTCTCGTCTATTCCCAAGGCGTGTGCTAGACTTAGACCTTCTGTAAGGCCTACGTCAGTATCATGGTTCTTAAACGATGTTCTAAAGCTGGCTTCAGAAACTGATAATGACACATGTTCTTTTATAATGCTCTTAAGAAAAACTCTATTTTTTATTAAGCTTGGCCTCAGAGCTAGAATTTCAGAACTGTCGGCATTGTCCAGAGATCCGGATCATATTCAGTTCCTTCCCACAGGGGAAGTGCTACTTTCTCCGGAACGTAGTTTTATAGCTAAGAATGAAGATCCTTTGATGAGGTGGGAACCATGGAAGGTACTACCCCTTCCACAAGATGTATCTCTTTGCCCAGTTTCGACCTTACGAGCCTTTCTGTCTAGGACCTCCTCATCCTCATCGGGTCCTCTCTTTAAGAGAGAAAAAGGTGGTACTTTATCTATTAAAGGCATCAGGCAGCAAAATCCTGTACTTTATTAAACAAGCCAATCCTGACTCTTTTCCAAAAGCACATGATGTCAGGGCAGTAGCCACCTCAATTAACTATTTCCAACATATGAACTTCGATGAGTTGAAAAAATATACTGGATGGAAATCGCCGACAGTATTTAAACGTCATTACTTAAAGTCCTTGGAAGCTCTGAAATTTTCAGCAGTAGCGGCGGGTAACATAGTTTCCCCCGACTCTGCCTAATCTTTAGTAGAAGATCCAGTCCTCCTTTCTACCTGTCTCACCCAACAGTTCGTCTATTCCTGCCTTGTTCATCTACGGTTACCTTGTGTCTTAGCTGCTTTTATGATGATATGGTGGGTGTCCTTATTTTTTTGCTAGGGACACTCACAATCGATTGTATATATTGATCTCTTGGATGTGATATCCCTTATTTTTATGCTAGGGGATACATCTTATTTGTAATGGTTACGGGTTTTGTATATTAAGTTATATACATTCCTTTATATATTATTATTATTGAAGTTTGTTTTGTTCAACTTATTGTCTTAATTGCTCTGGAGTTTTTGATACATATCATTACACAGATACCATTTCTGAACATATATACCATGTTAGCCCTGTATATATGTAAATTACCTTAAGTTAAGAAATATTATTAGCATTAAGTTTAATTTAAGCAATATTTCTATTTTGTATCATTGTTTTTGTATATGTATCTTTATTAGCAATTATATTCTTTTATTTTATTTTATCTTTTATTTGAGACCTCTTTTTTGTTTTGTTGAATTTTTATTTACAATCTTGTGCTATTTCTCTGGTACGATTTCGCGCAGCGACACGAGCTGAGCCCAGAAAAGGGATTTTGACGTAAGGAAAAATCTATTTCTGGGCGATTGGCTCGTGTCGCCAGCGAAATCCCGCCCTACCCATCCCATCGCTCAAGATTGTCTGCTAACTTCAGATGGCCACCACCAGGCGCAGCAGTTGGCAAGCATGGGATGGAGTAGTAGTAGTTGCTGCCCACTCTGTGGGTCGGCTCTCCTCTTGTGGGGATTTTGTAGTGGGAGATTTCTATTGGCATTCGGCTCGTGGTAGTGGTCTCACTCGCCATAGTGTTCATACCGACACCCTCTTGGAGGGGTGCGACGTCAGTTGTACTGACCTTTTTCTTTATTTATTTATTCTCTGGTATGTGTTAGTACATTTACCCTAGAAAATAATAGATTAAAGGATATTTCGCTGGCGACACGAGCCAATCGCCAGAAATAGATTTTTCCTTACGTCAAAATCCCTTATTCGGTCAACTTTGACTCTACTGAAATGGTCGAAAAACGCAATTGTAAGCTCCAAATCTTACAGTCTAGTAATATTCAGTCATTTATATTCATTTTGAAACAAAATCGAAGTCTCTAGCACAATATTTTGATTTATGGTGAATTAAAAAAAAAAAACTTTCCTTCCATCGCAAATTCTCGGAATATTTGCTCTCCATTTCATATTTAGGCGTTTCATAGAGTTTTATATATGAAAATGTGCTCAATTTCATGTAAAATACAAAAAAAATAATGAAGGTTGTAGCTTTTCCATTTTGAAATAATTTGCTTTATAAAAAAAATTATAAAAAAATTTGACATTCGGTCAACTTTAACTCTTCCGAAATGGTCAAAAGCTGCAATTGTAAGCTAAAAATCTTACAGTATAGTAATATTCAATCATTTATCTTCATTTTGAAACAAATTGGAAGTCTCTAGAACAATATTTAGATTTATGGTGAATTTTTTAAAAAAACATTTTTTTACGTCCGCATGTTACAATTTCATGCATCATTTTCTCTGTGTTGCTTTGATCATTTTACAATGTGTTATATACCAAAATGATTGCAATTTAGTGTACCATACAACGAAAAAAATTAACTCTTTAGCTTTAACCGTTTTGCTCACAGCGCAATTTTAATACAATTATATATGAAATTTTGTTTTCGCGCTATCATATATCGCATTATTTATATGGATGATGATGATTTTTTTCATTTCTGATGGTTGCATACTAAACTTCAGGCAATGACAAAAAAAGGAGCCAAAATTAATCTTGAAAACTAAGCGCGCTGTGATTTGTTGAAAAAAAAAATTTCCGCTTTGGCGCTCACTCCGAGACCGCCTCGGCATACGGGAGACTATTTTTATTATACCCCTTCGGCGTTTAAGGGTTAAGTCTTTCGAGACTTCCAAGCTAGAAAGGACAACTTCACCTTCATGGAATCTGGATGTTGTTCTTAAATGGATTTCAGGACCTCCTTTCAAACCTCTTAATTCCTCATCTCTTAGAAATTTAAAAAGGAAGACCCTTTTTTTGGTCGCCTTGGCTACAGCCAAAAGAGTAAGCAAGATTCAAGCCTTGGACAAGAACATAGGTTTTACTCAAGGAAATGCAGTGTGTTCTTTCACTCTGGGCTTCTTGGCCAAAAATGAAACGCCGTCCAATCCCTGGCCTCGCTCATTCAGTCAAAGCATTGACCGATACCCTAGGCCCTACAGACCAAGAAGGAAGTCTGTGTCCAGTAAGAGCACTTAACCCTCTTACACCAATTGGACGTATTAAACGTCGACATAAATTGTCTCCCGGGTGCCGATTGGATGTATTAAACGTCAACATAAAAAAGTTTTAATTTTTTTTTTAAAAATTTCGCGGAAAAATACTTATAGGCCTACCAGCCGAAAACTTTTGAATCACACGCCTTGGGGGATGCTGGGAGCTCGCAGATCAAGGTGTTGTTTTGTTCACAATTGTTACGCAGGCGCGCAAGCGCGAATTTCTTTCTTATCGCACTAAAAAGTATCAGTGAAGCATCTCAGAAATTATTTCGTCACTTTGACATAATTTTTGCACCATTTTAAATTAGCCGTTACATGGAGTATTATATATGAAAATGTGCACAATTTCATGTAGAATACAACAAAAAATACTCATGATTGTAGCTTTTATCAGTCTTGAAATATTTACATATAAATAACAATAAGTGCCAAAATTTCAACCTTCGGTCAACTTTGACTCTACTGAAATGGTCGAAAAACGCAATTGTAAGCTAAAACACTTATATTCTAGTAAAATTCAGTCATTTACCTTCCGATAAATTTTTTCGTGCAATTGTCGTAATGTTTGCACCATTTTAAAATTAGCCGTTACATAAAGTTTTATATATGGAAATGTGCGCAATTTCATGCACAATAAACTTAAACAACCCATGGTTGTAGCTTTTATCGGTTTTGAAATATTTTCATATAAATAACGATAAGTGCCAAAATTTCAACCTTCGCTCAACTTTGACTACCAAAATGGTCGTAAAATGCAATTGTAAGCTAAAACTCTTATATTCTAGTAATATTCAATCATTTACCTTCATTTTGCAACAAATTGGAAGTCTCCAGCGCAATATTTCGATTTATGGTGAATTTATGAAGACATTTTCCTTAGGTCCGTGCGGTAACTCTTCCAAAAAAAAATCAGAAATCTTTTCTTCCAATTGTCGTAATGTTTACACCATTTTAAATTAGCCATTACATAAAGTTTTATATATGAAAATGTGTGCAATTTCATGTAGAATACAACAATAAATAATTAAAGGTTGTAGCTTTTCTCATTTTCGAAATATTTGCATATAAATCACGATAAATTAAAAAAAAAAAAATTTGGTCAACTTTGACTCTACCGAAATAGTCGAAAAACGCAATTGTAAGCTAAAACGCTTACAGTCTAGTAATATTCAGTCATTTATCTTCATTTTGAAACAAATTCGAAGTCTCTAGCACAATATTTAGATTTATGGTGAATTAAAAAAAAAAACTTTCCTTCCCTCTGCTTGCGGATTCTCCGCCGCAAATCTCCGAAATGCGTACGTCACATTATCGTTATATTTGCTCCATTTCAAATTAGGCGTTTCATAGAGTTTTACATATGAAAATGTGCACAATTTTATGTAGAATACAACAAAAAATAATTAAAGGTTGTAGCTTCTCTCACTTTTTAAATATTTGCATATAAAAAAATATATAAAAAAATTTGACATTCAGTCATCTTTAACTCATCTGAAATGGTCGAAAACTGCAATTGTAAGCTAAAACTCTTACAGTATAGTAATATTCAATCATTTATCTTCATTTTGAAACAAATTGGAAGTCTCTAGAACAATATTTAGATTTATGGTGAATTTTTGGAAAAAAAATTTTATATCCGCACGTTACGAATTCATGCATCATTTTGTGATAATATTTTCTCTGTGTTGCTTTGATCATTTTACAATGTGTTATATACCAAAATGATCGCAATTTAGTGTACAATGCAATGAAAAAAATTAACCCGTTAGCTATAACTGTTTTGCTCACAGAGCGATTTGAATACAATTATATATATGAAATTTTGTTTTCGCGCTATCATATATCGCATTATTTATATATGATAATGATATTTTTTTTTATTTCTGATGGTTGCGTACTAAACTTCAGGTAATGACAAAAAAAGGAGCCAAAAATGAACTCTTAATCTTGAAAACTAAGCGCGTTCTGATTTTTTGAAAAAAATATTTTTTCCTCCTCGGCGCTCACTCCGAGACCGCCTCAGCATACGGGAGACGATTTTTATTATATCCCTTCGGCGTAAGAGGGTTAAGTTTTACTTGGACAGGATTAAAGGTTTAAGAAGCAACTCGCCTAACCTTTGGTGCTCAATAAGGATACTTATTGTCCTTTATCCAAAAACGCTCTGGAGTTTTTCTAAGAGACATCATCACTGAAGCTCACACGAAGATTAAGGATGAGAATTTTCCTGTTTGTAATGTCAAAGCAAATGAAAATAGGGCAGTAGCCATTTTGTTGGTTTTGAAAAGTAATTTATCACTTACATCTATTGTGGAATCTACTTTTTGGATATGTGAATCCGTTTTTGCACATTTTTATTTATGTAATGGTAAGATAATCTATGATAATTGTAGTGCATTAGGACTGTTATCTATAGCTGGCATGATGTTTGGAAAAGAAGGGTAGGAGAATACTTTCTCCTCTATCCACTTGCCTTGTTTTTTATGGATGGGTAATGGTATTTGTTTTTAAAGGTGTTTGGGTAAATTGTGTATCTGGTTGATTTTGTTGAATAGCCCAGGACAAGGGCTTTTCTTCATCACAAAACTTTGATAGCCATTGGAGTACTCCTTGGTTGCTAAGTATTCCACTGAAGTAGAGGCGACTCTTGACCTTACTGTCATGTCACTACAGGTCAAGAAGAGCTCTGACCAGAGGCAGTATCTTCATACTGTAGCTCTCTCACCAGTTAAGGATACAACAAGTATTGTTGCAATACTAGCTAGTTTACTTTCTTAAATTCATCACATTATTGAGTGTTTTAAGATGGTATATGTCCATACTGTCCCACCTCCGTTCAATGTGGGATTCAGCTTTGTAGTTACAGTGGTACCTCGAGATACAAAATTAATCCGTTCCGAGGCGGCCTTCGTATCATGAGCTTTTCGTATCTTGGACTGCATTTTACATGTAAAATGGCTAATCCGTTCCAAGCCCTCCAAAAACACCCCAGTAAATTTCATAATGAAGCTAAATTGACCTATAAACAATGAAATACTACAACAATTTGGCCATTCAATACGTAACTTTATACGTATTGCTAATATACCTGTAAATAAAGTGTATTAGTGTACATGGTATACAAGAAATACTTACGTATGTAGTAAAGTGTGGAAGCTTACCTTTCGAGTGAGGCTATCTCCGAAAGTGGCGACAGGGGAGGAGGACAAACGGCAGATACGTACATATACTTAACTTTACGAAACACATAAAAAAATGTAAGGAAAACATACATAAACTAAACTTTACGAAACACATTAACAAAACTGTAACACTTAACTTTACAAAAAACTAAAATTAAAAAAAAAAATTTTGTCTTATTTTTACATTTTTTTTTTTTTTTTTTTTTTTTTTTTTACAAAATGTCAACTTGTTCACCACTTTCAACTTTATGTTTTTTTAGTATCACTTGGTTCTCCTTTTGCTTACTCCTGCTAGTACTAAAGGCCTCTTTAAAAAATAACTATCCAAGGAAGATTGCTTCTGCCTACTTTTCACAATGTTCCTGAAACGACTCAGGCAAACGTCATCGAACTGCGCAAGCATACGACCTGTGTAAGCCTTTTCGGGGTGTCTTTTTTCTACAAATGATTGCACTTTACGAAAAGCAGCTAGAACATCCTTAATTTCTGCCGTTGTCATAGGGTCATCCTCCTCCTCCTTGCTGCTGCTAGAGAACTCCTCTTGAACGACTTTATGTTGCATGGCCTCCAACTCCTTCAGGTCATCCGTCGTAAGCTCCTCTTGGTGCTCCTCGAGAAGGTCGTTGATGTCATCCTCGTCGACGACCAGCTCCATGGACTTGGAGTGCAACGATCTCGTCAAGATCTGGTTGTAAAACAGTTTCAGGATCGTCAACTGTTTCTGAATCTGCAGCACCAGCTTCGCCCACGTCGAATCCCTTAAAGTCTCTGGCGGATACGGCATCAGGCCAGAGTTTCCTCCACAAGGAATTCAAGGTTCGCCTCGAAACCTCCTGCCAAGCTTGGTCGATGAGTCGGATGCATATCACAACATCGAAATGCTCTTTCCAAAATTCATGCAGGGTGAGGTTTGTGGTATCGGTGATGTCGAAACATCTCTTGAAAAGATGTTTCGTATACAGCTTCTTGAAGTTCGATATCACTTGCTGGTCCATGGGCTGGAGGAGAGGGGTGGTGTTAGGTGGAAGATAAAGAACCTTGATGAAGGAATACTCCGCTAGGATATCTTCCTCGAGGCCAGGAGGGTGAGCAGGAGCATTGTCCAACACCAGTAGGCATTTCAGAGGGAGGCGCTTCTCTTCCAAGAATTTCTTCACTGTCGGGCCGAAACACAGATTTACCCTCTCTGTGAACAAAAGCCTTGTTATCCAGGCTTTCGCATTACCCTCCACATCACTGGAAGCTTCTCCTTAAGCACTTTATGGGCCTTGAAGGCTCGAGGAGTCTCGGAATGATAGACCAGTAGGGGCTTCACCTTGCAATCCCCACTGGCGTTGGAACAAAGTGCGAGCGTAAGCCTGTCTTTCATAGGCTTATGCCCGGGTAGCTTCTTCTCTTCCTCCGTGATGTACGTCCGACGAGGAATTTTTTCCAAAAAAGGCCAGTCTCATCACAGTCGAAGACTTGCTGAGAACTGTAGCCTTCCTTGGTCATCATCTCGCCAAATGTCTTTTTAAAGGCTTCAGCCGCTTTCGTGTCCGAGCTGACCGTCTCCCCATGCCGCACCACCGAATGGATGCCAGTCCGTTTACGGAATTTCTTGAACCACCCATGCGAAGGCTTGAAGTCTGGGGTTGGTGTTGATGTCCCTTCTCCTCCATCATCTTTGACCTGGGCAATCAAATCGCCGAAAATAGTGCTGGCCTTGTGGGCGATTGCCGTCACCGTTATCGTATCGCCAGCGATTTCTTTGTCTGCTATCTAGACAAGAAGAAGCCTTTCCATCTCATCGTGCATGTGGAATCTCTTGCTGGACAAAATAGTGACGCCCTTGGAAGGTGTAGCTGCTTTGATGGCATCCTTCTGCTTAAGGATGGTGCCTATTGTTGACGGATTTCGGTTGTATTTACGTAAATAAATGAATTTATGTTAATAAACGAAATCGTTAGAATGAATGAATACGGCGTGCGTACGATAACAATGCTGCTACCGAGTGGCCGAAGCACGCCGCTACGTAGTAGATGCATGATGGGAGGGATGCTGACCAATAGGAGAGAAGGATCTCATGGCGATGACTAGCATCAGGAACCAATGGGAGAGCGGGAGGATGGTGGTGAGTCTACTCAGTTGGCGGCGCGCGAGTTTCAAAATTGTTATCGGTGGTCCGGGCAAATCTCAGACTTTACAGCAACAACCTTTCGTATCTTGAGCAATTTTCGTATGTAGAGCCGTAAAATTTTTCGTATTAGCTTTTGTATCTCGAGTTTTTCGTAAGTTGAGCCTTTCATATCTCAAGGTACCATTGTACTTGGTAAGTTACTTATATAAAAATGACATTTTTATGATAAAATAAAATTTTATATATATACTTACCAAGTAACTACATAATTGAAGCCTTCCTTCCTTCCCACTTATGGACATAGAGCGTAAATGAATTGAGCTCTTTAGCTAAGTTGTACCTATTCGTCCCTGAAAGTGGGCTGGGCAGTCACCGACACCAAAAACAAAAGAATAGCTACTGCGAATTTTCAAATCTAAGCTGCTGTGAAAAGTAGAAATTATAGCTATGTAGTTACTTTGTAAGTATATATATAACATTTTATTTTATTATATAAAAATATCATTTTGTAGGGGAATGAGAATGCAAATATTAATTTGATCCTTAAAAGGTATTTAAATATTTCTGGGCCAAGCCCGTGTCGCTTTGTGAAATATCCCTTCAGTTCATATTTGTAAGGTAAATAATACTAACATTACCAGTGAAAAATAAAAGATGGGGATGTCAGAGTATCCTGACTCGCTCACCCTAAATAAAAAGAGGGTGTCGGTATGGTACTGGGGCGAGTGAGACCACTACCACGGACCTCTTGCTATTTAGATCTCTCTTCCACCAAAATCCCCCTGCCAGAGAGAGCTGGTACACAGCCCGCGCCAGCAACTACTACTACTCACCCACCGACGCCACCACCAGCGCCTCTGGTGGCCATCCTTTCCGTTAGTGACATCTTGCCCACACGTGATTTTCTTGCTCTCTGTGTTTGTGTTCACTAACCTGGATTTATCTGCAACCATGGAATTCCAAGCCATCGCAGCAGCTAAGTTAAGTACTGCCGAAAGGTTACACGTAATTTTAGCCAGTCAGGATCCGTTTTCAACCATTTTTTAGGTATTTTAACAGCACCTCCTCGTCTGGTCTCGGTCTCACCATACCGGTTCGCCTCGTGTTTTCTTTACTAGCTCCTTCGGTCTTCCATACCGTCGTGGCTATTACTGTGCAGTATTTATGATTCATTTTATGATTATTTTTATGTGTGGTGCAAGATGTGCTACCGAATTTATCATTTTTATCATCGTATTATTCGGAAATCCTATGCCTTTATGTCTTAGTTCAGTGTTCATGCATGTATGTGCCTTTGTCTAGGTCTGTTAGGCATGTGGGTTCATACCCATCTCTTCTTTAGTCCTGCCACCCTGGCCGTCGCCCTCCGTTTTACGTATCGGCAGAGGCCAGCTCCCGAGTAGTTAGACTACCTACCTCCCAGGTAGGCTAGCCTAACTTCTCCTGGACGCCCTCCTTTTTCTTTGCTCTCGATTTCCTTCTTTTCCTTTTTAATATGATGCATATTATGTATTTTGTTTGTGTTGCATGTTTGAGACGGTTAGAGCTAGCCTAGGCTATCTCTTTGTCTGACCTATTCGCCCGCGGGGTCCTACCACGTTCGCGGTGGGCCAGTTGATCGCCACGAGCCACCAGGTCAGTCCCCCATCCTGCCTTCCTCCCCATAGCGGGGGGGATCCCGGCAGTCCACGCTCGCTCATGGTCGCCATGGCAACCAACCGGGCTCTCCTCCCCTCTTCCTCCCTTCCCGGGAGGATACGGGAGTTACGGGGGGGGGTCTTGAGTCTGGCTCGTTGTACCGTTCTCTCCCGGGGATCTGGGTGGGGCCCCTCGTGTGTTCGGGTTGGGGGGTTGGCCACCACCCCCCTCCCCCGCTCGTTACTGGTCCTCTTTCAGGTCTCGTAGCAGCTCTCTCCTCCCTCGGTCTCCCCCCCCACCATCCTCAGCGCTAGCGGCGGACTCACTGGCTCCGCCAGCTCGTGGGGGGGTAGCGGAGAGTAGCTCTTACATGCATCTGTTTTTATTTACATTTATAATACTGTTTATGTCTCAATTGTGTTTGTTATCACTGTTATAATTTCCACTTGTCTGGCGGAGTGCCCGCTCACCATCCGGTAACTATCGGACTAGTTTACCAGGTCCTACGGACTATCTCTTAAGGAGTACAGGAGAGGATTATGCCCAGAAAATTTTTCACTCCGGCATGCAGCAGAGTATTATATCTCTTAGCAGGTTAGTCCTGTTAGTAACTGCCGATACTCATGTATCTGTCCACTTACAGGCTACCAACTGCCAAGAATCGGAATGTAATGCCATCCTCCAAGATCCCTGCGGTCACGAGGTCTGCCGGACCCATGCTCCCTGTGCCATCCGCCATGACGATCTAGTGGTATGGCACCACGAAGCCTGCTCCATCTGCTATGATCTGGTGGATCAGTTTACCGCCGGAGTAAGTATATACCGGAGTAATATACTTATGACTGTTCTTGGTATACTTATATTGTTTATAAAAGCATATGATAAGAGATATATAAACATTTCTTAGTCTTAATTGTTTAATCATATAACTTCGGGGCTTCGTTGTAAGGACTACAATGACCCTTTATTCCAGGCTACCGCCGTGAAGGATGCCGCGTCGGCTACCTTGAGGGCCTGGGTCGGCGGATTTGGGAAGAACGTCTCTAAAGGGCAGCCATACATCCTGGACAAGAGTATGGCTGTCCGCCTCTTCCCAGGCGGCAAGTCGACCGGGTACATCGACCCAGCAGCGGCAGCTCCGTGCATCGCCGTTATCCAGCAGCAGGTGGCGCAGGCGTTGGCGGACCAGGGGAACCCGGAGATCGCCGAGGAAGTGGCGACTTTGGATTTAAATGTAGAGCCAATGGCGGTAGGTGAGAGTAACTTGTTTGTTGAGGTAGGTTTGCTAGGAGCTCAAGGGCTTCCCTTGGGCTTATCTGGATCTTCATCCCCTATTCCTTCTTCGTCTTCCTTCCAAGGCTTTTCCGAATCGGACATTCCTGCTAAGTCGTCATCAGCTTCAGTTGTCCCTAAAGTGAAAGGGAACCGGGAGCAGAAGACCCTGGAGAAGACGTCTTCTAAGTAAACCTCTTCCTCCACGTCTCATAAGACTCCGGCTCACCACCCCGGAGCAGAGAAATCGAAGTCTTCTTCGACTTCACACACTAAAGGGTCTAGAGGCAAGTCCTCAAAAGAAAAGGTCCGTGCTTCCACAGAGCCAGAGCCTTCGACGTCTACTGGAGCACGTCCTAAGACTCCTATGTCGATCAGGGACCCTAGTCCCTTCGACACCGAGGCGTTCACAGCTAACATTATGCAACAGATGGGGAACCTGGTCGGTAACTTGGTTAACGACAGGTTCGAACAGATGTTTTCGCGCATCTCCACCTCGTTTGAGGAGTCTGGCCAGTCAATCCGGAGTATTTCGGAGAGGCTGGCAAACCAGGAAAACCTGATGGCGGGTCTCAGGGAGAATCCCCCAGCAGTTCTTCCTCAGTCTGGCATGGCGTTACAACCAATGCCAGACTATTAATCTCTTCCTCCCTTCACGACGAGCAATCCTTGGAGGGTCGCAGCTTATGCTCCCTTCAAGGATGGGATGATAACCATTCCAGATTGTGGTACTCGAAGAATTGAGGATTGAGTTCCACCCCGCCAACCTCCAACCACCCTTTATGGGCTATGCTCATTTGACAGAGGCTGCAATGAGGAGGGAGGATAGGATCCCGAAAGAGACGGTGATCTACAGTCGGGATCAGGCGCAGAGAGAATGGATTAGAAGTCTAGAAGATTGGGATTGCGTCAATACCAAGCTTCAGGCTTTTAAGAGCCCATTTACTATCTTTGTGGCAGAGGAGGAAACACCAATCCCCTTTACCACAAAGTTAGCAGAGCTAACCATTCAGGCCACTATGAAAGACGAGCGTATGCCCCAGCTGAGGGAGACAGAGCCAACATCTCTTCTCCTTCCAGGATCTGAAGACCTCTGGGCTGATCTGCCGGCTACCTTCACGGTTGGGAAGCTCAAACCAGATTGTGCAATTGTACAATTTGGGGAGAGGCTCCCAAGGTTGTCGGATAACCTGATCCAAGCAGAATTTGATGCTAAGACCAGGTTAGGGAGGACTTTGAACGCCCTAGTTATGACAGAGGTTGCCGCAGTCACATACGGGACGGAACCTCTGTTCAAACTCTTAGCAAAAGCACAGACACACACTGTGCAGTGTGATCTTTACGATTTTGTGACAGCTAGGCGCAACTGCAGAAAACATGTACTGCAGGAAGCCACAATCAGGCATGAACCAAACAAGCTGCTTGCGTCTTCCATCTGGGGCGCTGACCTCTTTCCCGAAGCAGTGGTGAACGAGGTTCAGCATGAAGCGACTAGGCTCAATCAGAGCCTTAAGGTCCGGTGGGGACTTTCTTCCAAGAGGAAACCAGAAGTCACCCCTTCAACTTTGAAAAAGCTGAAGAAGCCTAGAAAGTTCCCACCTTTCCAGGCTGCTCAGCAACAACAGGTAATGCAAGCAGTACCAATGTCCCAGGTGGTTCAGCCGTCAACGGCGAAGAACCAGTCCCAACCCATTCTCCTCCTTACTTCCCAGAACCAGCCCTCGACCTCTTACGCTGTATCTCCGGCCTTTAATCCAGTCTTTGAAGGCCAGGCGTTCCAAGCCTTTAAAAGGTTTGGAAGAGGAAGCAGGGCTAGAGGTGCATTTTGCCAAAGAGGCGGCGGAAGGACACCTAGCAGGGGTAAACACTTCCGAGGCGGAAGAGGATCACGCCCCTCCCCAAGTCAGTGAGGACCCTCAGGTGGGAGGGAGGCTGTTCCTCTTTCGTCACAGATGGGGATTCAGCACCTGGGCACAAAGCATTGTGTCCAAAGGACTGGGATGGAGTTGGATCAAAGGTCCCCCTCCATCCAAAACATTCCTTCAGGAGCCAACAAAGGAATTGACAGAGTATGCACAAGAACTCCTTCAGAAAGGGGTAGTATCAAGAGTCAAACATTTAAAGTTTCAAGGACGCTTGTTCAGCGTGCCAAAGAAAGGCTCGACCAAACGAAGAATAATCTTAGACTTGTCCCGTCTAAACTTATTCATTCGTTGCAACAAGTTCAAAATGCTGACTATCTCGCAGGTGCGGACCTTACTTCCCCGTGGGGCCGTCACCACCTCTATCGATCTTACAGACGCATACTATCACATCCCAGTTGCAAGACACTTCCGCCCATATCTAGGCTTCAGGCTAGGAAACCAGGCATTCTCCTTCAAAGTGATGCCCTTCGGGTTGAATGTAGCCCCCAGGGTATTCACGAAGATAGCGGAATCAGTAGTCCAACAACTAAGATCCCAAGGGATAATGGTAGTAGCGTATCTGGACGATTGGCTCATTTGGGCAACAACCATCGAAGAATGCCTCAAGGCCACGGAAAAGGTAATTCAGTTTCTGGAACATCTGGGGTTCCAAATAAAAAAGGTCAAGTCCAGGCTAACGCCGGAATCTCACTTTCAGTGGCTCGGCATTCAGTGGAATCTGAACTCCCACACTCTGTCAATTCCGTTGGCCAAAAGGAAAGAAATAGCCAAAGAAACAAGGCAATTCCTCAAATGCAAACAGACATCAAGGAGAAACCAGGAAAGAATCCTAGGCTCTCTCCAGTTTGCGTCAGTTACAGATGTTCTGATGAAAGCAAAATTGAAAGATATAAATCGAGTTTGGCGCTCAAAAGCAAACAACAAATCTCGAGACAAGTTGTCAGTCATCCCGCCGATTCTCCGCAAGTGTCTCTGCCCCTGGGCGGAGGCCAAGAACCTGTCCAAATCAGTTCATCTCCAATTTCCCCCTCCAGCATTGGTTATCCACACGGACGCTTCTCTAAGCGGGTGGGGAGGATACTCTCAATTCAAGAAAGTACAAGGGACTTGGTCACCTCAGTTCCGCTGGCTTCACATAAATGTACTGGAAGCTATTGGCAGTATTCCTCACATTGAAGAGGCTTCTACCAGCCAAGGGTTCCCACATCAAACTAGTATTGGACAGCGCAGTGGTAGTACACTGCATCAACAGAGGAGGATCCAAATCAAGTCATGTGAACCATGTCATGATAGCCATTTTCTCTTTAGCAGCCAAGTACAAATGGCACCTATCCTCCACTCATCTGGCGGGAGTAAGGAACGTGATAACAGATGCCCTGTCTCGATCAGTTCCTCTAGAATCGGAGTGGTCCCTGGACAGGCGCTCATTCCAGTGGATATGCCAAAAGGTCCCAGACCTCCAGGTGGATCTTTTCGCATCACAATCCAACCACAAGCTCCCTTGCTATGTGGCCCCCAACCTGGACCCTCTGGCTTATGCCACAGACGCCATGTCCATAGATTGGAATCAGTGGAAGAAGATATACATCTTTCCTCCTGTGAATCTTCTATTGAAAGTCCTGAACAAGCTCAGGTCTTTCAAGGGACAAGTTGCTCTAGTAGCCCCGGACTGGCCCAAGAGCAATTGGTACCCTCTTCTTCTGGAATTGGGTCTCCGGCCTCAACGGATTCCCAATCCCAAACTGTCTCAGTCAGTACAAATGAGGACTGTGTTCGCTTCCTCAGGAATTCTCAAAACCCTAACTTTATGGACTTCATGAAGTTTGCGGCTAAAAGAGATGCAAATATTGATCCTCAGAATATCCTTTTCCTAGAATCGGATAAAAGAGAATCAACATTGCGTCAGTATGACGCAGCAGTTAAAAAACTAGCAAATTTCCTGAAGGAAACGGATTCTAGAACCATGACTATTAATTTGGCTATTTCCTTTTTCAGATCCTTATTTGAAAAAGGTCTTGCAGCAAGTACTATTACGACCAATAAGTCAGCGTTAAAGAAAATCTTCCAGTTTGGCTTTAAGATAGACTTAACAGACTCTTACTTTTCGTCTATCCCTAAAGCTTGTGGTAGGCTTAGACCATCAGAAAGACCTAGTTCAGTTTCATGGTTCTTAAATGACGTTCTCAAACTGGCTTCAGATTCTGACAATGATTCATGTAACTATATAACGCTCTTAAGGAAAACATTATTCTTACTGAGTCTGGCCTCAGGAGCCAGGATATCTGAACTGTCGGCCCTCTCCAGAGACTCTGGCCATGTTGAATTCCTCCCCTCAGGAGAAGTATTACTATCTCCAGATTGTAGTTTTTTAGCTAAAAACGAGGATCCTTTAATGAGATGGGCCCCTTGGAAGATCCTCCCTCTTCCTCAAGACCCTTCTCTATGTCCGGTGACGACCTTACGAGCCTATTTGTCCAGGACATCTTCTAGGTCCTCAGGTCCCCTATTTATAAGGGAAAAAGGTTGCACCATTTCCTTAAAAGTAATCAGGCAACAAATCCTATATTTTATCAAACAAGCCAATCCTGATTCATTCCCCAAGGTCCATGACATCAGGGCAGTAGCCACCTCAATAAATTATTTCCAACATATGAATTTTGATGACTTAAAAAAGTACACAGGCTGGAAGTCGCCGACAGTTTTCAAACGTCACTACCTGAAATCCTTGGAATCTCTTAAATTTCCGGCAGCGGCAGCGGGAAACACAGTTTCTCCTGACACTGTCTAAGTAGTTTTAGTCGTAAGATCCAGATCTCCTTTCTACCTGCCTCACTAACATTTTCCTTTGATCCTACCGCCAGGCTCAACCCATTTGAGCCTTAGCTGCCTAATAGGCTATATAGTGATGTGTCCGTTATTTTTTTTGCTAGGGTCACTCACACCTGTACTTTATTGCCAAATAAAGATATATTGTGATGTTCACCCTTGTTTTTATGCTAGGGTGACTCACTCCTGTATGTATTGATATTTTCTAGTTTTAAGTTAATCAATAAAGGTTTTAGTGAATGTAAGAATAGTACTAAGTCCTATTATAAGTTAGCATAAGTGTAATATTAAGTTCTATTACGTATTTTAAGGCTAACATATGTTATTATACATTAGTTAAGATTTTGTATGATAACTTTGTAAATATTTAACTAGATTATACTCATGTTTTGTAATTCTGTATTTTTCTTGTTACCTCTTTCTATATCTTTACCAAGCTTGTGCTAATTCTCTGGTACTATTTCACAAAGCGACACGGGCTTGGCCCAGAAAAGGGATTTTGACGAAGGAAAAATCTATTTCTGGGCAGTGGCCCGTGTCGCCCAGTGAATTCCCCCCCATATCTCTCCCATCCCTGTGCCCAGGCTTGTTCCTCTAACGTCAAGGATGGCCACCAGAGGCGCTGGTGGTGGCGTCGGTGGGTGAGGAGTAGTAGTTGTGGCGCGGGCTGTGTACCAGCTCTCTCTGGCAGGGGGATTTTGGTGGAAGAGAGATCTAAATGGCAAGAGGTCCGTGGTAGTGGTCTCACTCGCCCCAGTACCATACCGACACCCTCTTTTTATTTAGGGTGAGCGAGTCAGGATACTCTGACATCCCCCTCTTTTATTTTTCTCTGGTAATGTTAGTATTATTTACCTTAGAAATATGAACTGAAGGGATATTTCACAAAGCGACACGGGCCACTGCCCAGAAATAGATTTTTCCTTCGTCAAAATCCCTTTTTGCAGTTCTTTTTATGAAGATAAATTTATTGATGTTTTATGTTAAGAATCTGTGGTTAAACACTAATGGAGTACACAGTGCATTGTTGTTTATGGTTGATCATAGAGTGGTTAACATTATAACATGACATGATTCCAAAATAGTAAAAGTTTTGTTTTTTAATATTACAGGTAGGAGGGCCATGGCAGCAAGACTTTAAAGATGGAGGAATGTTAGGTTGCTGGGCATTGGATCATGCACTCACAATCCTCTCTACTATTCTGAATCCAACAAGTGGTCGTGAGGATTTCCTCCACAACTTGAAGCCTAGTCCATCCCAAGAAGTCTTAGATGGGGAAAGTAGCACAACAGATAAGAGTTCAGACAGTGTGTGGGTAGTTGTTGATAGCTCAGGTGAAGAAGAGGAAGACCCTTCTCATTTATGGTTGCTCTTCACAGAAAATGATGTTGTACAGGTATGTCTCAAAGATTTCATTGCCCTTCATGTATACAAATGTGTTGAATGTGCCTTTTTTTTAGGCAGTATTGCCCTCTCCATTTGTAAGAACATAAAAAATAATTGCCGAATAATCTTAATGATATTTTTGTTTGTTATAATGAAGTTTACATAAATCATGGAGGATGATGGCTACACTGTACTGAAATTTTATCAGTAGTATAGGAAACTTTATCTGGCAACTAAATTATATATCTCTTAATTTGCTCTATTCAGATACTGTCTCTCCCTCGATTTGGAACCACCTTTACGTGGTGAGGGGACTCTTGAACACCGGGAATTTGTTTCTGGGTTTGAATCCAAGAGTCCCATATGTCATAATATATTTCTTTGGATTAAGTTTTGTGGAATTTTCCTCTTTTGCTAAAATTTATTGGACCTGATATACAGAAAGAAGTATCATAGCTGGGACTGGGTTTATATCCGAAGCTAAATAGTAGGTACTGTGGTAGGGACCATTAACTACCCAGTAATGTTCGGACCTGAGAGATATCAGATTATAGCTCAAGGTCGGACCATGGATTCCAAAGGGGTCTGGTTCTGGAGATAGGACTCTCAGCATTCTATCCAGTTTGTCTATAACATGATTAGGGTGGGGATGATTCTATTCTTGTAATACTCTCAGTCTTAGCAAGCAGGTTTGGCTTATGCTTGGGTCATTGTAATCATGTTGTGCCTTCCCCTGTGGGGTAGGGTAGGGACGTGGTTATTTGAGAGTCTGTTCTCAATTGTGCTAGTGATGAAAGAATAAACTCCATGAAAGGCCAATTATATCTTTTTAAAGTTTCCAGGTTTCATTTTTTCCTCAAATCTTTATTATATGTAGGAAATAAGTATTTGAGACTGCCTTGACGGAGTTACGCATTTCCAACCTATGGTTGAAACTGTAACGGGTAAGAGGGCTTTCAAACTGGGAAGATTATCTTCTAGTTTGAACCTAAATGTCTCAATTTTTCTCTTACTTGATTATTTTTCAATTTCTTACTTTCTATCACTCAGTTGCTCCCCCTAGCTGTCCTCCTCTTCACTAAAACTCTCTTGCAGGTTAGGTAGGAGCTGGGTCTCTGAACTTAGGCTTTACATTTAGGCTTTACCTTGATCCAAATGGCAGGGACTATAGTGGTTTGATTCGCCACTTGAATATGTTTAGACACTGGGGATAATGACTATGGGGACTTCCCTACGGAATCCGAGGAGGTATAGTCTCCATGGTAGGACTCTCAGCAGTTTATCTGGATTGCCCTCTAAAATAACTAGAGTGGGGATGATTGCATACTAGTTATGCCCTCGGTCCTATCATACGGGTTTTGCTTACACTTCAGCAAATCATGTTATGATAGAGCCATCTCTTTGGGGTAGGGTAACGAGTGGACATATGGGAGTTGGTCTCTGCTATGTCTTTGGTGAAGGGGTAGTCTTTAGGAGGAGACCCAGTTTTTTTTTCATGACTTGTAGTTTGTTTCTCTGTAATTGAAAAAAAAAAGATGGAAGTAGACTAAGGAACCCAATCCCTGGAAAATGTGACCCCTTGACACTAAATTCCCATTTAACCTACCCCTACTCTAGGTTTATTTGATTCACTTTTTGGAAAGGACAGTTGGGCAAGATTTTTAACAATAGAAAGTGAAAATAAAAATGTTATTGTTATGATACAATAAAGTTTGTTCATACTTACCTGGCAGATATATATGATCAAGTACCCACCCACCTCCCCCTCAGGAGACAGTGGCACTAAAAAATCTGAATAGAAAATGGGAATGGTTCCTGATACCCGCCTCCCAGCGGCGGGAATGGGTACTAACCACCTGATCTTCCTCTGTGTGTGTCGTAAGTTTTGAAATTCTGTCGGACTTCGGAGAATACAGCTATATATATCTGCCAGGTAAGTATGAACAAACTTTATTGTATCATAACAATATCATTTTGTTCATGAAACTTACCTGTCAGATATATATATATATAGCTGAATCCCACCATTGGAGGTAGGAAGAGACAGAATAGGATTTAGGAAACAAATTACATGCAGATGATTGACATCTTGGTTCCTTACCTGTTAGCATAGCTGACTTTGTGATTACTGTCACCCAAGTCTGCCTCTGCTTTACTAGAGTCTCCAGCAAGGTAGTGACCTGTATAGCTGGTGAGTTCTAGATGATCTGTCAACGGGGGCGTGGCCACAATGCGACTAGGCCATATTGACCATACTATGAGGGCAACGAAGCAAAAAACCACCACCTGACCAAGCCTAACAAAAGTTAATCCCACATAACTTAGGCTAAAGAATGGGAAGTCCGCCTTTGGCGGCCGACCCAACAACCATAAACCAATACAATAAAATTAAAAACTCTCCTAACCATTTTCTACAGGATAGGATGAGTGCTACTTCCTGCCCCCAAGATTGTATCTGCGGAAATGTATGGCCCTAGCGAGCAGCAGTTCTCATATGTCGTCTTCACATCCCGCAGGTAGTCTGATGCGAACACAAGAGTTGCTTCGCCAAAAGGTGGCACTCATGATGTCACTGAGTGCCATGTTCTTTTGAAATGCCACCGAGGTCGCAACAGCCCTCACCTCGTGAGCATTAACTCTCAAAAGTCCAAGATCACCATCTCGACAGGATGAATGAGCCTCCTTGATGGTACTTCTTAAAAAGAACGCCAGTGCGTTCTTCGACATCGGTAAGTCTGGTATCTTGACGGAACACCACAGATTGTCCGAAGGACCGCGACACTCTTTTGTTCTTTCTAAATAAAACTTGAGAGCCCTGACAGGGCACAGGACTCTCTCTGGTTCTTGTCCACTAATTTCTGCTATCCCCTTGATCTCAAAGCTCTTGGGCCAAGGGTTGGACGGGTTTTCATTCTTTGCTAAGAACGAAGGGCTTAAGGAACATACTGCATTATGTCCCCTAAAGCCAATATGTTTACTGATGGCTTGAACCTCGCTAACCCTCTTTGCTGTAGCTAGAGCGGTTAGAAAAATAGCCTTCCTTGTCACGTCCTTTAAAGATGCAGAATGTAAAGGTTCGAAAGGACTCTACATCAGGAACTTCAATACTACATCCAAGTTCCGTGACGGAATCTTTGGTTGCGCCACTTTCAAGGTTTCAAAAGACCTCAAAAGATCGTGAAGGTCTTTGTTGTTCGACAGATCTAAACCTGTGTCTTAAGACCGTCGACAACATACTCTTGTATCCTCTAATCGTTGGAACCGCCAGCTTGTCAACATTTCTCAGATGAAGGAGGAAGTCAGCAATCTGATTCACAGAGGTCGTGGTGGAGTAAATACCCTTCTTCCTGCACCATCTCCTGAAGACGGCCCACTTTGATTGGTACAGTGCAAGAGAGGAAGCTCTCCTTGCATTGGCAATAGCTCTTGCCACTGGTCTTGAAAAACCTCTCGCTCTGGCCAACTTCTTGATAGTCTGAACACAGTCAGACTCAGAGCGGAGAGGTTTTTGTGGTACCTCTCGAAGTGGGGCTGTTTGAGTAGATCGACTCTCTCGGGCTGGGTCCTTGGGAAGTCCACTAGGAAGGACATGACCTCTGTGAACCAGTCGCTTGAAGGCCAAAACGGGGTGATCAGCGTCATCCTCGCTCCCTCTGACGCCGCAAACTTCCTGATTACTTCTCCCAGGAGTTTGAACGGGGGAAAGGCGTAGACGTCCATCCCCGTCCAATCCCATAGGATGGCGTCTATTGCTACTGCTCCCGGATCGAGAACCGGGGAGCAGTATAGAGGAAGTCTCTTCGTCTTCGATGTTGCGAAGAGATCTACCAAGGGACATCCCCATAGTCTCCACAACTCTTGACAAACTTCTAGGTGAAGAGTCCACTCGGTCGCAAGCAGTTGCTGCCGACGGCTGAGAAGATCCACACGGACGTTCTGAACTCCTGCAACGAACCTCGTCAGGATCGTTACGTTCCGTGCTTTCGCCCACAGCAGGATCTCTCTCGCTAACTCGGAACAGGGACCGAGAGTGTGTTCCTCCCTGCTTCTTGATATACGCGAGAGCTGTGGTATTGTCCGAGTTGATCTGGACAACTCGGCCAAAGACTCGTTCTTCGAAGAACTGGAGAGCCAACCAAATTGCTTCCAATTCTTTTAGATTTATGTGCCAGAACATCTGTTCCCCTCTCCAGATGCCTGACACTTCTTCCTTTCCCAGTGTTGCTCCCCAACCCGCAGTGGACGCGTCTGAAAACAACACTAGGTCGGGGCTCAGAAGGTTGAGAGACACTCCTTCTGCCAGCTTTACGGGATCGTGCCATCACTTTAGGCAATCCTTGACCAACTGAGAGATGTTCAGAGTCACATCCAGGTCTTCCTTGTTCTTCCAGTTCTCCGCTAAGAAAAACTGGAGCGGTCTAAGGTGCAGTCTCCCCAGGGAAACAAACTTTTCCAGCGAGGAAATGGTCCCCAGCAGACTCATCCATTCCCTCACCGAGCATGTTTCCTTCCCCAAGAAGGCTGACACTTTTTCTAAGCAGTTCTGCTGACGTTCCAGGGATGGAAAAGTTCGAAAAGCTGCTGAATCCATCTGAATCACGAGATACACGATGGACTGCGTAGGGATCAGATGGGACTTTTCGAAGTTTACTAGCAGGCCTAGGGCCTTTGTCAGTTGCAGCGTCGTATGAAGGTCCTCCAGACACCTCGACTCCGACGATGATCGAATGAGCCAATCGTCTAGGTAAAATGAGACTCTTATCCTTGAGAGGTGAAGCCATTTCGCCACATTCCTCATGAGAAGCGTAAAAACCATCGGTGCTGTGCTTAGCCCGAAGCAGATAGCTCTGAATTGGAAGACCTGTCCCTTTAAGACAAACCTCTGGTACTTCCTTGACTGAGGATGGATCGGGACGTGAAAGTAGGCGTCTTGGAGGTCTAAAGAAACCATCCAGTCGCCTGGTCTTAAGGCTCCTAGAACAGACTGAGACGTTTCCATTTTGAATTTGTCCTTCTTGACAAAAAGGTTCAGCCTGCTGACGTCCAGGACAGGTCTCCATCCCCCAGACTGCTTCAGAACCAGGAACAACCTGTCGTAGAAGCCTGGGGATTCTAGTGCTAGAACCTGTTCTACGGCTCTCTTCTCGAGCATTTGTTCGAGCAGATAGAACAGAATCTGTTGCTTCATAGGTTGGTAGGAGGGCGACAGATCTATGGGCTTCGTGCTCAACTGTGGTGTTTTGAGGAATGGGATCTTGTATCCTCTTTCAATGATTTCAAGGGACCAGCTGTCCGTCCCTCTTACTTTCCATGCTTCTGCAAAGGATAAGAGTCTTGCCCCGACAGGCGTCTGAAGGCACGACGCGTCACTTCTTACCCCTGGGTTTTGAAGGGGTTCTGCCTCTAGAGAGACCTCTTCCTCGAGGAGACGCTCTCGAAAGGGCTTCTGCTTCTTGGAAGCTTGAGCAAGAGGAGTTGTAGGATGAGCTGCAGGACGTCTGGACGACTGAGCCAGTAGGTCTTGGGTCACTTTTTCCTGAAGGCTGACTGCTAAATCTTTCACCATCAACTGCGGGAAGAGATGACTTGATAGAGGGGCGAACAGCAACTCTGCCCTCTGAGAAGGAGACACCGACTTTGCCGTGAAATTGCAGTATAAGGCTCTCTTCTTAAGAAGCCCTGTAGAAAAGTGGGAGGCCAGTTCATCGGAACCATCCCTGACTGCCTTATCCATACAGGCTAAGACACTGGATAGCTCCTCAAGCGAAAGAGAGTCCTGACTCCGAGACTGCAGGTCCAGGGCTCCCAAACACCAATCTAGGAAGTTAAACACCTCCATCGTCCTGAACAGCCCTTTCAGATGATGGTCTAACTCTGAAAGCGTCCTGGAAACCTTAGCAGAGGACAGGAGAGACCTCCTAGGAGCGTCTACCAGGCTGGCAAAATCGCCCTGGGAAGAGGAAGGAACTCTCAAACCCGCTTCCTCTCCCGTCTCGTACCAAATGCCCGCCCTTCCGCTTAACCTCGCTGGAGGTAGGGCAAAGGAAGTCTTGCCTTGGGCCTTCTTGGAGTCCATCCAGTCATGGATCCTCTTAAAAGCTCTCTTCGTAGAAAGCGAAGTGGCCATCTTGATGAAACCTGGCGCTTTCCTCGTCTTCGACGAAGCCAACTGCGAAGGAGGAGAGCAGGGGGCCGAGGGCTGAAACTTGTCGGCAAACAAGTCCTTCAAAAGGCAGGCCAAAACCTTGTAATCAGATGATGATGACGAAGCAGGCTCCTTTTCATCCGCAGGCTGCGACTCACCCGAAGAATCTCCCTCATCCACGGGAGAAACAGAAGGGTCCTTAACAGACCGCGAAGCAATCAAACCTTGAGACCCCGCTCGTAAAAGGGGTCTCCTATCCGAAGAAGGATCCAAAGAACAAGGTCGGGTATGCTTAACAACAAACTCCGAAGCTTTACGATGATCCGGTAAAGGTGCGTCCTGCTGAGCATCCTGAAGAGCGTCTTGATGTGTAGCGCGCTGAGCGTCCTGAAGAGCGTCTTGATGTGTAGCGCGCTGAGCGTCCTGTAGATCGTCCTGAAGAGTAGAGCGACGAGCGTCATGAAAAGCGTCCTGGCGAGCTTCCTGACGGGACGCAGAAGCAACAGAAGCGTCAACGCGAGCAGCCTGAGAGGCGTCCTGGCGAGCGCACGCCTAGCGTCAGGAAGAGCGCGAGGAGCGTCATAGTAAGACGTACGGCGATCGTCGCCAAGACGAGCCTTACGGTCTAGAGAGCGTCCTGCATGACGCTCATCGACACTTCTAGATAAGCGCTGGGAAGGTAAACGGGATCTAGAAGGCGACGAAGCAGAGGAGGGCAATGAACAAGGATAAGGAGACGGAGACTACCTGGATCTCTTGATAGGCAGCCTCGAATCCTTCCTGTGGCGACGGGGTTCTGCCTCCCTCTTGGCGAAAAACGAGGCCAACTGCTGCTGCATGTCCAGAAGAATCTTCTTAGATGGAGAAGATTCCCGATCAGGTGAAGGGCTGATCCTGTAAGTAGACGAGGGGCGAGGGGACGCCTTCTTCCTTCTCACAGGAACAACCTTAGAGCGACTGGGGCGCTCAAAAGCGTCCTCCTCTGAAGACGTCCTGGTCCTCTTCTGCGGGGGAAAGTTGTCGAAACATTCAGGAGATGACTGGAACGCAGGTCGAGAAAGAGGACGTGAAGCGCCCTCTTCTCTAAAACCTCTCTTGAGAGGGCGAGAGTTCTTCCGAGAGCTCCAACCCCGGCGCGGGGAGGACACCTCGGAGGACGAGAAACAATCCTTAAGGATTCGTGCCCGTGCACGATCCTTGGCAGTCTGGGAAGCGTCATCAGGTGCTGCTGAAGGGATGCCAGATCGGTGGGGAGTCCCCGTAACCCTCCTTCGGCTTTCGACTTGCCCACTCCCTTTGTCCTGGGAGTCCGACAGAGGTCTAGACCTAGAGGCATTATAGGGCCGATCTGACGCCCCCTCCACAACACTAGGGGCACTAACACCATCACCACACTTCGCAACACTAGATTGGAGCACTAGCACTTTAGGCTCCAAGTTACGGATAGACTCCATAATTACAGAAAGGGTATTACCTTCTGCAGACACAACCTCAGGGCCCGAAGGCAACACCACAGGGTTAGGTAAAACAAAGTCTACAGAAGGGTTAGCAGGTGACAAATCACTACCCTGACTTCTGCTCACTGAAGCACTCCTGGAGGAAGACCTCCTGATTCTATCACACTCTAACTTGCGTACATACGAATCATACGTCTTCCATTCAGAATCAGTCAAATTCTCACACTCCTTACATCTATCATCCAACAAACAAACATGCCCCCTACACCTCGTGCATACCGAGTGAGGGTCTGCCGAAGCTTTCGGTAGCCTCACCTTACACTCTTGCACACAACACACCCTGAAACCAGCAGAACTAGATCCAGACATCTTATTCAAAGAACAGTCAAAGCCAAAATCAAATCAATCCACGATAGCGTATGCCTAGCCACAAATCCAAGTCAATAAACCAAAAGACAATCAGATACTCAAGCGGCAATGAAGTTTGCAAAATCCTAAGATGGAGGTACTGAAAACAGGTGTTGACAGTACTGGCGACAGAGAAAATCTGAATAGAAAATGGGAATGGTTCCTGATACCCGCCTCCCAGCGGCGGGAATGGGTACTAACCACCTGATCTTCCTCTGTGTGTGTCGTAAGTTTTGAAATTCTGTCGGACTTCGGAGAATACAGCTATATATATATATCTGACAGGTAAGTTTCATGAACAAATTTCAAATTTAAAATTATTTAACAACTCGATACCTAACAGAAAACGAACAGAAAACATGAAGTTTCTTTAAACACAAACCTATACATGAATAGTGGAAACCACTATGACTAACGCTCAATCTGAAAATTACGTACAAAATACTAATATAGATAAAATTACTTACAAATTACTAATATAGATAAAATTACTTACAAATTACTAATATAGATAAAATTACTTACAAATTACTAATATAGATAACACATAAATAAAAGTCAATAGACATAATAAACTTACAGTATATATGGTACTATGAGCTAACCAAATAATGATGATGAACAAATTGATAGAAATATTTTGATGGAATCTCTTAAGAAAAGATATAAAAACATTGAAGAATGTGAAATGTATGATATCCCAATAGGAAAAAAAAATCATATAAGCTAACAAATAATGATGATGACCAAATTGATAGAAATATTTTGATGGAATCTCTTAAGAAAAGATATAAAAACATTGAAGAATGTGAAATGTATGATATCCCAAGTAGGAAAAAAAAATTCATATAGCTAAACTAAAATTTGAAGGAACTCCCTTTAACAATTAAAGTTTTAGGGCAGACAAGAGAGTTGAGACCATTTACTATTCCTAAACCATTACAATGCAAATCATCTAGTAAATATGACCATTAAAGTAAAAATTGTAGAGATCTCCAAGATGTGCATGGTGTGGATCATACAACCACACAACAAAATGGGCCTGTGAAAACCCAATTTGTATAAATACAACACTGAACAAAAAATTTTACAAGAAGTGGAATGTCAGTAACAGAAGCTACTATAGAATTAAAAGTAAGAGGTTTACAAGATCCAGCAAGGAAAAACATATATAAAGAGGTAGTAAATAATGAAGTGCAAAACCAAACTCCTACAAAAGTATATACAGTGGAACCTCAACATACGAAAGTCCCAACTTACGAACAATTCAAGTTACGAAAGCAAATACGAAGATTTTTTTGCCTTTGCATACGAAAATAATTCAGGTTACGAAAGGGTGTTACTGTAAAGTCCCGAGTAGACTTACCACCATCCTCCCGCTCTCCCATTGGTTCCTAATGCTAGTCACCGCTGTAAGATCCTGCTCTCCTATTGGTCAGCATCTACCCCATCGTGCTCTTCGTAAAGGCATCATTCGGCCACTCCGTAGCAGCATCGTTATCGTATGCACGCAGAATTCGTTCGTTCACATATACGATTTCGTTTGTTAACGTAAATTCATGTTAGTGATTTTGCTTTCTACTTGTATACTCTATCGTGTTGTGTGAGAACTTAATTATTACATAACTTAATTACGTATAGTCATGGGTCCTAAGAAAGTTGCTGAATTCACGGAAAGAAGAGGATGCTTTCTATGGGGACAAAGATGGAGATTATCAAGAAGTATAAGGCTGGCGTGCGGTTGAGTGTGATCGCTAAGGAATACGGCCGAAATCCTTAAGTAGAGGGAAGCCATCAAAGCAGCTACACCTTCCAAGGGCGTGACTATTTTTTCCAACAAGAGGAGCCACATGCATGATAAGAGGGAGAGGCTTTTTCTTGTATGGATAAAAGACAAAGAAATCGCTGGTGATACGATAACCGATACAGCAATCTGCCACAAGGCCAGCACTATTTTCGGCAATTTGATTGCCCAGGCCGAAGACGATGGAGGAGAAGGGACATCGACGCCAACCCCAGACTTCAAGGCTTCTCGGAAACGAACTGGCATCCATTCGGTGGTGCGGCATGGGGAGGCGGCCAGCTTGGACACGAAAGCAGCCGAAGCCGCCTTTATTAACCCTCTTACGCCGAAGCGGTATAATCGAAATTGTCTCCCGTATGCCGGGCCTGTCTGGGAGTGAGCGCGGAAGCGGAAAAAATAATTTTTTCAAAAAATCACAGCGCGCTTAGTTTTCAAGATTAAGAGTTCATTTTTGGCTCCTTTTTTTTCATTGCCTGAAGTTTAGTATGCAACCATCAGAAATGAAAAAAATATCATTATCATATATTAATAATGCGATATATGATAGCGCAAAAAAAAATTTCATATATAATTGTATTCAATCGCGCTGTGCGGAAAACGGTTAAAGCTAACGAGTTACATTTTTTCATTGTATTGTACACTAAATTGCGATCATTTTGATATATAACACATTGTAAAACAATCAAAGCAACACAGAAAAAATATTATCACAAAATGAATTCGTAATGCACATACGTAAAAAGTTTTTTTTTTTTCAAAAATTCACCATAAATCTAAATATTGTTTAGAGACTTCCAAATTGTTTCAAAATGAAGACAAATGATTGAATATTATGATACTGTAAGAGTTTTAGCTTAGAATTGCAGTTTTCTACCATTTCGGACGAGTTAAAGTTGACCGAATGTCGAAATTTTTATGTATTTTTTTTTATATGCAAATATTTCAAAAATGAGAAAAGGTACAACCTTCAAATATTTTTTATTGTATTCTGCGTAAAATTGCGCACATTTTCATATATGAAAAACTATAAAAGGCCTAATATGAAAAGGAGCAAATATTAGGAGAATGCGACGTACGCGTTTCGGAGATTTGCGGCCACGAATCGGCACGCGAAGGGAAGGAAAACGTTTTTTTCAAAAATTCACCATAAATCTAAATATTGGGCTAGAGACTTTAAATTTGTTTTAAAGTGAAGATAAATGACTGAATATTACTAGACTGTAAGAGTTTTAGCTTACAAATGCGTTTTTCAACCATTTCGGTTGAGTCAAAGTTGACCGAACGTAGTTTTTTTCCTATTTATCGTAATTTATGTGCAAATATTTTGAAAATGAGAAAAGCTACAACCTTCAACTATTTATTGTTGTATTCTGCATGAAATTGCGCACATTTTCAAAATGGGAAAAAGAATGGCTAGAATTAAATCTTAACTTAAAGCATATAAAATCATCTGTAAAATCCTGGAATAGACAACAATGTCAAAGCAGGGAAGATGTCATATTAACAAGATTAAGAATAGGACATACATACTTTACACATAAGTACTTGATGTTGCAAGGCGAGGAAAGACAGGCCCCTTACTGTGACCACTGTCCTACTCTGGTCACAGTCCGTCATTTGCTGACGGAATGCCATAAATTTAAAAGAAAGTGAAGATCCAATAACATACATAACATAACACTCAAAGAACTATTGGGAGAAACTGCCTCACTTCAAAATATAGTAAATTATCTTGGCGAAATAACCAGTTTTGTGTGATATAACCCATCTTATAATTTCATAAAGTTATACAGAAAGTGCTGATGGCCTTTGCTGCCCCAGTGCTTGGTGTTACACCTAAATTACACCTAAACTTTATAAAACCAACCACCCAACTAACCGTTTAGTGGTACATACTGTCTCAGCACAGTTGACAACTGCTGGAACCTCTTCCTCTGATGACCTTTGCATAGGAAAATCCAAGAAATATTCTAGTGCAATTACACTGGAACCCTATGCTCCAGTGCAGAACAAACCTTATAACCCACCTAAAAAAAATTTTATATAATATTGACCTAACCTTGACTCATTTCGAATCCTTCTTTGGGAGTGTAAGTTGGTCAAGATTCCTAACCTGAGGAACGTACAAGAAAATATCGGCATTAAAATGAGAAAATTTGTAATTGAATCGACATTCCACTTCTGAAATGTCATTCAGATAAAGAAAAGACCAGATGTGGTTGATAGAAACCACAACTAAAAATCAATTAGAAAATGACTTAACTATAAAGGTATATAAAGGTCCAAATGAAAAAAACATGACAGTATGAACAATGTTCAGGGTACTGTAGTACTTCCTGATAATAATGATGAAACAATAGGAAAAATATATTGCTGGATTCCCTTAAAAAGAGGTACAACAGTGTACATACAAGACTGTGAAATATACAACATAGCCAGTAGACTAAGTAATAGAAATCATTAAGAATAGCAAAAATAAAATTTGAAGGCAGGAAATGCCCTTAGAAATTTTAATAATGGGCCAAAACAGAGAAATTAAGACTGTACAGCGTTCCCCCCGTATTCGCAGGGGATGGGTACCAGACACCCCTGCAAGCAATTCGAACCCACGAATAGTTAGAACTCTCTTCTAAAAATGCTTTTGTCTGCTCACCTTGAAAGTTTAAATACCAAATGTATACTTAAAGTATCATTTACATCAAATATACCATTGAATTGGTATTATTAAAAGGATTTTGACGTAGGAAAAATGTATTTCTGGGCGATTGGTTTGTGTCGCCCAGCGAAATAATCCTTTAGTTCATTATTTCTTAGGTAAATGAGCTAACAAATACCAGAGAATAAACAAAATAAAGAAGAGGTCAGTATAACTGACTCGCTCACCCAAAATAAAAGAAGGGTGTCGGTATAGTAACTGGGGCGAGTGAGACCACTACCACGAACTTCTTGCCATTTAGAATTCTCCTATATCAAAATTCTCAACGAGAGAGCCGACCCACAGATCGGGGCGGCAACTACTACTACTACAACCCACACCATGCTGATCACCGCGCCTCTGGTGGCCATCCTGAAGTTAGCAGGCAATCTTGGCGGCAGGGTAAGGCAGTGGTGGGATTTCGCTGGGCGACACGAACCAATCGCCCAGAAATAGATTTTTCCTACGTCAAAATCCTTTTTCTGGGCTCAGTTCGTGTCGCTGCGCGAAATAGTACCAGAGAATTAGCACAAGATTGAAGAAGTACAGAGGGTCTCAATTAAAACTAAAAACTTAAAACTAATATACTATAATTTGAAATAAAATTGGAATATTCATACAGTCTTCAGACAATTTCTGAATAAGGGATAACAAAAATAAATGTAACTTACAGCTATTAAATATTCACAAAAGTATTTAAACAAGTTACAAGTATGAATATGTAAATTAACATGTGTGTGGGAAAATAACATAAAACAACACACCTAATGAATTCATATATACAAAGCCATAAGGCAACAAACCATTGTTAAATGAGAGTGTGGAACCCTAGCATAAAAATAAGGGGACCACACTCATAATGATAAATATATACAAACATTTGTGGGTGACCCTAGCACAAAAATAAGGGACACACCACCAAGCCATCATGAGAGCAGCTAAGGCTCGAGACGAAGTGTAGAGCAATATGGTAGGCTAGACAAAATGTTAGGTAAGGTAGGTAGAAAGGAGATCTGGATCTTCAACTATACTACTGGGCGGAGTCAGGGGAAACTATGTTTCCCACTGCTACTGCTGAAAATTTCAGAGATTCCAAAGACTTCAAGTAGTGACGCTTAAATACTGTCGGCGATTTCCATCCAGTATATTTTTTCAAATCATCAAAGTTCATATGCTGAAAATAATTAATTGAGGTGGCCACTGCCCTGACATCGTGTGCCTTAGGGAAAGATTCAGGGTTAGCCTGTTTAATAAAGTAGAGGATCTGTTGTCTTATACCTTTAATTGATAAGGTACCACCTTTTTCTCTCCTAAAGAGGGGACCCGAAGAGGAGGAGGATGTCCTAGACAGAAAGGCTCGCAAGGTCATCACCGGACAAAGAGAAGGGTCTTGAGGAAGGGGAATGACTTTCCATGGTTCCCACCTCAACAAAGGATCCTCATTTTTTTGCTAAAAAGCTGCGATCCGGAGAGAGCGAACTTCTCCTGAGGGGAGAAATTCTACATGACCCGAATCTCTGGATAGCGCCGACAGTTCTGAAATTCTAGCTCCTGAAGCCAAGCTTAATAAAAATAATGTTTTTCTTAAGAGCATTATGAATGAGCATGTCGTATTATCTGTATCTGAAGCCAGTTTTAGAACATCATTCAGAAACCATGACACTGAAGTAGGCCTTAAGGAAGGTCTAAGTCTAGCACAAGCCTTGGGAATAGACGAAAAGTAGGAGTCTGTTAAGTCTATATTAAAACCCAACTGATAGATCTTCTTCAAGGCTGACTTGTTTGTCGTAATAGTGCTAGCTGCAAACCCTTTTTCAAATAAGGATCTGAAAAAAAGGATATTAGCTGAATTGACTGTCATGATTCTAATGTCCGATTCTCTCAGGAAAGATGCCAACTTTTTAACTGCAGCGTCATACTGCCTCAAGTTGAATCCCTTTTATCTGATTCTAAGAAGAGGATATTTTGTGGATCTATATTTGCTCCCTCTTGCCGCAAACTTCATGAAGTCCATAAAGTTAGGGCTTTGAGAATTCCTGAGGAAGCGAACACAGTCTTCATTTGCACCGACTGGGAGAGTCTGGGATTGGGAATCTGAGGGGACTAAGAACCACAATTCCAGAAGCAGGGGGTACCAATTGCTCTTCGGCCAGTCCGAGGTGCTACTAGAGCTACTTGACCATTGAAAGTCCTGAGTTTGCTCAGAACTTTCAGGAGAAGATTCACCGGAGGAAAGATGTAAATCTTTTTCCACTTGTTCCAGTCTATGGATAGAGCGTCTGTGGCATAGGCCAGAGGTCAGGTTGGGGAGCCACATAACAAGGAAGTTTGTGGTTCGCTTGAGAGGCAAATAGATCTACTTGTAGACCTGGTACCCTCCGGTGTATCCATTGGAACGAACTGTTGTCCAGCGACCATTCCGACTCCAGTGGGACTGACTGGGATAGAGCGTCTGCTATAACATTCCTCACTCCTGCCAGATGGGTGGAGGAGAGGTGCCAACTGAACTTGTCCGCCAGGGAAAAGATGGCTACCATGACATGATTCAGGTGTCTTGACTTGGAGCTCCCCTCCCCGTTTATGCAGTGAACTACTACTGCGCTGTCCAGAACTAACTTTACATGAGAGTTCTTTGGTGGAAGGAGCCTCTTTAGAGTTAGGAACACTGCCATTGCTTCCAATACATTTATGTGGAGCTGGCGGAATTGGAGTGACCAAGTTCCTTGAACTTTCTTGAACTGAGAATATCCTCCCCAGCCGCTTAATGAAGCGTCTGTGTGGATAGTGATTCCTTGAGGAGGGAATTGAAGAGGCACTGACATGGACAGATTCTTCATCTTTGTCCAAGGACGCAGACGATTCCGGAGAATTGTTGACAACTTGTCTCTGGATCTGACATTTGCTCTTGAGCGCCAGATCCTGCTTAAGTCTTTCAGTTTGGCTTTCATCAAGATGTTTGTCACTGAGGCAAACTGAAGGGAACCTAGGATTCTTTCCTGGTTTCTCCTTGAAGCATATTTTTACCTTAGAAATTGCTTCACTGACTTCGCTATTTCCTTCCTTTTGGCTACCGGAATTGACAGACTGTGAGAGGATAAATCCCATTGAATGCTCAGCCATTGAAAACGGGACTCCGGAGTGAGTCTTGATTTTGTCCTGTTTATCTGGAACCCCAGATATTCCAGGAACTGAATGACTTTCTTTGTGGCTTTGCGGCATTCCTCGACTGTTGGTGCCCAAATCAACCAGTCGTCGAGGTACGGTACTACCATTATCCCTTGAGACCTTAGTTGTTGAACCACTACTTCCGCTATCTTCGTGAATACCCTGGGGGCTACGTTCAGACCGAAGGGAACTACCTTGAATGAGAACGCTTGGTCTCCCAGCTTGAAGCCTAGGTAAGGGCGAAAGTGTCTTGCAATAGGGATATGATAGTATGTGTCTGTAAGATCGATAGAGGTGGTGACGGCCCCACGGGGAAATAAGGTCCGCACCTGCGAGATAGTCAGCATTTTGAACTTGTCGCAGCGAATGGCTAAGTTTAACTGGGACAAGTCTAAGATTACTCTTCTTTTTAATGAGCCTTTCTTTGGCACGCTGAATAAGCGACCTTGAAACTTTAACCGCTTGACTCTCGCTATTGCTCCTTTCTGAAGGAGTTCCTCTGCATACTCTGTCAATTCCTTCGATGGAAGTTGAAGGAATGGTCTGGGTGGAGGGGGGCCTCCGATCCAACTCCAACCCAGGCCTTTCGACACAATACTTTGTGCCCACTTGCTGAATCCCCACCGATGCCGGAAGAGAAACAGTCTCCCTCCTACCTTGGAGATCTCACTGCTGTTGAGCTGAGTGACCTCTGCGGCCTCCACGGAAGTGCTTTCCCCTGTTGAGCAACCTTCCTGATCCTCTCTGACGAAAGGCTCCTCTGGCTCTACTTCCCCTGGCGAACCGGTCGAAGTGTTGAAGGCCTGGCCGTCGAACACCTGGTTAAATGCCGGGGAGACAGCATAGGACGTGGAAGGTTGGGATTGTGGGGAAATCAGGTAGATAGGCTGAGCCTGAGCTTTCGACGTGGAAGGCTGTCCTGGCTGAACGACTGGTACTACAGACACAACCTGACCGAAGTGCTGAGGCTTATTTTGGTAAGGCTGAAACCTTTTGGTCTTCTTCAGCTTCTTGCCTGATGACGAAGGGTCTTGTCGTCTTTTGGCGGAGAGGCCCCAACGGTCTTTGAGGCTCTGATTGAGCCTTGTGGCCTTGTTCTGAACCTCTTTTACCATAGCTTCTGGGAAGAGGTCTGCTCCCCAAATGTTGGAGGAGAGCAACTTATTCGGCTCATGCCGAATAGTTGCTTCCTGAAGGACATGCTTTCGGCAGTTGACCCTAGCAACCACAAACTCGTACAAGTCCGATTGGACTGTACAAGTCTGTGATTTGGTCAAAAGCTTGAATAGCGGTTCCGAAGCATATGATAGGGCCGCTACTTCAGTCATCGCCATGGTGTTAAGAGACCTGGCCAGCCTAGTCCTAGCCTCAAACTCAGACTGAATGAGGCTATCGGGGAGTCTCGGAAGCTTCTCGCCGAACTGGTCCATTGCGCAGTCCGGCTTAAGTTTGCATACTGAAAAGGTGTTCGGTAGGTCTTCCCACAAATCACCTAGTGAAGGAAGTAAGGGTGATGTGGGGTCTGCCTCTCTCAGCTGCGGTAAGGGCTCTCCTTTTAAGCCACCCTGGATGGTAACGCTGGCGATCTTCGTCAAGAAAGGAAGAGAAGTCTCTTCCTCCATCGTAAAGATGGTGAAAGGACTCTTGAATGCTTGGATTCTGGTGTTGACACAGTCCATCTCATCCAAACACCGGAGCCACTCCCTCTGAGCCTGGTCTCTGGAGTACAGCACTGTCTCCTTAGGAATCTTGTCCTCTCTATTCATAGCAGCCTCCGTCAGCCTGGCATAGCCAATGAACGGAGGTTGAAGATTCTCCGGGTAGAACTCGAAGTCTTCGATTCTTCGAGTACCACACTCTGGGATGGAGATGAACCCGTCCTGGAAAGGAGCATAGGAAGCTACTCTCCAGGGATTGTTCATGGAGAATGGAGGGAGGGAATCATGAGGAGGAAGTTGGAGTAGGCCTGCGCCAGGTGCCGGAGAGGCAGCTTGAGGAGCTTGGTTGAAGCCAGACATGAGATTCTCCTGTGTGGCAATCCTGTCTGACAACTGAGAGAACATCTGTTCCATGCTAGTCCTCAGCGACCCTACTAGATCTCCCATCTGTTGCATCATCCCGGCGGAGAAAGCGTTAGGATCAAAGCTGGGAACTGATGTAGAAGTAGATGGGTAACTCACTAGAGGTACCGTAGGGGAAGGAGAGACCACCGACTCCGCCGGAGTACGGGATCTCTCCTTGGAGGACTTACTCTTCGATACTCTAGAGCCCGAAGAAGATGTCTTCCCTTTCTCTGCTCCGGGATTAAGGAAGCGAAGACTTACGAGAAGAAGACGCCGAAGAAGTCTTTTTGGACGACGACGTCTTGGTCAAAGTTTTCTGCGCTCTGTGACCCTTCACTTTGGGAACCACAGAAGCGCTGGGCGTACTATACTTGAGCTCCGCGTAGTAAAGCCCTGGAAGGAAGCAGCAGAAGGAGCAGGAGAAGAAGATCCAAGTGGGCCGCCCAAGGAAACCCCACCACTTGAGGTCCAACGTACCTACCTCGACCAACAAATCATCTACGCCTACCATAGGCTCTACGTTAAGGTCTAGAGTGGCGACCTCCGCCGATATATCTTGGCCTGGTTCCTTCAGACATTGGGCGACCTGCCATTGGATCGCCGCCATCGTCGAGGCTGCCTCCGTAGGGTCGACGTACCCCGTCGACTTGCCGCCAGGAAACAGTAGGACAGCCAACCTCTTCTCCAGAATGTAGGGCTGTCCCTTGGCGGCATTCTTCCCGAAGCCGCCGACCCAAGCCCTCAAGGTTGCTAGAGCAGTCTCTCTGCATGGCAGCCTGGAAGAGAGGGTGTCCATTAGATTTTTAGGCTAAAGTTGAGATTCAACTTTTAGAATAAAATAAGCTTAAGTCTAGACAATATCAGCACATATTTCATAATATCAGAGAAAACTTAAGCTTAATATATACATTTCAGAATTCATATCCTATGAATATGCTGATGGAAAAATACTTACCCCGTCCAAAAACTGACTCACCGAGATCGTAGCAGATCGACACGTGTCTCGTGGAACCAGACCTGCAAGTTTCCGTGAGTTGTTGAGCAAGGAGCATGAGACCTGCAGACCTCATGCCCGCAGGGGTCTTGGAGCACAGCGTTGCACCCCGGGTGCTCACAGTTGGTAACCTGTAAGTGGAAGGATACATGAGTATCGATATAACACTCACAGGGCTACTCTAGTACTCCGTTGCATGCCGGAGAATAATAAATTTTCGGGCATAACCCCTCCCCTATCACCTTAAAAGGCATAAAATGAAGACTCCGGTGTAAGCCGGAGAATGAAAAACACCAAGGTCAGGGGAGGAACCCAGCTTAAGGTAACTTATAAATAGCTTATAATTAACTTAAGCATAAATACAGTTAAACTAATTCCGGAGAACGACTCCGAAGCGTGGCGCTGTCCGACTCCGCCGGAGAAATGCCTAGGGCACTCGCCGGAGAGAAGGAACGGTGGAAAGCAAAAAGGGACCAACTGAAAACGCATACACTCCGCCGGTAGGCGGGGCTACCGTACCTCCCTCCTGTAATCGATGGGGCTCCAGGAAAGAGAACAGAGGTCCGTCGTCACGGGGAGGGAAGCGAGAAGGGGCGAAAACAGTTCCCGAGCATACGGCAGAGCGCCGGAGCAACAAAGGAGAGGGGAGGCCAACCCCCCCCCCCAACTCCGTCACCGCGAAGCACCACCGTAAACAAGGGAGAAAATAAAAGGTCATCCCAACCAAGTGTCTATCCAGACTCCCCTACTCCCTCCGCGTAGGAGAGAGGGAGTCAGGCCCGGATGGGAGCGAGCAAGGACAAACCTCCCTCCCCCCTACTCTATGGGGAGAGCAGGGGGGGGATGGATGGGACTGGGACGGGCGTCTGGCTGTACCGCGATCACGAGGTGACCAAGGTACGATAACACAACACAACCGACTAAATCGGTAGCCTAGGATAATGCAACCAAACTGTTCAGAAAGATGCAACAAACGTGATGCAACAAAACTGACAATAAGGATGCAACAAAACTGTAAAAGAGGAGCATGGGACCACTGATACCTAGGCTAAGCGAACAGACCAGACGCCCTAGGCTAACCAAAACACAATATACAAAAAACAAAAGTAGGGGAAAATAAAATTCACCAAAGAGAAAAATATCCAGGAGTGTAGCGGACTAACCCAAAAGAAAGTCTACCACTCAAAGCTAGCCTGAGCCGATACGAAGAGCGATGGCTAGGGTCTGGACAAGAAAACTGAATGCCTACGTAAGGTAGAGAGACATGCATGCATGACCTAAAACCAGGGTAGGCTAAATCCCCTAACGATATAATTAATAAAAGGACTAGAGACGTACGTTAAAAATAAGGGAAAGGTTCCAGGTATGGGAGACCGAGAACCAAACCGCCATGAGGCAGAACAATGCTGCCATGCTCCAGACCGGGAACCTGTATCTATACCTAAAAATCGGCAAATACAGGCACCTGGATGGAACGAAACTAAATCCAAACCTTGCGGAATACTCAACTTAGCTGCTGCAATAGCTGCTCATTCCATGGTAGCGATAATCCATGAAAACACAACACAAAATCAAGAGCATAACGAAACACGTGGGTCTGCTAGTCTGCTAACGAAAAGGATTACCACCAGAGGCGCGGTGATCGGCATGGCGTGGGTTGTAGTAGTAGTAGTTGCCGCCCCGATCTGTGGGTCGGCTCTCTCGTTGAGAATTTTGATATAGGAGAATTCTAAATGGCAAGAAGTTCGTGGTAGTGGTCTCACTCGCCCCAGTTACTATACCGACACCCTTCTTTTATTTTGGGTGAGCGAGTCAGTTATACTGACCTCTTCTTTATTTTGTTTATTCTCTGGTATTTGTTAGCACATTTACCTAAGAAATAATGAACTAAAGGATTATTTCGCGCAGCGACACGAACTGAGCCCAGAAATATAATTTCAAAGTCTCCTGAAACATTTTACCATTAGAAATGTATAAGCAGCCAATAACAGAGAGAGAGAGAGAGAGAGAGAGAGAGAGAGAGAGAGAGAGAGAGAGAGAGAGAGAGACTAACTCCTTACATATCAAAAGATTAAAATGAACTTCTATAGGCAACACTTCTTCACCTCCCATAAATACATATATCTTTTCCAGAGATTAGAGAGAGGGCTGAACAAGTATCTATTTGTCTGTCTATCAATTCTTTTGCAGAGAGAGAGAGAGAGAGAGAGAGAGAGAGAGAGAGAGAGAGAGAATAAAAGAAGGAAGAAATAGAAACACCAAATGTATATCTTATGTATCATCCTACATCAAATTTACCTTAGATTATTATCATATTACTGTATTAATCTTAGAGGTTGTATTAATGTAATTACAAAGTAATCTTAAACATTAGTACCCTTAAAGGTATATACTTACATACATACTTCTAACACTTGCAGCCAAAAGAGAGAATTATGTGTTAACCTTCTCCTGTTCTCTTGAGAGTCCGTAGGTCAGGTATGCTAGTAGAAAGTTCCGGTACGCCGGAGAAGGAGTTTCACCAAACTAACAACCAGCCTCAACGCCGGGGTGGGTACAAGTACGGCAGGGAGCAACAAGAGAAAGTTAACCTAATAGTAAAATATAACCAAGGAGGAGCGTAGCTCCGCCGTAGAAAAACTCGCAAGCCGAAGGAGAACCCGGTTGGTGAGCGGGTGCTCCGCCAGCTAGCGGAATTTCAGCATGAAAATACAAAATCAAAATAAAAAAAAATAATTCAAAACAATAAATCAAGAAGAAGCATGTAGCGGAGCTCTTCTTCCCCCCCCCCCCCAAAGATGAAGCTGGCGGAACCAGCCAAGCCCGCCGCTGGCGCGGTGGGTAAGAAGGGGGGTGACCGGGGTAGGAGAGAGAGCGAGAGGGACCCTAGGGTTTCTGAGCACGGATGAGCCAGATGGCCAATCTGACCCGAGCGCACCCAGGCCCCCCGTGGAACCCAAGGAGAGAACGATATGATAAGACATATACAAGGTACCCTCCCCCACACGAAACTCCCGTATCCCCTCTGAGAAGAGAGGAGGAGGGGAGAGAGCCCGGGTGTTGCCACGGCAACGTGAGCGAGCGGTACGTGGCCTCCCCGACCCCTGTAGGGCAAGGGGAGGAAGGGAGGGTGACTGAGCCGGTGGCTCAGTCCGATCGCCTGGCCCACCGTGAACGTGGTAGGACCACGTGGACGGTAGGCCCGGCAAAAGAGATAGCCTAGGCTACCTCTAACCGTCTCAAACATGCTACATAATATAAAAATACATAATATAATAGAAAGGAAGGGAATCAAAAGTAAAAGAGAAAGAAATATCCTAGAGAGGCTAGTCCAACCGACCCGGGAGGGAGGGCGCCTAACCACTCGGGAGCTGGACTCTGCCAGTACGTAGGAACGGAGGGCAACTGCCAGGGTGGTAGGACTAAAAAGAAAAGGACATACGTCCTAAATGCCTAATAGACCTAGACAAAGGCACGTGCATGCATGAACACTGAGCTAAGGTAATAAGGCATGAGCTCAATCGAGCTGGATTTCCAAAAATCAAATAAAATCAATAGCAAAATCTTGCACGGCACAAAAACATAACATAAATACTGCACAGAAACAGCAACTACGGTATGGGAGACCGAAGGAGCTGAATAAGAATTACACGAGGCGAGCCGGGTAGGCGAGCCTGTAGCCATGTCGCGGAGGGCACCGTCATATAACCTAAATAAAAGTGGTAAAACGGGCCCTAACTGGCTAAAATTATGTGAAACACTTAGGCAGTAGTACTTAACTTAGTTGCAGCAATAGCTTGGAGCTCCATCACTAATGGTAATCCAAAAAGTCAAGCGAAATAACACAGCAAAGGAAAAACACGTGCGTGCTAGATTCTGCTAACAGAAAGGATGGCCGCTAGAGGCGCTGGTGTTGGCATGGGAGCGCTGGTAGTAGTAGTTGCTGGCGCGAGCTGTGTATCAGCTCTCTCTAGCCGGGGGATTTTGTGAAGGAGAGATCTAAATGACAAGAGGCCCGTGGTAGTGGTTTCACTCGCCCCAGAAACCATACTGACACCCTCTTTTTATTTAGAGTGAGCGCGTCAGAATGTTCTGACATCCCATTTTGGTTTTTTCTCTGGTAATGTTAGCATTATTTACCTTAGAAATGAACTAAAAGGATATTTCACAAAGCGACACGGGCTGAGCCCAGAAATATCATTTTTATGTCGACGTATATACGTCCAATCGGCACCCAACAGACAATTTATATCAACGTTTAATACGTCCAATCGGCGTTAAAGGGTTAATGTATTAGGTAAAGTTGCTACACCAAGATCACCTCATTGGGCATTATTCAAAACCCTAACTTTTTTAGAAATGGATATTGAAGATTTCCAGTCCCTGGATGATGCCCTGGATTTCTTTGTAAATTAATTTTTGATGCTGCCCAGAAGACAATTCCTCGTACAACTGGAAAATTCAAAAGAATGCCAGTTCCTTGGTGGAACCTTCAATGTCAAATAGCTCAAAGAGCAATGCGAGCAGCTTTTATGCACTATTGCAGAACAGAACTAAAATATTCTTATTATTTAATCTTATTTAAGAAGGCACAAGCCAGATTTTGATACCAAGTAAAACAAGCCAAACGTCAATCCTTGGTAGATTTTATCTAAAAAATTACTTGGAAAGCCCCTTTACATGAAGTGTGGAATAAAATAAGAAAAATTTGTGCAAATGTGTACCAACACCTCCACCTGTGTTATTAGTAAATGGAAACATGGTTACCAGTCCGGAGGATGTTAGTGAGGTTTTTGCCAACCATTTTGCTGATGTTTCATCTAAAAACCCAAGTTCACCTTGTTATGAAGAACGTATTCAAAAGGAAAGTAAAATTCTCGAATTTACATCCACGTGAAGTGAATCATATAACCAGCCATTTACCTTCAGGAATTCTTATCTGCCTTGTCATCGTGTAATGAATCTACCTCTGGTGCAGATGACAACATTTTCAATTATAAAAAAATTGCCAGTGGGTAAACAAAATTTTTTGCCCAGTATCATCAATAAAATACATGTATGGAAAAAAATACATTTCCAGCTTTGTGGGACGTAGCTATATTAGTAGCTTTTTTGAAGTCACAGAAGGATGGTACCACACTGTCTAGTTATCATCCTATGGCTTTTAACATCATACATGAGTAAGTTGATGGAAAAAAGGGTCAATATGCGACGTATATGGGAATTTGGAAAAGAAGGGCCTTATAACTCCAGCCCAATGTGGTTTTCATCAATTGCGCTCTTGTACTGACATCTTAGTGCATCTAGAAAATTCAATATGCGAGGCTTTCATCTCCAGAAAACGTCATGTATCAGTTTTCTTTGACCTGGAGAAAGCTTATGATAGTACCTGGAGATATGGTATTTTGAAGACACTCCATGATTATGAATTCCGAGGAGAATTACCATTATTTATTCAAGCTTTCCTAAAAAATCGAAGGTTCAGGTTTAAAGTGGGAAACTCATTTTCATCTCTTCACAGCCAAGAAGAAGGACTTCCACAGGGAAGTGTCCTTAGTGTGACACTGTTTGCTTTGTCCAATAATGGCATTGCCTCTGTGATTCCTAAAGATTTAATGTTTTCCTTGATTGTTGATGACCTCTCTCTATCATTTGCAGCCTCACGAATGGCAGTGGCTGAGAGAAAAATGCAGTTGGCCATTAACAAAATGTTGAATGGGCAGGGAAAAGGGTTTTTAAATTCTTTAAATCAAAAACTATTGCTGTACATTGCTGTATTAAGGGTATACATCCTGATTCTGACCTCTACATACATGATCAGAGGATATCATGTAAGGAAGAGACATGCTTTTTGGGATTACTGTTCAACAAAAGAATGACTTGGGTACCTTACCTAAAAGATCTGAAAGTTAGGTGTATGCTAGCTCTGAATGTTTTACAAGTGCTTTCCCATACATCTTGGGGAGCAGATAGGAATCACCTAATGATCCTCTACGAAGCCATAGTGGCATCAAAATTAGCATATGGTAGTGGGGTATATTCTTCTGCCACGAAATCAAAACTAAATATCTTAGATTCGGTACATCATGCTGGAATAAGGATTACGAGTGGTGCCTTTAAATCGTCTCCAATCCCAAGCCTTTGGTAGATTCAGGGAACTGCCTTTGGATTCATGTTGTCAGAAATCACTTGTTTGATACTGGCATAGAATCCAGAGGATTCCTGACTCATTAACTTCCAAAGCAGTTTGTAGTTATAAATATTTTAGCCTTTATGAACATAATCCATGTTATCCAAAACCTTTTGGATACAGGTTTTTAACAATTTTAGAAGATTATTCTATTCCAAAGGTCAAAGTCTGAACATTTAAGTATTCTGTTGAGGCCCCTTGGAAGCTTCCTTCTGTGGAACACTGCAGGTTCTTCACTGGTAGCAAGGAAGAAGTGAGTGCTGTGATACCGTGCATCTCCTTTTTAGAACATTTGGCAGACCATGATGGTTCAGTCATAGTTTTTACAGATGGATCCAAGTCTGACGCAGGCGTTGGCTATGGAGTTGTATTTCCCAATTTTAATAAGAGTGGAAGGCTGCCAGATCAGTCATCAATTTTTACAGCAGAGTGTTATGCAATCCTAACTGCCCTTGAAGAGATTGCCTGTTATTATGGAGAACACTTTGTTATATTTTGTGATTCATTATTGAAATTTTAGAGCGGATTCAGTTGCTTAAGATTAGTGGTAGTAAAGTATCTTTCTGTTCGTCCCCTGCACATGTTGGTGTGGCAGGAAACAAAGTAGCAGACTCACTTGCCAAAACAGCTGTGAACTAAAGCAATATAGCTAGGTGTGGTCTCCCTGCAAATGATATGTATTTGGTCAGTAAATAAGCCTTCCTTGATTCCTGGAAATTTGCATGGGAGCTAGAAAACCAAAAAATGAAAGAAATAGCTACCACCATCTTTCCTTGGAAGTATGTATTCATCAATGACTGGGCAAAGGGAAGTAATACTCAGTTGGCTTAGAATAGGTCATACAAAAATGACACATGGCTTTCAGATGAGTGGGGATCATCAGCCTTATTGTAATGACTGCTTGGTACCATTGACAGTTCAGACCTGATAGTTGAGTGCCCCAGTCTGTCAGATGAGAGAGTGACGTACTTTCCTCCAAGTTGTGTGGGAACTGAAGGTGGTTTTCCTCTTACCAAGATTTTAGGGGCAGATATTATTGAAAGCACCATGTTTAAATTTATTAATGCTATTGGTGTTTTAAACGTTTTAATTTTTACTCTTAATCTTTTAAGTTTAATAGGTTTTACAATTATCTATTAAATTTTTTTCTTGTGGATTTTCCTTTATTAATTTTATTTTATTAAATTTAAGTGAGTTTTTAATGTTTTTATTTTTAAGTTAATAATTTTGTCTTGTGTGTGTATGAATGTATTTGTTTGGATATACATATGTATGCTTCATATATTCCATTGTAGTGGCATCAATAACCATTAGCAGTTGCGATGCCAGATAATCAATCAATCAATCTCTGTTCTCTCAGAAATGTTAATTTATGTACATACACTTCTAACACTTTGTGCAAAACAGAGGGAGAGAGTTACCATTGCGGCATATATATCTTGTGTAGCAAAAGAAAGAGAGAGAGGGAGAGAATTATCCTTATTTAAGAGTGAAATGGATAGATTATTGTATTTCTTTAAAATACTATCACACTTGAATTTTGTAATATCAGTTACGTTATTATTATTATTGTTTGAAAGTACGTATTAACAAACATATAGTACATATACTATAAAATTCTCTTGTCTCAGTAAAAGAGAGAGAGAGAGAGAGAGAGAGAGAGAGAGAGATCTAAGGATTGTATGTATTATATATACAACAGAATTAAAATTAGTGTAGGAGAGCAGATGAATGCCTATAAAAGAGGCCGAATTAGAATTGAAAGTTAGAGGATTTCATGAGCCAGCCAGGAAACCTACCTTTCCCACAATAATAAGATCAAACAATGAAACAAAAATGGAAACAGATAAGGATAACAAACCCCAGATAGATGAATTTCCGTGATTAAAATCTACTTTGCAAGACACTAAAATAGCAAAGAACCAAGAAATGTATACCAATTTTAATGTGATATTAGCTAAAATTCATTTGAGATATTGGGGCAAATGGAATCACAAGACGATACTAATACATATAATAGCACAAAAATATTAGAAGGAAGTGTAATGAACTGAAAGCTAAAGGTAAAAAGAGGCATTAAGAGAGAACTCCACCCAAAACCAAAAAGCCTGCTATCATTAGAGAGATATCGTTAAAGTAAAGACGAAAGACACAAAGAAAGAACACAAACCAAAAAATTATAAGAGTACAGTTGACGCCCCGTATTCGCTTTCTCTGGATTCGCAGACTCACGCATTCGCGGATTTCTCTCGGGAACATTTCCCCCCATTATTTGCATTAACGATAAGAAAACAATGGGTATGGAAACGAGGGCTCAGGTGTGTCGGAGAATGACCACTACCGCAAGCAAAGGCCAGGGAGAGGTAGTTGAATGAAGCCAAATCCCAGCCTAACCACCAGCCAAAACATTCAGTTCATTCATTTAGTTTTATTCACGTGGTAAAGTGATATGAAAATATAGAATGTTCAGGTTGAGAATCCATAGAAATGGATGTTAGAGTCACAGAAGGAATAACTTTGCCTAAATGGAGAAGTGACAGCTTGTACTGAGGGCATTGTATACATGCCTATAGTATCGGAGGACACCTTTCCACCAGGCACGCTATACATGCCGCAGGATTGGAAAGGGTTAAAGTATATATGATGTCACAGCATTGTAAAAAAGGAAATATCATTGTTATTCTCAGGAATTAATGAACCATATCATGAAAAATGGCAAGCAAGGACAATCACAAACAACATTGATTACATTGAATCCCTGGAGCCTGCAGTGAGTGAAAGATATTAAAATAAACAAACTTGTAAGTAACAAAGGGACAATGGCCTTTGTTACACTGTGAGATGTGATTTAATAAATATCCCTCTAGATTTAAGTGGTGAATGAATGTTTGGACATAGGAAGCGTTGTAGTTTATGTGAATGTCAATACTGAAGAAATCAAATATGCAAAATGTTGCACCAATAAGGTTTTTTGTGTGACACTTTTAGAGACTGATGTCATGGGATTTTCCACGTTTTTTAAACTTTATTTCTTGTCCTTGTGTTCATTTGGGGCCTCGTGGTCAATTGTTTTCAAGTTGATTTCCTTTTGAAAGTTGTCCGTTGGCAAAAGTCCGCCTTTCAGTTCTTGTATTTTGTTAAATTTACATAGTTTAATTTCAGACCAGATCATCATAGTCCCACCCCATCCAGGGACATAGAACCTACCCAGTCGGGAAAATTTTTGACAACACTAGCCATTTTTGCACCTTTGGTATTTAATGTGTAAAATTTAATGCATAAGTAATTCACTATCCTCTACTTCAAGTTTTAAAGATTTGACCAAAATAACTTCCTGGCAGCTCTAAATCTTCCATCATTTGACAGAGAATGCAGTGGCTGTTAATGAATTACTTTGTGAAATATTTATGCTCTAGTAGGATTCTTTAATTATCCACCATTATCACTAATTACAGTAACACTAACACTCATCACTATTGAAATTATCTGAGCAGAGTTTCATACGTCTTGACAGCTGAAAATTAGCCTTTTATCCTGGAAATCCACAATGCTCTTCCTTTCACAAATTTTTGAGTTTCATCTCTTTGATTTTTCACAACAGCAGGGACTTAGTAATACAATTTGCCATCTCTATTTGACCTATTGTGGCATCCAAACACACTGCAAGGGTTTACCATATTTGAAGGATTAATAGGTACAATATCATTGCAAATGTCCAAAAAAATCATTATCAATGATTGCGGTTGTGTTCCTGCCTTTGCTCAACACAGCTGCCTTACAACATGGCTGACTTCCTTGTTTACATCTGGCATCATATTCAGGATTGAAAAACTATCTAACTGTATATACACAGATGGATCTAAATCCGAGCATGGAGTGGGATATGCTACAGTGTCCCGAGAAAAAAAGTATCCGTTCTCTCTACCAGAAAATGCCTCGATATTCACAGATGAATTATGTATATGCAATAGCATCAGCCGTAGAATAATTAAAGAAACCTCATTTTATAGCGACTCCAAGAAGTGCTACAGAAGCCTTTCAGTTACTATAAAAAAAATAATATTGTACAACAAAAGGATTTTGACGAAGGAAAATCTATTTCTGGGTGATTGGCTCGTGTCGCCTATGAAAGGATCCTTAATATCATTCTTTCTAGGTAAAATTAACCTAAAATTACCAGAGAAAAACAAAAATTAAGAAAATGTCCAGTAAACTGACTCGCTCACTCTTAAAAAAAGAAGTGTCGGTATGATAATAGGGGCGAGTGTGGAACACTACCACGAGACAAACACCACCTTAGAACTTCCCATCAGAATCCCCCCAAGAGAGAGCTGATACCAACGGGCGATGCAGCCTCCATACTACTACTAGAGGAAGCCACGGACAGCAGCGTCCCTAGCGGACATCCTTAATCTAAAAACAACTAAATACATCTTGTCCTGCAAGGGGGGGAAACAAAAAACATAAAGGGGGGGTTTTCATAGGGCGACACGAGCCAATCACCCAGAAATAGATTTTTCCTTCGTCAAAATCCCTTTTCTGGGGCTCAGCTCGTGTCGGCCTATGAAAGAGTACCAGAGAAACAGACAAGATGGGAAAAAAGGGACAATGAAAAACAGTGTAAAATGATGGATATTAATATAAGTAAATCAATTACAGCATACAAACTAAGCACTTAAAACTAACTTATACTAAAACAGTAAAAACAATAGAAACGTAGTAATCTTAAAGTACTTAAATGGTAATTACAGTAAATTACAGTGATGCATGTAATATAAAGAAAAAAAAGGGATTTACTTAACAAATTTACAAAATATACAAAAAACTCATTGTGTCTACCCTAGCATAAAAATAAGGGTAGGTACACTGAAGTCCATCATTAATACAAGTATTGCAAATTATACAAAAACACATTGTGTCCTACCTAGCATATAAAAATAAGGGTAGGTACACTGAAGTTCATCATTAATACAAAAATGTTGAATGGGGATATACAAAACAAATTGTGTCCTACCCTAGCATAAAAAATAAGGGTAGGTACACTGAAGTACATTATCAGTACAAGTGTGGATGTCCCTAGCAAAAAAAAATAAGGGGACAATCCACTATATAATTCAACGGCTAAGGCTATGATATTCGAGTAGCCTGGCGATAGGGTGAGGCATGTTGGCTGATGTAGGTAGAAAGGAGAACCTGGATCTATACTACAACTTACTATACAGTATCAGGGGAAACAATGTTTCCCGCTGCTAACTGCTGAAAACTTTAAAGATTCCAAGGACTTTAAATAATGCGTTTAAAGACTGTCGGGGATTTCCATCCAGTATACTTTTTTAAGATCCTCAAAGTTCATATGTTGAAAATAATTAATTTGAGGTGGCTACTCCCCTGATATCATGTGCTTTGGGATGACTCATTTGGGTTGGCTGTTTAATGAGTAAAGTGGATTTGTTGTCTAATACCTTTTACTGACAAAGTACCACCTTTTTTTCTCATGAAGAGAGCACCTGAGGATCTTGAAGAAGTACAAGAGATAGAAAGGCTCTAAGAGTTGATACTGGGCAGAGAGAAGGATCCTGTGGAAGTGGGATAACCTTCCAAGGAGCCCACCTTGCAAGAGGATCCTCATTTTTTGGCTAAAAAGCTACGATCCGGAGCAAGTAGAACTTCTCCTGATGGGAGGAATTCCACATGACCCGCATCCCTGGATAGAGCCGACAGTTCTGAAATTCTGGCTACCTCCGAGACTAGGCTTAATAAGAATAATGTCTTCCTCAGGAGCATTATGAATGTACAGGATGGAGTTGTCAGTATCTGAAGCTAGTTTGAGGACATCATTCAAGAACCATGAAACTGTAGTAGGCCTCTGAGGAAGGTCTAAGTCTAGCACAGGCTTTAGAGATAGATGTGAAATAAGATTCAGTCAGATCTATCTGAAAAACCATACTTGAAAGATTCTTCAAAGCCGACTTATGGAGTGGTAATCGTGCTAGCTGCTAAACCTTTTTCAAACAAGGACCTGAAAAAGGATATAGCCAAATTAAAACTGTCATGGTTGTAGTGTTCGATTCTCTCAAGAAAGATGCTAATTTTTTAACAGCTGAGTCATATTGTCTAATGGTTGACTCTCTCTTATCTGATTCTTTAGGAAGAGAATATTCTGTGGGTCAATATCAGCATCTTTATTAGCCGCAAACTTCATGAAGTCCATAAAGTTAGGGTCTGGAGAATTCCTGAGGAAGCGAACACAGTCCTCATTTGTACTGATTGTGATAGCTTGGGATTGGGGATCCGTTGAGGTCGGAGACCCAATTCCAGAAAGAAGAGGATACCAGTTGCTCTTGGGCCAGTCCGGGAGCAATCAGAGCTACTATCCCTTTGAAAGACCTTAGTTTGTTAGGAGACTCAAGAGAAGATTCACTGGAGGAAAAATATAAATTCTCCTCCACTGATTCCAATCCAACGACCAGGGCGTCCGTGGCATAAGCCAGAGGGTCCAGGTTGGGGGCCACATAGCAAGGGAGCTTGTGGTTCGCTTGTGAGGATTTAGAAGAGATCCACTTGGAGACCTGGGACTCTCCGGCTTACCCACTGGAATGACCCGTCGTCCAGAGACCACTCTGATTCCAGAGGAAACTGACCGGGACAGGGGTCTGCTATCACATTCCAATTACTCCTGCCAGGTGAGTGGCAGAAAGATGCCATGTGTTTGTTGCTAATGCAAAGATGGCTATCATGACATGATTCACATGCTTGGATTTGGGACCCTCCCTCTGTTGATGCAATGAACTACACTGCACTGTCCAAACCAAAACTAGCCTCAGATGAGAATTCTTCGGGGGAAGCAGTCTCTTCAGAGTGAGAAATACTGCCATTGCTTCCAACACGTTTATGTGGAGCTGGCGAAATTGAACTGACCAAGTCCCCTGAACCTGTTTTGAACTGAGAGTATCCCCCCACACCCGGACAGGGATGCATCCGTGTGAATGGTTAACACTGGGAGGGGATATTGAAGGGGTAACCTTTCTTGGCTAAGTTCTTACTTTTGACCAAGGCCGTAGTTGGTTGCGGGAGGATCGGTGGGATTACTGACAACTTGTCTCGATATTGGAGTTTGCTCTTGACCGCCAAATTCGATTTATATCTTTCAGCCTTGCTTTCAGAAGGATATCTGTTACCAAAGCAAACTGAAGAGACCCTAGGATTCTCTCCTGGCTTTTCTTCTTGACGTTTGCTTGCATTTGAGAAATTGTCTGACAGATTTTGCTATTTCCTTCCGTTTGGCCACTGGAATTGACAGATTGTGGGAAGACAAATCCCATTGGATTCCTAGCCACTGAAAACGAGATTCCGGAGTAAGTCTGGATTTCGTTTGTTTATCTGGAAACCCCAGATGTTCCAGAAAGTGAACTACCCTTTGTTTTTGGTGGCTTGAGACATTCCTCGACTGTGGTGCCAGATCAACCAATCGTCGAGGTATGCTGCTACCATGATTCCCTGAGCTCTCAATTGTGAACAACCACTTCTGCTATTTTGTGAATACCCTGGGGGCTACATTCAGACCGAAGGGCATCACTTTGAATGAGAATGTTTGATTTCCTAGCCTGAATCCTAGGAATGGGCGGAAGTGCCTGGCTATAGGGATATGATAGTATGCGTCTGTAAGAGCGATGGAGCATGTGACGGCTCCATGCGGAAGTAAGGGGTCCTTACTTGCGAGAGGGTAAGGCATCTTGAACTTGTCGCAACGAATGAAAGAGTTTAGCTTTGACAAGTCTAAGATTTACCCTCTTTTTGTTGATTCCTTTCTTTGGCAACCCGCTGAATAAGCGACCTTGAAATTTTAGATGCTTGACTCTCGCAATAGCTCCTTCTGAAGGAGTTCTTCCGCGTAATCTGTCAATTCCTTTGACGGTATCTGGTGGAATGATTTGATTGGAGGAGGATCTTTGATCCAACTCCAGCCCAATCCTTTGGACACTATGCTCTGTGCCCAATTGCTGAACCCCCACCTGTGGCGGAAGAGGAACAGACTCCCTCCTACCTGGGGAGCCTCATTGTTGATGGGCGGGTTGGGCCACCACGCCCTCCTCTGAACTGTCTGCGCCTCGTACCCCTTCCTGCGCCACGCTGACGAAAGTAACCTCTCGCCCTACCTCTCGGCTGATTGTAGCCTTGAGCTCATATGCAGGGTTGAAGGCCGGCGAGATAGCGTAGGAAGTGGATGGCTGAGATTGAGGGGGCAACAGGAGGATAGGCTGATTCTGCTTTGAACTGGCAGGTTGTCCTTGTTGGGTAAACCGGGACCGCCTGCACAAATTGCTGCTGTTGCTGGAGTTTTTTATATGGCTGGAACTCTTAACCAGCCTTCTTCGGTTTCTTACCAGCAGTGGGGGAACGGACTCCTGTTTCCTCTTCGAGGAAATCCCCCACCTAGCTCTAAGGCTCTGGTTGAGCCTAGCAGCTTCGTGGTGTACCTCGTTAACCGCGGACTCTGGGAAGAGATCCGCTCCCACATACTAGAGGCCAAGAGTCTATTCGGATCATGCCTAATGGTACATTCTTGTAGAACATGCTTTCGGACCAGTTCCTCCTAGCCTGGAAGAAGTCAAAAGCGTCCGTTAGAACCGTCTGGAACTGAGATTTCGCTAGAATCTTGAACAGCGGTTCCGTAGCGTAAGAGAGGGCAGCCATTTCCGTAATTATAAGGGAATTGAGGGACCTGCCAAACCTGGTTCGCGCATCAAAACTCTGCCTGGATTAGGGAATCCGGCAAGTCCTTGGTAGTTTCTCGCCGAACTGGTCCATGGCGCAGTCCGGTTTGAGCTTACCAAGCGTGAACGTAGCTGGCAAGTTCTCCCACAAATTCTCCGAAGGCCGGGAAGAGCGGAGAAGTAGACTCCGCCTCCCTCAACTGTGGGATGGGCTCATCCTTGAGGACTGCCTGAAGGGACTTCTCCACTAATTTCGTGGCGAACGGAAGAGAACCTCCTCTTCCGTCGCGAAAATAGTGAAGGGACTCTTGTAGGCCATGGAGTTTGGTGTTCGTACACTCCCAGTCCTCAAGGCAGTGAAACCCATTCCGCTGAGCATGATTCTACTATATAGGACCGAACTCTTAGAGATCTTGTCTTCCCTCATCCAGAGCCGTTGGCGTCAGCCTAGCATAACCGATGAAAGGCTGCGTTCAGACCCGGAGGGTAAAACTCGAAGTCCTCAATCCTTCGAGTTCCACACTCAGAGATAGAGATCATTCCATCCTTGAACGGAGCGTAGGCAGCTACTCTCCATGGGTTCTCCATAGAGAAAGCTGGCAAAGAGTCATATGGCGGGAGTGAAGAATCCCAGTGCTTGACGCTGGGGAGACTGGAGGAGGAACCTGAGATAGCCCAGCTACTCGGTCCTCATTTTCTCTCATCCTGTTAGAGAGATCTTGAATTGATTGGCTAGACTGAGACAGAGTGTTTGACAACTGTGCAAACATCTGCTCGACCGTGACCCCCAGGGCGGAGATTTGCGAGCCCATCATCTCGCCCACCTGTTGCATCAACCCCTGCTGAGAAAGTAGAGGGATCAAAGGTGCTAGGACCTGCTACCCCTACCGGCGTAGCCGGAGTGGAAGCGGTGGAGGCGGCGGGAGAAGGCACTGGCTCGGCGGTGGGGAGCGCGAGCCTTCTCCTTCGAAGCCTTGCTTCTGGAGCTCTTTGGGTGAGAAGAGCTCGGCTTTGCTTTCACCGCATCGGCGTAGGAAGTCGACGACTTCCTAGCCGAAGAAGACGAAGACGACTTCCTAGAAGTTGTCTTGGCCAGAGTCTTCGGTTCTCTCTGTCCCTCACCTTTGGGGGTACAGAGAGAGCGGGGAGAGCGGGTAGGGATCTCAGATCCCACAAAGCCTTGGAATGAAGCACTAGAAGAGGGGACAGGAGAAGATCCAGAAGCACCCAAGGAAAGACCTTGGGCGCCGACACACCTACCATCAACCAACAACTCCTCCACCCCTACCGCCATAGGTTCGATGTTAAGGTCCAGGGCAGCGACGTCCGGACCGACTACCTGGGAGGCTACGACCCAAAGGATTGCTGGAGGTCTTGCTGGATGGAGGCTATCAGCGGGGCAGCGGGACAAGGGGTCAACGTAACCAGTTGACTTGCCGCGGGGAAGATTGGACGGCCCCAGTTCTTATCCAGAATGTAGGGCTGGCCTTTGGCGGCGTTCTTCCCGAAAGCCGCCCACCACACGCTTTCAGGGTGGCAGAGGGGGCGACTTCCCTCACACCGGTAGCCTGAAAAAAGGCAAGATTAGATTCCAATGGTGGAACGGGGTTAAACAAACTTACGACTAAAAGTTGTTAGTTAAAATGATAAGTAAGCCTATAACGGACTTACCCCATCTCCCAGCTGGACCGACCAGGTCGTAGCAGATGGCGCAGGCTTCAGGGTGCCAGACGATCATCTCGTTGTAAGACGTGGCACAGGGGGCGTGAGACCTACACTCATATGTCCACAGGGGTCGAACAGCGTCACCGTTACACGCTGGGAACCTGGCAGTTGGTAGCCTGTAAGTGGAAAAATACATGAGTACCAGGTAAACACTTACAGTCTAACAGATGCTCCAGCTTGTTGCCGGAGCGATAAAGTTAGATTTAAACCAGAGCCCCGCCAAAAATAACGTTTGGGTGGTAACCAGGTTGGTTGTGATCTCTAGGCTATAGCTCCGCTGATGGCGGAGACACAAAAGAGAAACCAACCAGGAGTGGTGGTAAAAGGAAACCACGACGGAAAATGGCGGGGATGGAAATAAATTCAATCATATAATACAATTCATTGTTTAAAATTAGGGTATATCCTTAAAAAATAGTGGTAATAATTAACCTTCCTCCTGCCCGTCTACTAGAAGATGCCCCCCCGCGGCGGGTAAGAGACAAGCTCTCCTTCCGGTAGCGGGGGAGAGGAGAAAGGATATAGTAGGCAAGCAACCGACCACTAGAGGTGCCCACCCCGCCCGCTAGCGGAGCCAGTAACCCATAACCAAAGGTGCCCCGGCTGACGACGGAAGGTCCTTTCGTATAGCGAGGCAGGTGGCTGAGCAACTGGGGAGGGGGGAAGGTCTCGAGAAACCACGGCGGGAGCGAGAGAGAGAGGGGAGGGGGGAGGGACCTGGCCTACCGCCACCCCGTCACCAAACTACCGCATGGAGACTCGGTACCTCATGAGTGGTCGCCCTATACCCCCCGCTGGGAGGAACCCCTGGCCGCCTCAGAGAAGTGGTGAGAAGGCAACTGAGGTTGTCATGACAAACCAAGGGGGTCCCCAGCTTCTCCCTATACCATAAGGGGAGGGCGGGGGTAGGGTAAGGTGCGATGGAACACGTGACCGCTAGTGGCCTAGGCCGCGAGCAAACACAACCGTGAGAGAGGCCACGTGAACCAGGCTGTACCAATACAAGGAACAAGCACCTAGGCTAGCCTAACACCCTAAATGTAATAAATAATACATCGAAAAGATGGAAAAGACACTTTTAGAAAAGAGAAAGAAGCCCAGGAGGAGGCACAGACTGTTCCAAGAAACAGAGGCCTACTCGGAGCCAGCGATAGCCGATGAAGAGCAAGAGCCGGGATGCTGGGCCGGAATAACAAATAGCCCTAAATACCAAACTAAGAGAAATGGTAGGAGGGCTGAACTAGCTAAAACTCGATGTAAAAACAATGAACGTAATAAAGTAAGCCCATAAGTATAAGAAGTCCCAGTATGGAGGACCGGGAATTCTTACGAGGCAGTATGGCGCTGCCACGAGACAACCAGGGAACCGTATATGTACCTATTAAGAGGAAAATACAGGTACCCGGGAAGATAAAATGGTGGTAAAATATTACTTATGAGTTACTTAACTTAGCCGTGGCAATAGCTGAGCGTTCCATGGTAGAATACAGTGGTAAATCCAGAAATAGCCACAGCACAAGAAAAATGGCGACTTGTCGCTAGCGCTAAAAAATTAAGGATGTCCGCTAGGGGCGCTGCTGTCCGTGGGTCGTCCTACTAGTAGTAGTAGTAGGCTGCATCGCCCGTTGGTATCAGCCTCTCTCTTGGGGGGATTCTGATGGGAAGTTCTAATTGGTGTTTGTATCGTGGTAGTGTTCCACACTCGCCCCTATTATCATACCGACACTTCTTTTAAGAAGTGAGCGAGTCAGTTTTACTGACATTTTCTTAATTTTGTTTTTCTCTGGTAATTTTAGGTTAATTTTACCTAGAAAGAATGATATTAAGGATCCTTTCATAGGCCGACACGAGCTGAGCCCAGAAAATTATGTTTTTTAAATATCTAACTTCCCTGGTAGTTACATATATATAGCTTAATCCCGTCCGATTCGTCGCGCGCACGGCAGAAAATTCAAAATTCGCGGCTATCGCCGATAGACGGTCAGGTGATCATACCTGTACTCCCTCTATCCAGGTATCTGGAACCATTCCCATTTGTCCTCAGAAATTCCCTGCCATCGCTCGGTGCAGCACGTTTGGAAATTCGCTCTTGTTTGGGTTTGCTACAATTGGTGAAGTACCCATTTTTTCTGGTTTTTTCATTGATGGCTTTCGCTGATTTTGGACTATTCTTGGCTCTTTGTGCTTAGATAGACTTTGTTGTTTTCCGACTTGGAATTTTTTCTTTGATTTTGGTTTCTCAAGATGGCTGACCACTGTTGTGAGAATGTGGTGTGAAGGGGTGCAAGACCCGGCTTCCTAAAGCCGCTCTTGATCCTCACTCAATTTGTAAGCATTGCAGAGGACACGTTTGTACTGTTGAAGATAGATGCAATGAATGTGGAGAGTCTGTCGGAGAGAGAATGGAGAGACTATGATAGATATGTGAGACGTTTTAGAAAGAGACAGAATTAGGAGAGCTAGATCTTCTAGTGTTCTTATTCCTAGATCTTCTGATAATCTGCCCCCTTCTAAACGTATCTAAACTAATATCCCTAATCTTGATCCTAAGGTAGTAGTACCAGATCCTCCTACGGAGTCGGAGGTAAGTGAACCAACCATGAAGGATATTATGGCCGCGATTTCTACCTTAGGGGTACAAGTGAAATCCCTTACTTCGGATAAGGAAGTGATGTGGGGTGCAGTGCGGGGTTTGCAACGCAAATTCGGTGATAGTGATAGTGTAGTGGAGGGAGGGTGCCGTCCGTTCGTGTCTGTCATGCTCCTAGCCCTGGACCTCTTCCATGCTAACCCAACCCCTGGAGAAGGAACGTCAACCGACTAAGGGAGGTGAGAGACGTTAAACAGCGGACTGGGCGTTCCCCTCGAGTAATCCTGTTGACGCATCCCAGGACACTCTACCTCGCCACAGGAAAGGTGAGATGAGGAAGTGTTCGGATCCTTGCTCTCCTGCCAATATAAGAGGCAAGATATCGCACAGGCGGCCGTCCCCTTTGGCAGGAGGTAGGGAAGTTTCGGACGAAGAGAGACTTTCGCGGTGCTTGCGTCTTCGTCGATGACGCAAGACCTCCCGACGCAGTTGGCGTCAACTCCTACAGTCAAGACCTCAAGAGACGCAAGTCCACCCCGGAGCATTACAACAACAGTCGTGCAGTAATTGGAGCTCGCTGGAGAAGTTCTTATCGGAGGAGGACGACGCATCCGCTCCGAAACAGAGACGCATGACGCCAGCAGCTTCGGAAGAAGAAGTTTGACTTTACATCGGTGCATGCTTCTCCCCCTCCCCCAGACTGGGAGGTGTCTCAAAGAGCGTCTCCACCTCGTCGACAAAAGACCACTACTAGTGTCTCCGAAGCAGTAGATGGACGGGCAGTGCCGCCTTCAGTCATTCCCCAACAGCAAGAGGCACCGCAAGCAGCGTTCTTGTCGGGACTTCAACAGTCCATTTCGTCCCTGTTTGACGCCTTCAAGTCACAAGGATTGAAAGGAGAGACGCACAAGAGAGAACCCAAGGACGTTAACAGGCCAGTCAAGAGGATACGATCGGAATCGGCTCGGGAAGACGCTTACGGTCAGCGTGACACAGACTCGCTGCAAGCTGCAGTGGGGGTAGACGCTTCCTCGCAGCAAGCTGGACGCATAACGGAAAGCCTCAAGGAGCGTGACGCTCCGTCACAGGCTGTGGGACGCGGTCAGGACGCAGACAGACAGGACGACGGATGTGATTCTCCCGCTCGTTCGACATCAGACAATGTCAATCCGCTAGTAGAGATCTCGGACTTTGAGACGCAAGAAAATCTGCACGAAGCGGATCTCAAAAGGTTACTTGCGGTCTTGGCAGACTTGTATCCGGCAGACTTCCAGCAAGCAGTTCCTCGAAGTCCACCCTCGCAATTTTTGAAGGGCAGACCTCAAAAAGTCTTTCCTCCTTCAGGAAGACGGTTTGGCCAGATCGGCCAAGAAAGCTTTGTCTACGCTGAACGAGTGGATTGTCAAGAAGAAGGAACAGGGTAGGACTACCTTTTCCTTCCCCCAACGAGATTGGCCGGCTCGATCGAGCGTTGTGGTACGAGGACTGGGGAAGCTCTCGGATTGGGAGTTCCTGCTTCTCCCAAGGGGACTTTTCCAGGCTTGTAGACGAATCGCGTAGGACTGCCATGTCCAAGGCTAAGGTTATGTGGTCCGGGTCAGAAATAGACCACTTGCTGAAAGGCATTTTCAGAACCATTGAAGTCTTCAGCTTAATGGATTGGACTCTTGGAGCTCTCGCTGATGTGGCGGACGACAAGAACGAAACACTGATGCATTTGATTGCATGTCTCGATAAGGCGGTAAGGGACGGCACTGTTGAGCTAACGGCCCTGTTTTGCAGCGGGCATTCTTAAGAAGACGGCTATGTTTTGTTCTTTTCTTTCGTCGGGAGTGGACTTGAGCACAGAAGTCAGAGCTTTTATATGCTCCGTTAACGAAACAGCTATTCCCTTCAGAGCTGGTAAAGGACTTGTCGGCTGCTCATTGCGCAACAAGCAACGCAAAGACTTGATCACCAGGACTGCTAGGAAGGTACTTCCGGCTAACTTTTTAGCCAGGAAAGAGAAGGAGACTCCTCCCACGCGTCAGCCCTTTCGTGGGAAGGCTTTTGCGAGAGGAACCCAGAAGACGGCTGCAGGAGGACAACCCAGGAAAACCCCTAAGCTGCAACCTAAAACCAGGAAATGATTTTGTCAGCCTCCAGACACAAGTGGGAGCCAGGCTTTCCCAATACTGGCAAGAGTGGAAACTAAGGGGAGCGGACGAATGGACAATCGAGGTGCTCAAGGAAGGATACAAGATCCCCTTCCTAAGGAAGCCCCCTCTTTCATCAGAACCGTTAGAGTTGACAGCCACTTATTCAGGAAACAAAGCAAACAGCTCTGCAGGAGCAAGTCGATCAGATGCTGTCAAAAGCGGCGATAGAAATAGTAGAGAACACCTCTTCGGAGGGATTTTACAACAGGCTATTTCTGGTACCAAAGAACTCGGGGGGGTGGAGACCCGTTCTGGACGTAAGTCCTCTGAACAAATTCGTAAGCAAAGTCAAGTTTGCTATGGAGACAGCAGCGTCAGTCCTAGCAGGCACCAGACAGGGGGATTGGATGGTGTCGATAGACCTGCAGGACGCTTATTTCCACGTCCCAATCCACCCGGATTACAGGAAATACCTGAGATTTGTTCATCGGTCAAAAACGTATCAGTTCAGAGCACTTTGTTTTGGACTAAACACGGCTCCTTACGTTTTCACTCGAGTGGTGTCGAATGTATCCCGGTGGTTACATCTGGAAGGGGTACGGATTTCGATGTACCTGGACGACTGGATAATCAGAGCCAAGTCGCAAGTAAAGTGTCTGGAGGACCTACAAGTAACTATGACGTTAACACAACAGTTGGGGCTGTTAGTAAACCTAGACAAATCACAACTGACTCCGTCACAAGACATCATCTACCTGGGAATGAGGATTCAGTCAGTGGTTTTTCAGGCTTTTCCAGCCCCGAATCGCATTCTAGAATGCTTAAGAAAGGTGAAGCTCTTCCTAGGGAGATGGACCTGCTCGGCGAGGGAATGGATGAGTCTGCTGGGGACCCTTTCCTCGATCGAACAATTCGTCTCCCTGGGAAGACTACACCTTCGTCCACTTCAGTTTCATCTTGCAAGTTACTGGACGAGAGACCAAGACCTCGAGACATGGATTCCGATTCCTCGGGGATTCAAGGATCATTTGAGTTGGTGGGACGATCCCAAAAAACTTCAAGAGGGCCTCGAACTTCAACAGAAGAACCCCGATCTAGTGTTGTATTCAGACGCATCGGACGTGGGATGGGGTGCAACACTGGGGAAGGACGAGATCTCTGGTCTATGGCAAGATCATCATAAAGAATGGCATATCAATATGATGGAGCTGACGGCCATTCATTTAGCCCTTCTGCACTTCCAGGAGGAAGTCAAGAACAAGGTAGTTCAGGTCAACGCAGACAACACCACGGCGTTGGCCTACATAAAGAAACAGGGAGGCATTCGGTCGGACTCCCTTTACGAGGCAGCAAAGGATCTCTTATTGTGGGCGAAAGAGAGGAACATTACGCTTCTAACTCGCTTCATAGAAGGACAGAAGAACGTCAGGGCGGATCTCCTCAGCAGAGAAAGACAGGTTCTCACGACGAAGTGGACCCTGCATCACGAGGTATGCAACAGGCTTTGGGAACTATGGGGAGAACCGACAATAGACCTCTTTGCGACGCAGAAGACAAAGAGGCTACCTGTTATTGCTCACCAATTCCAGACCAGGAAGCAGTGGCAGTGGACGCCTTTCCTCATGGATTGGGAAAGACTGAAACGCGTACGCCTTCCCCCCACCCCAATTCAAGATCCTAGACAGAGTCCTGAAAAAGTTCAGGGAATCGGTCAACGCCCGGTTGATACTAATAGCTCCGTTTTGGCCCACGAGACCCTGGATCACGGAGGTGATGGAATTGCTGATAGACACCCCCAGATCGTTGCCCTGTCGGAGCGATCTACTCAAACAGCCACACTTAGAGAGATACCATCAAAATCTCCTCGCTCTCAATCTAACTGCCTTTTTACTATCGAAAAACTGGCAAGAGCAAAAGGCTTTCGAGGGAAGCTGCTAGAGCAATCGCAAAGAAGCGAGGAAAGGACATCCACGATCAAATTATATCAATCTAAGTGAAACGTCTTTAGAGAATGGTGCAGGATTAGAAACATTTCCTCTTCCAATACCTCTATAATTCAAATAGCAGACTTTTTGTTATTTCTAAGGAACCAACAGAAACTAGCGGTTTCTACCATCAAAGGATACCGCAGTATGCTGACATCCGTTTTCCGTCATAGGAACATTGACGTATCAGGAAACAAGGATCTCTCGGACCTCATAAGGTCTTTCGAGACAGCTAAAAGGAAGGAGAATCCAACCCCCGCTTGGAATTTGGATGTTGTTTTGTCATTTTTAACTTCGAGTAGGTTCGAACCCTCGACAAGGCGTCATGGAAGGACCTCACCAAGAAAGACCCTATTCCTGTTGCATTGGCACAGCCAGAGAATGGGAAGCTGCAAGCCTTTAGCAAGAATGTAGGCTTCAGTGGGGAGAATGCAGTCTGCTCGCTGCAACTAGGTTTTCTCGCCAAAAATGAGAATCCTTCTCATCCATGGCCTAGATCCTTTACCATCCCAGGTTGTCTCATTTAGTAGGACAGGAAAAGGAGAGAGGACTTTGTCCAGTGAGAGCCCTAAAATTTTATTTACAGAAAACCAAACACTTAAGAGGACAGACGGACAATCTCTGGTGTTCGGTAAAAAAGCCTTCACTACCTTTGTCGAAGAACGCACTGGCGTTCTTTATCAAAGACTTGATAAGGGAAGCTCACCAGAACTGTGATGAGAAAAGCTTCCCAATCCTCAAAGTCAAGGCGCACGAAGTAAGAGCTGTGGCGACTTCGATGGCGTATCGACACAACAAGTCGATGAAGGCTATTTTAGAAGCGACTTTTTGGAGAAGCAAGTCGATCTTCGCAGATTGCTACCTCAAAGAGGTACAGACCCAATATGAAGATTGTTGCTCCCTGGGTCCGTACGTTGCCTCCGGCGCCGTAGTTGGAGAAGGTGCTACTGCCTCTAACCCATAACCTTTCTTTTATACCCTTGCTTTTCTTGAACTTGGTATCACAGGTTGTCTGTGAAGGTTGTCGCAACCTTCCACAGTCTGGGATGCAAGTCTAAGTTAGTTTTTTTAGTGTGTTAGTTGGTCAGGTGGTCAGCTCTTTGTCCATGGCTTTGCCGGGATAGCAAGGGTGGTGGTCTAGTCAGGTTAAGGTCGAGGACCGTCTGACAGCCCCACAGAGATTTCTACAGCCCCCCCCCCTGGGTGGATCGCTGGGTCTCTCAAGGAATGCAGGCTAATGAGGCAGGAAAACTTTAAAGCCAGCTTCCTTATCAGGTAAGAACCAGATTATTAGTCCAGCTAATTTGTAGCGATTATAATTTTACGAATTCCCAACGGTGTCGCGGTTCTCGAACCCACCACCAAAGGTGTCAATCAGCTATATATATGTAACTACCAGGGAAGTTAGATATTTAAAAATGTTATTTTCATTTTAAAATAAGTTTTTAAATATACTTACCTGGTAGTTACATATATAAAGGTCCCTCCCTCCTCCCCTCTGAGAACAGGGGCAGGGAATTTCTGAGGACAAATGGGAATGGTTCCAGATACCTGGATAGAGGGAGTACAGGTATGATCACCTGACCGTCTATCGGCGATAGCCGCGAATTTTGAATTTTCTGCCGTGCGCGCGACGAATCGGCGGGATTAAGCTATATATATATGTAACTACCAGGTAAGTATATTTAAAAACTTATTTTAAAATGAAAATAACATTTTTACCTTATAAGCTATTTATAATGGAAAAATGTATAGATATATTGGATCCTTGCCCATTTAGGGATCAAAGAAAATGAAGAGGCTGATAGAGCAGGCAAAGGAGCAATCCATATAATAAGATCAGGTGTGAATGTCCTTGCTGTTGATTTTGTAAGACACATAAAGGTGGGTATTACAAGTAAATGGCAATATATTTGGAATAAAGAACCTAAAAAAAGGGTTTTGACGAAGGAAAAATCTATTTCTGGGCAACGACCTGTGTCGCCCTGTGAAATGGTTCCTTTGATACTATTTCTGAAGAATAAATATTGCTATTCATCCTAGAGAAAAAAGAAACAATATAATGCCAAGATAAATGGCTCGCTCACTTCTTATAGAAGTGTCGGTATAGTAAGGAGCGAGTGGAATCACTACCAGAGGTCCCTTGCCATTTAGCTTCTTCCTTCGACAAAACCCTGAACTACGGAGGAGCCGTGCTACAGCTCCCGGTCTACTACTACCGTGAGCGCCTCCGACGCCTGAGACGTCATTCCTGAAGATAGCCTCCAAGCTTGGGGTAAGCTGGGTGAGGATAATCTAACAATACAGGGTGGGGTTTCACAGGGCGACACAGGTCGTTGCCCAGAAATAGATTTTTCCTTCGTCAAAATCCCTTTCTGGGCTTGACCGTGTCGGCCTGTGAAATAGTACCAGAGAATGCCAAACACCAAGCTTGAGGAACAGTACAGATAAATTAAGAAGGTAAAGTTAAAACACTTGTAAGGTTAATAGTATAATAATCAACTAAAACTTACAGTCTTACCTAAGGGAAGTATAAGCCCTAAAACACGGGTTATCACTTAAAATTAGTTAGCCTAACAACAAACAATAACAATACAGGTTAGGCAAAGACAAGATATAAGTTGATATATACAAAAGAATGGAACTGAATCCGATTAGAATGATGAACAAAAGCAAACTCAAGGTAAACCCAATACATGGAGGCGACTAAACTAAGTAAGGGTGCAATGGGGCAGGTAGAAGGGAAGGCTACAAGAAGTTATAGTAAAAATAAGAATCAGGAGAAACTGTGTTTCCAGCTGCCACTGCTTGGAAATTTGAGGGCTTCTAAGGGTTTTAGGTAGTGCCGTTTGAAAACGTCGGAGATTTCCAGCCTGATACTTCTTAAGATCGTCAAAATTCATGTGTTGGAAATAATTAATAGATGTGGCCACCGCCCTAACATCGTGGGCCCGAGGAAAGGACTCTGGATTTTTTTGGCCTGCTTTAATGAAGTATAAAATTTGTTGCCTGATCCCTTTTAGGGATAATGTACCACCTCCCTTCCTAATGAACAATGGGCCTGAAGATTTCAGAGTTGTTCTGCTTAGGTAGGCTCTTAATGAGTTGACAGGACAAAGGGAAATGTCTTGAGGTAGTGGTAGGATTTTCCACGAGGACCATCTGTCCTGTGGGTCTTCATTTTTTGGCTAGAAAATGGCGATCTGGGATAAGAGGCTTCCCTGAGGGGAGGAACTCAATGTGGCCTGGTTCCCTTGATAAAGCTGACAGTGCTGATATTCTAGCTACCGGAGGCTAAACTTAATAAGAATAGGGTTTTCCTCAGGAGGGATATATAATTGCAAGAGTCATTGTTAATGTCCGAGGCCAGTTTGAGGACATCATTTAAGAACCAAGAGACTGATTTAGGTCTCGTTGATGGTCTTAATCTAGCACAAGCTTTTGGTATGGACGTAAAGTACGAATCCGTAAGGTCTATGCTAAACCAAATTGGAAGATCTTTTTAAGAGCTGATTTGTGGTCGTAGTGATAGTGCTTGCTGCTAAGCCTTTCTCAAACAATGATCTGAAGAAAGTTATGGCTAGGTTCGTTGTCATGACTTGAGAATTTGACAACTTAAGGAACTCTGCTAGTTTCTTGACAGATGAATCATATTGTCGGGGAGTAGAATTCTCTTTATCTGATTCTAAGAATGAGATATTCTGGGGATCAATTTCTGCATTCCTCATGGCTGCGAATTTCAGAAAACCATAAAGTTAGGGTTTCGAATTCTTGAGGAAAAGCGGACACAGTCTGAGTTTGCACTAACTGGGGGTTAGTTGGGGTTGGGAATCCGTAGTGGTCGGAGTCTCAACTCTAGGAGTAGAGGGAACCAATTGCTCTTGGGCCAGTTGGGAGCTACTAGAGCTACTTGGCCTTTGAATATCCTGAGTTTGTCTAAAACTTTCATGAGAAGGTTCACCGGAGGGAAGAGGTAAATATTCTTCCATTCGTTCCAATCGAGGATCATTGCATCCGTAGCGTATGCTAGAGGATCGAGGTTGGGTGCCACGTAACAAGGGAGTTTGTGGTTTGACTCCGTGGCGAAGAGGTCTACTTGGAAGTCCGGGGACTTGTAGACTGATCCAATTGAATGAACTCCTGTCCAGTGTCCACTCCGATTCCAACGGAGCGGAGCGTGATAGAGCGTCTGCTACTACGTTCTTGACTCCTGCCAGGTGAGTGGCTGACAGGTGCCATTTGTTTTTGCATGCCAGAGAAAAGATGGCTATCATGACATGGTTCAAGTGGCTTGACTTGGATCCGCCCCTGTTGATGCAGTGTACTACTACTGCACTGTCCAGAACTAATTTGAAATGAGAGTTCTTGGGCGGACGGAGTCGTTTCAGTGTGAGGAATACTGCCATGGCCTCCAGTACATTGATATGTAGCTGGCGGAATGTTAACGACCAAGTTCCTTGAACTTTTTCGTACTGGGAGTATCCTCCCGACCCTGTTAGTGAGGCGTCTGTGTGGATCACTAATGATGGAGGGGAAACTGTAGAGGAATTGCTTTTGAAAGGTTCTTTGTCTCCGTCAGGGGCGGAGACGTTTCCGTAAGATTGCTGGGATAAAGGCTAGTTTGTCCCGTGATCTGCAATTCGCTCTTGAGCGCCATACTCTGTTATATCTTGAGTTTGGCTCTGAGCAGAACGTCTGTGACTGATGCAAAACTGGAGTGAGCCCAGGATCCTCTCCTGGCACCTCCTGGATGGTTTGTTGGTCGTTTGAGAAATTGTTTTGTAGCTCTTGCAATTTCTTTCCTTTTCACGACGGAATTGATAGAGTGTGCGATTGGTAAGTCCCACTGAAGGCCTAACCACTGGAATCGAGATTCCTGGTGTTAGTCTGGACTTGGTTTTGTTTATTTGAAAACCTAAATGTTCCAGGAACTTTGATGCACTCTGACCGTTGCTTCTTTGCATTCTTTGGGGTTCTTTGCCCAAATAAGCCAATCGTCCAGATAAGCCACTAACATTATTCCTGTTTCCTTAGCTCTTGCACTACTGCTTCCGCCAATTTGGTGAAGATCCTGGGGGCTATGTGAGCCCGAATGGCATTACCTTGAAGGAGTAGGATGTTGCCTAGTTTGAAGCCTAGGAATGGAAGGAAGTGTCTGGCTATGGGAACATGATAGTAGGCATCTGTAAGATCTATAGAGGTTGTGACGGCCCCACGGGGAAGTAAGGTCCATACCTGCGAAACGGTCAGCATCCTGGACTTGTCGCAATGAATGAATAAGTTCAGATGGGACAAGTCTAAGATGATTCTTCGGTTTACCGAGTCTTTCTTTGGCACGCTGAACAAGCGTCCTTGAAATTTTAAATTGTTGACTCTTGAGACTACTCCTTTGAGAAGGAGGTCTTCGGTATACTCTACCAATTCCGTTGTTGGTGCGTTGATAGAATCTGTTGGTTTTTGGAGGAGGGCCCTCTAGCCAACTCCAACCTAGTCCCTTTGTTACTATACTTTGAGCCCAAGGGCTGGAACCCCAACCGCTGGCGGAAGAGGTACAGCCTCCCTCCTACCTTGGGATTCTCACCGCTGGTTTGCCGAGGGGCGGCCACCTCTTGCTCCTCGGAAATCCAAACCTCTTCCCCTGTAGCAGCCCTGCCGGATCCTCTGAATCGAGAGGCACCTCTCGCTCTACTGCCTCTCGCAAACCTATTGAAAGCCTGGAAAGTTCTGGCTTTCATAGTTGGAATTGTAGGCTGGCGAGAAGGCAAAGCAAGGAAGGGGAGGGTTGAGATTGCTGGGACTGAGGGGTCAGAAACAAGGTATTGTTGTTGACCCTTCGACGATGGTTGCCCTTGTGATGCTGGGACTGCCTGAACCAACGTTTGTTGAGAAGGCTGGAAGGGAGAGAACGTCCTTGGTTTCTTCTTGTCCTTGGGTTAGGACCAGAAGATTCCTGCCTCCGCTTTGCTACCAGTCCCCCCCACCTGACTTTGAGGCACTGGTTGACCTTAGAAGCCTCATGAAGGACTTCTGCTACTACTGGTGCTGGAAAGAGGTCCGTTCCCCAAATTGAGGAAGCAATCAGTTTATTCGGTTCATGGCGGATAGTAGCTTCCGCCAGAACGTGCTTCCTACAATTTCTCCTGGCTATGAGGAAGTCGTAAAGGTCACACTGCATGGTGTGCAGCAGACCTTTAGCCAAAACTTTAAATAACGGCTCTTGTTGGTATACAAGAGCCGTCATCTCCGCCATAGTCATGGAGGAAAGGGATCTCGCAAGCCTAGTCTGGGCGTCGTACTCCATCTGGATGAGAGAGTCCGACAACCCCGGTGGGAGTCTCTCACTAAAGAGAGAGGTGGCACAGTCCGCCTTTAGTTTTCCTACTGAGAAAGTAGGAACTGCCCCTTCGAAGTACGTCTCGGAGCCTGGGGGGGACTAAGAGAGGTGGGTTCCGTCTCTCGTAGTTGAGGCAGGGGCTCGTCTTTCAGGGCGGCCTGAAAGGTTGCTTCCACTACCTTAAGGGTCAGTTGGTAGCGGAGTCCCTTCCACCGGAGTAAAAATGGTGAAAGGGACTCCTAAAGGCTGTGATGCGGGTGTTTTCACACCCCCATTCTTCCAGACTTCTCATTAGAGTCTGCTGTGCCTGTTCCCTCGGAAGGATCACTGTTTCCTTGGGAACCTTGTGCCTCTCTCATCATCGCTGCTTCCGTTAGTCGGACGTAGCCAATGAATGGTGGTTGAAGGTCTCTGGGGTGGAACTCGAAGTCCTCACGCCTTCGAGTTCCTATGCCTTCGATTGTCAACATTCCGTTGACAAACGGGGCATATGAAGCGATCCTCCAAGGGTTGGCCGCCTTGAATTCCGGCAGTTGGCTGGAATCTGGCATTGGAAGAGGAGAAGGTGGCACAGATAGAGGGGAACCTGCCGCAATCGAGGTTTGGATCCCGGCGATGGCATTCTCCTGAGCGGCCAGCCGTTCCGCCAGCGATTGGATCGACTGGCCGGAAGACGTAACAGAACTGGAGAGCTGGGAGAGCACCGAGCCGACCTTGTTGTCAACCAAGGCCCCTACGATCACTCCCACCTGCTCCAGAATGTTAGCCGAAAAGGATTCGGGATCAAAAAAGAGGGACTTGAGCCCGATCCTTACGTGATCTATGTTTGGGGGACCTCGACGCAGAGGAAGAGGCCTCCCTTGACCTAACTGATCCCCCCAGGGGTGGTGAGCGGAGTTATAGTGTCTGTCAGGATGACCGATTTCTTGGGGAGAGACTTTTTAAGTTTCTCATCGGTCATCTTTAGCCTTGGGGATCACTGAAGTAGCCTTAGGACGGACAGACCGCTGCTCTTCAGTGAAGCCCCGGAAAGAAGTGGAAGTAGAAGGATCAGTAGAAGGTGATGGAGAAAGGGAATTCAGGAAAGGGCCCTGAGAACCCACAGGAGCTGCCCCTACTACACCCTTACCTGTACCCATGGAGTCAATAGCCATGGGTTCAACGTCGAGGTTCATTGCCGCAACGTCTTCTGCAACGTCCTCTGGGAAATCCCCCTCCTGTAGGGAGATCATGACTTGAAGGTCGGCCAGCAAAGGGGCGGCCGCTATCGGGTCCACCACTGATCCTTTCTTGGCTCCTGGGAATATTAGGTCCGCCATATCCTGGGTAAGAATGTAGGGGCGGCCCTTAGAATTCCGGCCAAAACCCCCTACCCAAGCTTTGAGAGTCGACAAAGCTTTCTTCTTTTCTTTTCATCAGAACCCTGTAAAAAAGGGTCTAGAGTTAGGGAGGGAGGAGGGATGGGGAGGAATGTCTGTTGTGTTGAGATTATATGAATATGTGTCTCATATGTGAAAGGTATAATATAACAACAAGTATTCCAGGTGACGAATGAATGAAGAAAGTGCTAAGAAACTTACTACTAGTGAGGCATCTCCTACTAGCAAGTAGCAGGTTTGGCAAGCTTCATGATGCCAAACGATAAAATCCTCCACTTTCACTGCAAATCCTGCCATAGAACGGCATACTATATGGCCGCACAGGTCTTGGAGGATGGCACTGCACCCAATCTCCTGGCAACAACATCTGTAAGTCAAAGGATACAGAGTACCAATGACAACCTCCGGTGGAATAATATGCAAACTATCCGTGGGTGCCGGAGTAGGACCGACGGATAGAGATCTAGTATGAATATTACGCAGAAAAGTTACGAGGGGGGAAGAAGTCTCTGCCTCCGCCTAAGCTCACTTGTCATATGACTAAAAATAGACTCCGTAGGGCCCGGAGTTCTCCGTATGGCCCGGAGTTAATTATTATTGAGTGAGCAATGTCAAACTTCTAACGAAGCAAGGGATAGTACGAGAGGCGGAAATAAAAAAACCCCCCGGAGTAACGCAAAAGATTCTAAACATTAAATACAAAATAAAACAAAATAAAACCCTTATATCAGTAAGTGCTCGTGTGAACTATCCTAAGTGGATAGGAAACCCAGTGGTTCCCTCCCCCCCTCTCCTATGTTCGGTAGCGGCGGATAGACACCTGCCGGACTGAATGAGGGGGAAAGAGTAGGGAAGAATGTGGGGTAGGGGAGCCCTCCCCCTGAGCGGCCAGTTAAGGACGGAGAAGAAGGGGGGAGGAGGTCCCGAGCCCCCGAGCACGTGACGAGTGAGAGTACCAGTAGGGGAGGGGAGATCCCCACCAGTCCGTGAGTCACCCCCTCTCATGCAGACTCGGACGCTAGCGCTGAGAAACGAGTCATCACCATCGACGTGGATGGCAATGTATGGAGGGGGGGGTGGGGAATGGTGGGGGACGGGAGGGGGACCCCGTAACCGTGGGTGGCTCACCGTGATAAACCGGTGGTCTTCCCAGCCAGGTGAAAGATACGATGGTGGGGAAGAACCGTCGGAACAACATCAATATCACTGATATAAATAGGATTATTTATAATAATCAATCAAATAAAGAAAATTAAAGGCGATATCTTAAAGCTAGACTAACACGGGGTGGAACACGAAGCTAAGCAAACAGAAAATTAGGTTAATCGCCGATCCGAAGAAAGGGGTATGTTAGCCTAATTTAACCTCTAGTTCAAGAAAACGGGGGGCAGGCTAATCACCAATCGACAATTGGGGTATGAAAGCCTAACTTAACGGTAAAATAAATTATAAACAGGGAAGCTAATCGCCATACCGAAGCATGGTGTATGTTAGCCCACCTAGTACCTATAATATTATTAAAGGTAATCAGGAACTAGAGAAGGAAAGAGAGAACATCAGAATAATTAAAGATGATATGACTCTCAATCGTGATGATAAAACTCCTAACAATGTAAGGCGTAGCTAGACTAAGGTCCGAAAACGTGCGGTCGGAGCGTGCCCCGTGGAGGCCTAACTAAAAAACTAACTGCTAGAGATATAGTGACTATGTATAAGTAACCATTCTAAAGTACTGAGAAAAAGGGAAATCTCTAACGGTATGGAAGACCGAAAGAGATAACCCGTACCTCCATGCGGTCGAGGGGCATACCGGCCGATAAGGCTCCGAATATGTATAAAACACGAAGATCATCATAAAATGAGATCAGTAACCCCAAACAGTACTTAACTTAGAAGCAGAAGTTGAAGACATCTTGAAAATAAATCCAAATAATTCCAAATAGAGCGAAACACAGCACCGAAAAAATTTTAACGTTTGGTGTAACGCGCGCTATCGAAAGGAATAACGTCTCAGGCGTCAGAGGCGCTCACGGTAGTAGTAGACCGGGAGCTGTAGCACGGCTGCTCCGTAGTTCGGGGTTTTGTCGAAGGAAGAAGCTAAATGGCAAGGGACCTCTGGTAGTGATTCCACTCGCTCCTTACTATACCGACACTTCTATAAGAAGTGAGCGAGCCATTTATCTTGGCATTATATTGTTTCTTTTTTCTCTAGGATGAATAGCAATATTTATTCTTCAGAAATAGTATCAAAGGAACCATTTCACAGGCCGACACAGGTCAAGCCCAGAAATAATAAAATGATACAAATAAAACCTGATGTTAGAAAATGGAGTTCATCAAATTAGAGAGTTAGAGAGAGAGACATACACAAGTAATTTTGACATACACGTACCTCTATATACTAGGCCATACTTGTCTGACACATGGGTACTTAATGAGTAGCCCATGTGACCCTGCTCCTGAGTCCTCAGAGTGCAAGATGTGGATAACGGTCAGGCATCTGTTGTGTGACCAACAGCGACTGTCAACATTGGAAACAAATCAATAAAGGAAACCTTGTCAGAATCTTTTGCATTTTCAGTGGTTCTGATTTTAAATTATGTTTATGAGGTACTCTGATTTAATGAATAGAGTATAAAAATAATTAAATAATCAAAGCATGAAAACCTAAGAGCATGTAATGAATTTTAGAACAAAATTTTAAAATGTTACTTGACTTATTCTGAATTTGAATATACTAACTTTTTAGTGTGTATTTATGGAAGCATGAGTAAATGTATTTATTGTGTGTTCCAGTGAAAGCATGTGCCTTTGTATAGTTTGTAATTTAATTTTAATTTATTCAGCATCATACTGAATGACCTATTTGGTCCCAGTGCTTGTGGCCTCAGGCCCAGTCTGGACCTGGCCTTTTATTCTAATCCTTTAGGCCAGCCGTATGAGAGCTGAAAGTCGGCTCAGTGGTCTGGTTAAACTAATTTGATAATCTCTCTTTAGGCAAGGGAGAGAAGGATAGACAATGGAACAAACACATTGGTTTTATTAGTAAGTTTTATTGTCTCTGACACTTTTGGGATCCTCCAAGCCTTCATAGGAAGTAATGAGGCAAACCCATCACTTTATGCCTAGAAGTCTAGCAGGGTGCAATATTCCATTTGGCCAACAGGTTAGAAGTATGGGGTTCCTTCTTCAGCTCTTCCAGACCAGGAAGGTATTCCTGGGTGGGTAGAATCAACCAGTTGGTTCAGAGATTTGCCCAGACTCCTTCCAACAATTGGTAAGTCTCCAATGCAAAGAATGAAGGCCTAGTGTATAAGCACGAAGTTCTTTACATTCACGTCCCACCTCGGCCACCCCTCATTCTAGTACCTGGGCCGAAAGACAAAATGGAGTGGGCAGGGCTTCTCCTATCCATCAGTAGAACAATCTAGCCTGAAAGTTAAACAGTCATTTTAGCTCATGTTCGTAAACTAAATCCTATGTAAAGAACTTCAGGTTTGTATGTTATGAAAAATACAAAGTACCTTAAAAATTTGCTATTCATTTTCTTCTATAGACACAAAGCTGTGACTTAACATTGAGTGCTTTCACCTTTTCCCAATCCTTTTTTTTTTTCAAATGTAACAACAGGTTTGTAAAGAATGGCAAGAAATAAGAACTGCAGCAGGTGAGACAGTGCTTGCTATTATAATGAATATCTCAACCTGTCAGTGTCAGTCACAGTGGTTTGACCTTGTCGGGATTGGTAATAAAATGTACAGTTTTTTGGTGTAGGCTCCTAGCCACAAAAAAAAAGTAAATTAATAAATAAATTTAAAATGTCACAAAAAGAGTTTAAGCAAACATTAATGAGGATGTGTATTCTTTCATTTACAGATTCTTAATCAGGTACCTTTCAAGGAAATATTTCAACACATGCTGCTTATAGACGAAGAGAATGACACACTCAAATATAATATTTCCTGCACAAGTAGGCAGGGCCTAATGAAGCTCTTTGCCTTTGCTACGTATTTAATACAATTGTTTCGCGTTGGTTTGGAAACTTATTCTCAGGTATGTGTGCTTGCTGTTGCAAATATTGTTTTCATAATAAAGGCACAGTATATATAAATTTTGTTGAATTTATTTTATAAAAACTAATCATATACACAGTATAACCTTCATCCATCCATATACACAGTATAATTTTTCCAATAAGGAAATTTATTATTTTACTGCATAAATACTGGACAAGTGTTTTAGTTTCTCTTAGGAAGCTAAAGAGTAATATTTTATCTTGAAAACGTGGCACTAGTGAACTTTCAGTTTATTACTAATGAATGAGTTTCTTTGTGACTAGAGTAGAATGTGGAACTTGCCTAAATATTGTTGAATTGAGAAAAATGTATTTTACAAACTGACTTTATTGCAAATAATGTAGAATTATGTAGTTAGATTAAAATTATTTGAATTTCAGAATGTTTTGTAATTTTAATTTTTCTGTATTATGTTTTCTTCATTTTCATTTTTCAATATTCCTTAGGTCCGTTATCGCGGAGTAACCAAGCGACTCTGTCGTTTTTTGCGACATACAATAGAATACATCACTGACCACTGGCATAATTACTTGAGATTCTATCAGTCCCTGCCTCAACATAGTTCAGATATGAATCAAGTAACAGCTCAGTGGGCTGTACTTCAGGTAATTTGAGAATTATGGTATTATATTCTATATGTTCTTTGCTATTGAGGAACATTTTTAATGAAATAATCATTTGAAGTAGTTTTATTGAATTTGCAGTTCGTATATCACCCCTATTACGTAATCATAAGTTTATAAATTCTTTAGATATTTAGAATATATTTCTGTGTATAAATTCTTTAGATATTTAGAATATATTTCTGTGTTAATTGTTCTTTGTAACTGTTGCCAGAGAATACTGTAAAGGGAATACTATATTTACTCTGTCAGGATTTTGTTCCAGTGCCAAGTCCATAAGCTCCTTGATTAAAGCTAATGAGTTTATTTTTCGTTGTATTGTACACTAAATTGCGATGAATTTGGTATATAACAAATTGTAAAACGATCAAGGCAACACAGAGAAAATATTATCACAAAATGATGCATGAATTTGTAACGCGTGGACATAAAAACAAGTTTTTTTTCTATAATTCGCGCATGCACGGCTGGGTAAGGCTTGTAAACAAAACAACAGCGTGATCCGTGAACTCCCAGCATCCCTCAAGGGGCGGGATTTAAAATCTTTCGTAAACTAGGCCTATAACTATTTTTCCGCGAATATTTAAAACAATCTTTCTGTAGTCCACTTGACACCCGACAGACAATTTTAGTCGACAGACAATACGTCCAGTTGGCGTTTAAGGGTTAAGAGACTAGCAATGCCTAAGGCCCTTGTCATCTGACTAGAAGCAGTTAGAAGTTATATTTAAGGGGGCATTCTGCTTATATAGAAATCATGCTCTGAATTTTATGAAATTTTTATGTTATGCATGGTATATATAAGGTGATGTTCCAGAAAAAAAATTTCAGAGTGATCGGATGATTATTTTGGATTTTATTGAAAAAATTAAAAAATATATAAATTAAAAATGTAACTCCTTCATTTTTAGAGCTATTGCAATGCGGTTTCATACACAGAAAGTATATCATAGAGGGAAAAAACTTTGGGAACAGTTTTTTAAATTTTCCCTTTTTTTGGATGGAGGGCAAGGGGAGATTTTCTCCAAAAATTTTGTTAATTTTATCATCACATGTTCCTCGTCAACCTAAGAAAAATATCTAGCCCCAACAAAATATTTATCTTTCTTTCCTCTTTCCAATGGTATATTTAAATTTAAAATTGGCCTATAAATATACAAGTACTAATTAGCATTTGAAGTGCAAAAATGTGAAAACTGGGAAAAAGTCATAAAGGTCAACAAGTTTTTTTTTTTTTTTATGCACTCGGGGAAAAAACTTTTCTTTGAGCAAAAACATGTTACAAATAAATATTTAATATTCACTTGCACTTAGTTCAGACTGCCTTTCCTTCTTTCTAATATTTATTAGTTTTTTTTTTTTTTTTTTTTGCTTGATTTCTGGCTTCAAGTCCCCTCCCCCCCCCACCCCACCCCACCCCACCCCACCCCCTCCTAAAAAGGGGGGTTAGTATTTGCTCGAGGTGAGGGTATCAAGTACCACCTGATTCTTTGTTGCCTGGTTTGAAACCAATTTAATAAAAGTTTAGTATCTACCAGGCTTATATTCTTAACTCATTTTGAGTCATTTTTTAACGTTGTTTGGTCTTTTTGACCTTTGGGGTCTGTTTTTCAAGCCTCAAATAAGAAGAACTGTTCTATACTTTCACTTGTGCCAAACAGATGTGTTAGTAAGTTGTGTTCAATTGTTGTTACTTGTACACAAAAAAGCACTCTATTTTGGCCAAAAAAGGGATTTTGACGAAGGAAAAATCTATTTCTGGGGAGAGACCTGTGTCGCCCGGTGAAAAGGATCCTGCTATCCACTTTTCTGATATAAATACTTTCTAAATATACCAGAGAAAAAGCTAGCATTGGTGTGCAGAGGTTACTACCCTCGCGCGAGCACTCAAAGGGCGTCGTGTATAAAGTTCAGGGCGTGTGAAAGCCACTATTCACAGGTCTCCTGCCATTTAGAGTATTCCTTCTCAAAACCCACATATGGGGTGAGCCGTGCCAACGGCCACACTCACACTGCCTCTGTACTACCACTACTGACACCCGATGCGAGCGCCCCCACTCAATCCTTGCTTTGTTAGATACTTTTCCTGGCTTGGATAGGTGTAGGGAAGGGAAGACTATGGGTTGGGTTCACCAGGCGACACAGGTCTCTCCCCAGAAATAGATTTTTCCTTCGTCAAAATCCCTTTTCTGGGTTGACCTGTGTTCGCCGGTGAAAACTTGCTAGAGAATGCCATCCAAGCCAATAAATAAAAGTAAACTTAAGGGGAAAAATGAAATGAACTTCATTAAGATATATGTTTACTTAATGTAAAAGATATTAGTAACAATAGAAAAAACTTAACATACTAATACTTAATAACTAGGACTTAAGCTATGGCTTAGAAATAATTATGCTTAATGGTAATACAAAAGGAATTTTTATACAGGTAAGGAATTTTTGATACAAAATTCTGGATATGTACCATCCGGATTATAAAAAACTCGTCCAGAACTAATTAAATATGTACAAAATATGTGGCAGGGTGATGCCGGGTTCTCCATATACTGAGGAGAGAGGCATCGTGGCGAGTATTAGTGAGGCAGGTAGAAAGGAGGGGGGGGAAGGGGGCCAGAAGATTAGGAAATGTTATTGGGGGGAGACTAGGCTCCCTGCTGCTATAGTTGAATATTTTAGAGATTGTAAATTCTTTAGATAGTGGCGTTTGAAAACTGTTGGAGATTTCCAACCCGTATATTTTTCAAGATCCTCAAAGTTCATATTCTGAAAATAATTAATTGATGTAGCCACTGCCCGGATGTCATGAGCATGTGGAAATGACTCCGGGTTGGCTTGTTTTATAAAGTAGAGTATCTGCTGTCTAATACCTTTGATAGAGATCGTGCCGCCATCTTCTCTAATAAAGAGAGGATCTGAGGACTTTGTGGAGGTCCTGGCTAAAAAGGACTTAAGAGTTGCAACAGGACATAGAGATGTGTCTTGAGGCAGGGGAATAATCTTCCAAGGAGACCACCTATTTTGGGGGTCTTCATTTTTTGCCAGGAAACTCCGGTCCGGGGAGAGTAGCACTTCCCCTGATGGGAGGAAATCTATGTTTTCTGTGTTACGAGAGAGAGCTGAAAGTTCAGATATTCTGGCACTTGAGGCCATAGCCTTTAGGAACAAAGTTTTCCTCAGAAGAGTAATAAATGCACAAGATTCATTAGCAGTGTCTGACGCCAGTCTTAGGACATCATTTAAGAACCAAGTGACCTTTTGTGGACAGACAGTTGGCCTAAGGCGTGGTCATGCTTTTGGAATGGAAGAGAAATATGAATCTGACAAGTCTATTTTGAAACCGACTTGAAAGATCTTCTTTAAGGCTGATTTTATTGTTGTAATAGTTTAGGCGGCTAGGCCCTTCTCGAATAAAGTTCTGAAAAACGAGATGGCCAGATTTGGGGTCATTTTATGGGTATCTGAATGTTTTAAAAATTCAGCCAACTTTTTAACAGCTGAATCATATTGCCTAAGTGTTGAATCTCTTTTGTCTGATTCTATGAATATGATATTACACGGATCAATACTCGCATCTTCTTGAGCCGCAAACTTCATGAAATCCATAAAGTTAGGGTTTGGAGAATTCTTGAGGAAGCTGACACAGTTCGAGTTTGTACTACCTGTGTCAGTTCCGGGCGAGGGATCCTTCTGGGATGGAGCTTCAGCTCTAGAAGGAGCGGAAACCAGTTGCTTTTGGGCCAGTTGGGAGCCACTAGGGCTACTTGTCCTGTGAAGGAGCGTAGCTTGTGCAACACTTTCATCAGAAGATTCACTGGAGGGAACAGGTAAATCTTCTGCCACTGGTTCCAATTTATGGCTAACGCGTCTGTGGCATAGGCTAGAGGGTCCAGATTGGGAGCCACATAGCATGGTAGCTTGTGGTTGGACTCTGTTGCGAATAAATCCACTTGCAGGCCTGGGATTTGACTGGAAATCCACTGGAATGAATTCATGTCTAGGGACCATTCTGACTCCAGTGGAGTGGCCCTGGAGAGAGCGTCCGTGATCACATTCCTGACTCCTGCCAGATGAGTTGCTGACAGGTGCCAGTGCTTCTTTGCTGCCGAGGTAAATATTGCTACTAGTATATGATTCAGTTTGCTTGTTCTGGAGCCTTCTCTGTTTAGGCAATGGACTACTACTAGGCTGTCCGAGACTATCCTCACATGGTTGTTTTCGGGTGGTGATAACCTTTTCAGAGTTAGAAAAACTGCCATGGCTTCCAATACATTGATGTGGAATTGGCGGAACGTGTTTAACCATGTTCCCTGAGTTTTCTGGTGCTGAGAGTATCCCCCCCAACCACTCAGTGACGCGTCTGTATGAATCGTCACAGATGGGGGAGGGAAGTGCAGTGGCACTGACTTGGTTAGATTCTTGAGTTTCGACCATGGGTGAAGTCTCTCTGCCAGTACGGATGGAATTACTGAGAGTTTGTCTCTGAGGTGATTGTTGGCTCTCTCCTTCCAGACACGATTGATATCTTTCAATCTGGCTTTCAGTAGGATGTCTGTTACTGACGCAAATTGTAGTGAACCGAGGATCCTCTCTTGGGTACGTCGAGAAATCGTTTCGTAGCTGTTGCTATCTCCTTGGTCTTCTTGGGTGGAAGGGATAGCTTGTGTTTCTCCAGGTCCCATTGGATTCCCAGCCATTGGAAGTGGGAAGCTGGTTCCAGTCGCAACTTCTCTTTGTTTATTTGAAATCCTAGAAGTTCTAAGAGTTCTATGACTTTGGCTGTTGACCTGCGGCATTCCTCGACTGTGGTTGCCCAAATGAGCCAGTCGTCTAGGTAGGCTACCAGCATTATTCCTCGGGTCCTGAGTTCCTGGACTACTGTCTCTCCTAGTTTGGTGAATATTGTGGGCGCGATGTTGAGCCCGAATGGCATGACTTTGAATGAATACGCCTTGTTGCCTAATCGGAAGCCTAGGTATGGAGAGAAGTTCCTTGCTATCGGAACATGATAGTAAGCGTCTGTAAGATCTATAGAGGTGGTGACGGCCCCACGGGGAAGTAAGGTCCGCACCTGCGAGACTGTCAGCATGCGGAACTTGTCGCAAAGAATGTAAGAATTGAATTTGGACAAGTCTAGAATGACTCTTCTTTTGAATGAGTTCTTCTTTGCGACAGTGAACAGACGTCCTTGAAATTTTAGGCTCTTCACTCTCTTTATGGCTTTCTTCTGCAAGAGATCTTTGGTGTACTCTTCCAAGTCCGTTATTGGAGTCTGGAAGAAGTTCACTGGTGGTGGTGGGAATCCTCCCTTCCACTTCCAACCCAGGCCCTTAGAGATTATGCTGTACGCCCAAGGGCTGAAAGTCCAAAGATCTCGGAACCAGTATAGCCTCCCTCCTACCTGATACTTCTCACTGGTTTGTTGCGGGCTTATAGCCCCAGCCTCCGCGGAACCCCCTGCCTTTAGACCCGCTACATAGTCGGGAGTGGCCTCTGGCTCTACTACTACCGGCATGTCGGTTGTAGCCACGAAAGGAACCACTGGCTTCATAGACGGGGTTGAAGGCGGGGGAGGCCATTAGGGCTGCAGAGGTTGCAGGCTGTTGGCCTTGTGGAGCCTGAAGCAGCACAAACTGCTGCTGGGGCTGGGCCTTTGATGTCGAAGGTTTCGACATTTGGGCGAGGGGCATTGCCTGTGCCATTTGTTGGGGACAAAAAGTCTTATATGGCGCGAAGTATCTTTGTTTCTTTCTAAACCTGGCTTGTTTTCCGGTTGCCTCAAACTTACGTTTGAAGGGCAGACCCCGGGCAGACTTTGATTGGCCCTGGAGGCTTCCCTCAAGACGTTATCTACCTCTTCTTGAGGGAAGAGGTTCTCGCCCCAGATTGAGGTTTTAATTAGTCTATTAGGCTCATGCCTAATAGTAGCCTTCGCCAAGACGTATTTCCTGCAAGCTCTTCTTGCGACACCAAAATCGAATAGGTCCGACTGGTAAGTCTGTAGCAGACTCTCTGTCAAGACCTGGAAGAGCTGCTCGTCCTTGTAAATGGAAGCTACCAACTCCATTGAGGCAACGGAGTTGATAGACCTAGCCAGTCTAGTCCTAGCCTCAAATTCAGATTTTATCATGTTCTCCGGCAGCTTGGGGAGCTTATCGGAGAACAAGGTCGAGGCACAGTCCGAATCTAATTTGCTGACCGTAAATTTGGCGGGAGCATCCTGCCAGAAGTCTCTGTTGGCAGGTATCACGTTTACGCAACGAGTATAATGTTAAAACCATACTTTCATCATTCTCTTTTGCTGTTTTTGAACTTATTTAACTAATTTGAGTATTGTAATTTGGTCTCTCGTAAAATCTGATTATCATAAGACGAATTATCATAACGTGAACACTATACATATAGTTAACTGTATACTGCATAAAACCTTATTATTCCTTGGCTCTTTTAAAAAGTTATGCTTTACTTCACTGTATCCAATAATAGTGTATGTAGTTTCATATTACTACGTATACAGGTAGTTGTCGACTTACGACCACAATTAGTTACAACTAACTGGTCGTAAATTGATTTGGACATAAGTCGGCCTATGTTAATTTACCATAAGAATATTATACTAGCCTAGCCTACACTACACAGCAAAATTTATACATATATGGCATAGTAATTATTAATTTCAGCTAATTCTCTAGGTTCAATGCACATTGGCTTATGATAATTTAATACAAAGAGAAATTGAATAACATTTAACAAGATAGCCTCACATATATGAGGATGATGTTTTCATGGTACATATATCGTATATAAACGAATACAGTAGCCTAGCCTACAGTATACTGTATACTACATATATGATATACTAATTTAGTACAGGCAGTACCCGGCTTACGATGGGTTCGGCTTATGACGTTCCGAGGTTATGATGCTTTTCAATTATATTTATCAGACATTTATTTCCAAGTTGACGACACATGGTCCAGGGTTACAACACCTACAACGCTGATCTGGCAGAAGAAATATGACTCCAAAAATGCAGAATAATCAATATTTGAACGTTTTTTTTGGTGAAAATTGCAATAAGCCTGCAATTAACATAGTTTTTTCTGGGCCAAGCCCGTGTCACTTTGTGAAATATCCCTTCAGTTCATATTTCTAAGGTAAATAATGCTAACATTACCAGAGAAGAATAAAAGAGGGGGATGTCAGAGTATCCTGACTCGCTCACCCTAAATAAAAAGAGGGTGTCGGTATGGTACTGGGGCGAGTGAAACCACTACCATGGACCTCTTGTCATTTAGATCTCTCCTCCACCAAAATCCCCCTGCTAGAGAGAGCTGGTACACAGACTGCACCAGCAACTACTACTACTCCCCCACCCACGCTAACACCAGCGCCTCTAGTGGCCATCCTTGACGTTAGCGACACCTTGCCCACACGTGCTTTTGCTCTCTGTGTTTGTGCTTGCTATTTTGGATTATATTGCAACTATGGAACTTCAAGCCATCGCCGCAGCTAAGTTAAGTACTGCCAAAAGGTTACACGTAATTTTAGTCAGACAGGATCCGTTTTTCAACCGTTTTTTAGGTATATTTACGGCACCTCCTGCGTCTGGTCTCAGGCTCGCCATACTGGCTCGCCTCGTGTGTTTCTTTGCTAGCTCCTTCTGTCTTCCATACCGTCGTAGCTATTGCTGTGCAGTTTTTATGATTAATTTTATGTGTGGTGCAAGGTGTGCTACTGAATTTTATATTCTCATCGTATTATTCGGGAATCCTATGCCTTTATGTCTTAGCTCAGTGTTCATGCATGCATGTGCCTTTGTCTAGGTCTGTTAGGCATGTGGGGTCATAGCCCCTCTCTCTCTTTAGTCCTACCACCCTGGCCGTCGCCCTCCGTTTATACGTATCGGCAGAGGCCAGCTCCCGAGTAGTTGGGCTTCCTACCTTCCAGGTAGGTTAGCCTAGCTTCTCTAGGACGTTTCTTTTCCTTTCTCTTCGATTCCCTTCCTTTCTATTTTGATATGATGTGTTATCTGTATTCTGTTTATGTTGCATGTTAGAGACGGTTTGAGCTAGCCTAGGCTATCTCTTTTCGCCTGGTCTATCCGTCCGCTTGGTCCTACCACATTCGCGGTGGGCCAGATGATCGCCACGAGCCACCAGCTCAGTCCCCCTACCTGCTTTCCTCCCCATAGCGGGGGGGAGGCAGACCGCGCTCGCTCACGGTTGCCATGGCAACCAACCGGGCTCTCCTCCCCTCTTCCTCTCTACCCAGGGAGTTACCTTGAGTCTGGCTCTTCATACCATTCTCTTCCTGGGATCCAGGGGGGGTCCCTTGTGCGTTCGGGTTGGGTTGGCCACCCCGCCCACTCGTACCGGGTCCTCCTCGGGTCTCTTCTCAGCTCTCTCCTTCCCTCGGTCACCCCCCAGCCTACCCACCGCGCTAGCGGCGGGCTCATCTGGCTCCGCCAGTTCATAGGGGGGTGGCAGAGAGCAGCTCTCACATGCATACGTATTAACATATATATATAATTATAGTTTTTACAATTATATTTGTGTTATCATTATATTATCTATTCCGCTAGTCTGGCGGAGTGCCCGCTCACCATCCGGGTCCTCCTCCTGCTTGCGGAAATTTTGTACAGCGGAGCTGAGCTCCGCCCGCTTTAGTTATTTATCTGGATTAGTCCTCTCATGTTTCTCAGCTGTCCTTGTACCCCTCACCCTCGTGTACAGACTGATAGCTGGTTCGGTGGAACTCTGTACTCCGGTGCCCCGGTAACTATCGGGCTAGTTTACCAGGTCTTACGGACTATCTCTACAGGAGAACAGGAGAGGACTATGCCCAGAAAATTTTTCACTCCGGCATGCAGCAGAGTATTATATCTCTTAGCAGGCTAGTCCTGTTAGTAACTGCTGATACTCATGTATCTGTCCACTTACAGGCTACCAACTGCCAGGAACCTGGGTGCAATGCCATCCTACAAGATCCCTGTGGTCATGAGGTCTGCCGGACCCATGCCCCCTGTGCCATCCGCCATGGTGAATTAGTGGTATGGCACCATGAAGCCTGCTCCATCTGTTACGACTTGGTGGATCAGTTTTCCGCCGGAGTAAGTATACACCGGAGTGATATGCTTATACTGTTTATTGAAGCAATATGATAAGAGATATAAACATTATTTAGTTCTAGATGTTTAATCATATAACCTCGGGGCTTCGTTGTAAGGATTACAATGACCCTCTCTTCCAGGCTGCCGCCGTGAAGGACGCCGCATCGGCTACCTTGAGGGCATGGGTCGGCGGGTTCGGAAAGAACGTATCCAAGGGGGAGCCGTACATCCTGGACAAGAGTATGGCTGTAAGCCTCTTCCCGGGCGGGAAGTCGACCGGTTACGTCAACCCAGCAGCGGCGCCTCCGTGCATCGCCGCCATCCAGCAACAGGTGGCGCAGGCGCTGGCAGCCCAGGGCAACCCGGAGATCGCTGAAGAAGTGGCTACCCTGGACCTGAATGTAGAGCCAATGGCGGTAGGTGAAGGTAATTTGTTAGTTGAGGTAGGTTTGCTGGGAGCTCAAGGGCTTCCCTTGGGCTTATCTGGATCTTCTTCCTCTAATCTTTCTTCTACTTCTTTCCAAGGCTTTTCCGAACCTGACGTTCCGGTTAGGTCGTCATCAGCTTCAGCTGTCCCTAAAGTGAAAGGGAAGCGAGAGCAGAAGACCCTGGAGAGGACGTCTTCTAAGAAGACCTCGTCCTCCACATCTCATAAGACTCCGGCTCACCACCCCGGAGCAGGGAAATCGAAGTCCTCTTCGACTTCACATTCAAAAGGGTCCAGAGGCAAGTCCTCTAAGGATAAGGCCTGTGCTTCCACAGAGCCGAAGCCTTCGACGTCCACCGGAACACGCCCTAAGACTCCTATGTCGGTCAGGGACCCTAGTCCCTTCGACACAGAGGCTTTCACTGCAAATATAATGCAGCAGATGGGGAACCTGGTCGGTAACTTGGTTAACGACAGGTTTGAGCAGATGTTCTCACGCATCTCCACCTCGTTTGAGGAGTCTAATCAGTCGATCCGGAGTATTGCGGAGAGGCTGGCAAACCAGGAAAATCTGATGGCGGGCCTCAGGGAGAATTCCCCAGCAGTTCTTCCTCAGTCAGGTATGGCGTTACAACCCATGCCAGACTACGAATCTCTTCCTCCCTTCACGGCGAGCAATCCTTGGAGGGTCGCAGCTTATGCCCCCTTCAAGGATGGTATGTTGACCTTACCAGATTGTGGTACTCGGAGAATAGAGGACTTTGAGTTCCACCCCGCCAACCTCCAACCACCCTTTATAGGCTATGCTCGCCTGACAGAGGCAGCAATGAGAAGGGAGGATAGGATCCCGAAAGAGACAGTCATCTATAGTCGGGATCAAGCTCAAAGAGAATGGATTAGAAGTTTGGAGGATTGAGATTGTATTAATACCAAACTTCAGGCTTTCAAAAGTCCATTTACCATCTTTGTGGCAGAGGAGGATACACCAATCCCCTTTACCACAAAATTAGCAGAGCTAACCATGCAGGCCGCCATGAAAGACGAGCCTATGCCCCAACTGAGGGAGACAGAGCCAACATCTCTTCTCCTTCCAGGATCTGAAGACCTCTGGGCTGATCTGCCGGCTACCTTCACGGTTGGGAAGCTCAAACCAGATTGTGCAATTGCACAATTTGGAGGGAGGCTCCCTAGGTTGTCGGATAACCTGATCCAAGCGGAATTTGATGCTAGGACCAGGTTAGAGAGGACTTTGAACGCCCTAGTGATGACAGAAGTTGCCGCAATTACATATGGGATGGAACCTCTGTTCAAACTTCTAGCCAAAGCACAGACACACACTGTTCAGTGTGATCTGTACGACTTTGTGATAGTGAGACGCAACTGCAGGAGGCCACGATTCGTCACGAGCCGAACAAGCTACTTGCGTCTTCCATCTGGGGCGCTGACCTCTTTCCCGAAGCGGTGGTGAACGAGGTTCAGCATGAAGCAACTAGGCTTAATCAGAGCCTTAAAGTCCGGTGGGGACTTTCATCCAAAAGGAAGCCCGAAGTTGCTCCTTCAGCTTCGAAGAAGTTGAAGAAGCCTAGAAAGTTCACACCTTTCCAGGCTACTCAGCAGCAACAAATGGTACAAGCCGTACCAATGTCCCAGGTGGTTCAGCCGTCAACATCGAAGAACCAGTCCCAACCGATTCTTCTACTGACTTCCCAAAACCAGCCCTCGACCTCATATGCTGTATCTCCGGCCTTCAATCCAGTCTTTGAAGGCCAGGCGTTCCAAGCCTTTAATAGGTTTGGAAGAGGAAGCAGGGCTAGAGGTGCATTTCGCCAAAGAGGTGGCGGAAGGACACCTAGTAGGGGCAAGCACTTCCGAGGAGGACGCGGATCACGCCCCGCCCCAAGTCAGTGAGAACCCTCAGGTGGGAGGGAGGCTGTTCCCCTATCGTCACAGATGGGGATTCAGCAGTTGGGCACAAAGCATTGTGTACAAAGGGCTGGGATGGAGTTGGATCAAAGGTACCCCTCCATCCAAAACATTCCTTCAAAAACCAACAAAGGAATTGACAGAGTATGCACAGGAACTCCTTCAGAAAGGGGTAGTATCAAGAGTCAAACATTTAAAGTTTCAAGGACGCTTGTTCAGCGTGCCAAAGGGAGTAAGGAACGTGATAGCAGATGCCCTGTCTCGATCAGTTCCTCTAGAATCGGAGTGGTCCCTGGACAAGCGCTCATTTCAGTGGATATGCCAAAGGGTCCCAGGCCTCCAGGTGGATCTTTTCGCATCACAATCCAACCACAAGCTCCCTTGCTATGTGGCCCCCAACCTAGACCCTCTGGCTTATGCCACAGACGCCATGTCCATAGAGTGGAATCAGTGGAAGAAGATATACATCTTTCCTCCAGTGAATCTTCTATTGAAAGTCCTGAACAAGCTCAGGTCTTTCAAGGGACAAGTTGCTCTAGTAGCCCCGGACTGGCCCAAGAGCAATTGGTACCCTCTTCTTCTGGAATTGGGTCTCCGACCTCAACGGATTCCCAATCCCAAACTGTCCCAATCAGTACAAATGAGGACTGTGTTCGCTTCCTCAGGAATTCTCAAAACCCTAACTTTATGGACTTCATGAAGTTCGCGGCTAAAAGAGATGCCAATATTGATCCTCAGAATATCCTTTTCTTAGAATCGGATAAAAGAGAATCAACGTTGCGTCAGTATGACGCAGCAGTTAAAAAACTAGCAAATTTCCTGAAGGAAACGGATTCTAGAACCATGACTGTTAATTTGGCTATATCCTTTTTCAGATCCTTATTTGAAAAAGGTCTAGCAGCTAGTACTATTACGACCAATAAGTCAGCGTTAAAGAAAATCTTCCAGTTTGGCTTTAAGATAGACTTAACAGACTCTTATTTCTCATCTATTCCTAAAGCTTGTGCTAGGCTCAGACCATCAGAAAGACCTAGCTCAATTTCATGGTTCTTAACCCTTAAACGCCGAAGCGGTAAAATAAAAATTGTCTCCCGTGTGCCGGAGGTGTTTCGGAGTAAGCGCGGAAGCGGAAAAAATATTTTCAAAAAATCACAGCCCGCTTAGTTTTCAAGATTAAGAGTTCCTTTTTGGCTCCTTTTTTTGTCATTGGCTGAAGTTTAGTATGCAACCATCAGAAATGAAAAAATTATCAATTATCATATATAAAATAATGCGATATATGATAGCGCAAAAAACAAAATATCATATATAATTGTATTCAATCGCGCTGTGCGCAAAACGGTTAAAGGTAACAAGTTACTATTTTTTTTTTGTAATGTACACTAAATTGCAATCCTTTTGGTATATAACACATTGTAAAACGATAAAATCAACACAGAGAAAATATTATCACAAAATAATGCATGAATTCGTAACGCACGGATGTAAACATATTTTTTTCAAAAATTCACCATAAATCTAAATATTGTCCTAGAGACTTCCAATTTCTTTCAAAATGAAGACAAATGATTGAATATTACTATACTGTAAGAGTATTAGCTTATAATTGCAGTTTTCGACCATATCTGATGAGTTAAAGTTGACCGAATGTCGAATTTTTTTATATATTTTTTTTATATGCAATTATTTCAGAAATTAGAAAAGGTATAACCTTCAAATATATTTCGTTTTATTCTACATGAAATTGCACACATTTTCATATATAATACTCTATGAAATGCCTAATATGAAACGAGCAAATATTCTGAGATGGGACGTACGCATTTCGGAGATTTGTGGCGGAGAATCCGCGCTCGGAGGGAAGGAAAGTTTTTTTTTTTTTAAATTCACCATAAATCTAAATATTGTGCTAGAGACTTTGAATTTGTTTCAAGATGAAGATAAATGACTGAATATTACTGGACTGTAAGAGTTTTAGCTTACAATTGCGTTTTTCGACCATTTCGGTAGTCAAAGTTGACCGAACGTGGTTTTTTTCTATTTTATCTTGATTTATATGCAAATATTTTCAAAAATGAGAAAAGCTACAACCTTCATTATTTTTTTGTTGTATTCTACATGAAATTGCGCACATTTTTATATATAAAAAACTTTATGTTAATGGCTAATTAAAATGGTGCCAAACATTACCACAATCGCACGTATGATTTTTTGTTTTTTAAGAGTTACCGCCTCTTTGCGGACGTAAAGAAAATGTTATTTTTTTCATAAATTCACCATAAATCGAAATATTGTGCTAGAGACTTCCAATTAGTTGCAAAATTAAGGTAAATGATTGAATATTACTAGAATATAAGCGTTTTAGCTTACAATTGCGTTTTTTTTTCCTTTTTTTCGATCATTTCGGTAGAGTCAAAGTTTGACGAAAGGTTGAAAATTTGTCACTTATCATTTTTATATGAAAATATTTCAAAATTGATAAAAGCTACAACCATGGGTTTGTTTTTTTAGTTGTATTGTGCATGAAATTGCGCACATTTCCAAATATAAAACTTTATGTAACGGCTAATTTAAAAATGGTGCAAACATTACCACAATCACATGTATGATTTTTTTCGGAAGAGTTACCGCGCGGACGTAAGGAAAAAGTTTTTTCATAAATTAAAATATTGTGCTAGAGACTTCCAATGAGTTGCAAAATTAAGGTAAATGATTGAATATTACTAAAGTATAAGAGTTTTAGCTTACTAGTTGCATTTTTCGACCATTTCGGTAGAGTCAAAGTTGACCGAAGGTTGAAATTTTTGCACTTATTCTTATTTATGTGAAAATATCTCAAAACTGATAAAAGCTACAATCATGAGTATTTTATTGTCGTATTCTACATAACAATGCGCACATTTTCATATATAATACTCTATGTAACGGCTAATTTAAAATGGTACAAAAATGATGTCAAAGTGACGAAATAATTTCCGAGATGCGTCACTGATACTTTTTAGTGCGGGAAGAAAGAAATTCGCGCTTGCGCGCTGCGTAACGATTGTAAACAAAACAACACCTTGATCCGTGAACTCCCAGCATCCCCCAAGGCGCTTGATTCAAGAGTTTTCGGCTGGTAGGCCTAAAAGTATTTTTCCGTGAATTTTTAAAAAAACTTTTGTATGTCGACGTAAAATACGTCCAGTCGGCACCCGAGAGACAAAAAATGTTGACGTAAAATACGTCCAGTTGGCGTTTAAGGGTTAAATGATGTTCTCAAACTGGCTTCAGATACTGACAACGATTCATGTAAAAACTATATACACTCTTAAGGAAAACATTATTCTTACTGAGCCTGGCCTCAGGAGCCAGGATATCTGAACTGTCGGCTCTCTCCAGAGACTCTGTCGATATTGAATTTCTCCCTTCAGGAGAAGTTCTGCTATCCCCAGATCGTAGTTTTTTGGCCAAAAACGAGGACCCCTTAATGAGATGGGCTCCTTGGAAGATCCTCCCTCTTCCTCAGGACCCTTCTCTATGTCTAGTGACGACCTTACGAGCCTATTTGTCCAGGACATCCTCTAGGTCCTCAGGTCCACTATTTATACGGGAGAAAGACGGCACCATTTCCTTAAAAGGAATTAGACAACAATCCTATATTTTATCCAACAAGCCAACCCTGATTCATTCCCTAAAGTCCATGACATAGGGCAGTAGCCACCTCAATTAATTATTTCCAACATATGAATTTTGATGATTTAAAGAAATACACAGGCTGGAAGTTGCTGACAGTTTTCAGATGTCACTACCTGAAATCCTTGGAATCTCTTAAATTTCCGGCAGTGGCCGCAGGAAAAACAGTTTCTCTTGACACTGCCTAAGTAGTCTAGTCATAGATCCAGATCTCCTTTCTACCTGCCTCATAAACAATTTTCCTTTGATCCTACCACCAGGCTCAACCCTGTTTGAGCCTTAGCTGCCTAAAAAGGCTATATAGTGATGTGTCCCTTATTTTTATGCTAGGGTTACTCACATCTGTACATATTTTGCCGAATAAGGCTATATTGTGATGTTCTCCCTTATTTTTATGCTAGGGTGACTCACGTCTGTATGTATATCATTCTTCTAGTTTTAAGTTATCATAAGTTAGCATAAGTATAATATTAAGTCCTATTATGTATTTTAAGGCTAACGCATGTTACTATGCATTAAATTAAGATTTTATATAATAACTTTGTAAATGTTTAAACTAGATTATACTCATATTATGTATTTTTGTGTTTTCTTGTTACCTCTTTCTATACCTTTTCCCAAGCTTGTGCTAATTCTCTGGTACTATTTCACAAAGCGACACGGGCTTGGCCCAGAAAAGGGATTTTGACAAAGGAAAAATCTATTTCTGGGCAAGGGCCCGTGTCGCCCAGAGAAATCCCCCCGTTTTCTCTCCCATCCCTGTGCCCAAGCTTGGTCTTCTAGGATGGCCACTAGAGGTGCTGGTGTTAGCGTGGGTGGGTGAGTAGTAGTAGTTGCTGGCGCAGTCTGTGTACCAGCTCTCTCTAGCATGGGGGATTTTGGTGGAGGAGAGATCTAAATGACAAGAGGTCCGTGGTAGTGGTTTCACTCGCCCCAGTACCATACCGGCACCCTCTTTTTATTTAGGGTGAGCGAGTCAGGATACTCTGACATCCCCCTCTTTTATTTTTCTCTGGTAATGTTAGCATTATTTACCTTAGAAATATGAACTGGAGGGATATTTCACTGGGCGACATGGGCCCTTGCCCAGAAATAGATCTTTCCTTCGTCAAAATCCCTTTAATGAACCCAAAGCATTAAAAGTAAGGTTTTCTTAGGATTTTTGACGATGTTCCAGCGTACAACGATTTTCGGCTTACAACGCGTCTCTAGAATGGAACCTCCGTCGTATCCCGGGGACTGCCTGTAGTTTGTTTATTATTGCTTTTGTCATATAGGAGTGGACAAAATAATTTAATTATTGTATGTTGTACCAGGCTTTTCCTACTTGCTTTACTCTACCCATTTCAACTGGGAAGAGCAAAGAATGGCCATTCTAAGGTCACCTTGGTGGTGGCAAGACTGGCACCATCTATGTACCATTAAAATGATGACCAGAATGTTGATGGAATTTTAAACTTGACTGTACATTATGTTTATGGTCCTGTGGGATATCTCTTATCTTCCTATTTTTTATTTGACTATATTTACTGTAATTGTGTTTTTCAGATTGAGTATGATCAGCTGTTTGAAAGAGCTGTTAATTGCATGTTTGGTAATCCACGTTCAGGTGCTTGGCAGTTTCTTGCTGTCATTCCGTACAGCAGTGTATCATTGCTAAGGTAAGTGGTTCATTCATATTAGCATTTTATTTGTTGCTTTGTAGGATATATACATAATAAAAGATATAGTAAAGGTGGGTACACACGTGAGAGCCGAACCTTGTATGTGTAACTGAGTTACGCATATACGGTTACAAGGTGTCAAAATGTTGAGGACGAACCGTAACCACGTTGAGCACGTAACTTCATTGTAATCCACTGCGATCATCAGTCTGTCCAGGTTGTTTACTGACGATGGCCACCATGCAAGTAGCAGCTGCCCCGTATATGTATACACATTATTTAACGAAGATGAAGCGAAATAAAAGAAGATGGTGGCAATCAAGGTTATATACTAGAAGGGTAGAATACAGTGGTCGGGAATTACTCGCTGACATGAGATTCCAAGAAGTTTCTGGCCACAGTAAAGTCTTTTCTTCGTAATAACTAATAGATTGAAGGACCTCTTCCTCACTCCAATCAGCCATGGTAGACATATACGTACTGACTGACCAAAACAAGGGACTCTACTATGGACGGCCTTGTTCATACTTCATAGTCGGTGTTAACAAGTTCAGCAACCTCTGTTGTTACGCGCGTAATACAGGTCCCGTCCACACATGGCGTAACGTACAAAGAGACCTTCCTTTGATTCGGGGCCCAAAAACCGACAATTGCCGGGACGGAGGGCGAACGGAGCCTCGAACCCGCGAGGTTCGGGGTTCAGGTTCGAGGAACCGTCCACACTTGCGTTTTTGTCACAAGAATCGGTTACAATACAAGGTTCGGTTCGCACGTGTGTACCCACCTTTAGGCAAACAAAGTAGATGTGAAAAGCATAACCAGACAATTACTTTAAGGGAAGTGCAGATGCCATAAGGCCCCATTATAAAGTATAAATGTTTGTTGCTACCTTATGACTGAAGGGATTTGCTTCAAATTTTTACCACGTATTCTCCAACTAATATTGAAAATTCTCTTGTGGGGAAAGTATTAGCTGATTATGTGTTAACCCTCTTACGCCGAATGGACGTATTAAACGTCGAGTCAAAATGTCTCCCGTATGCCGAATGGACGTATTTTGAATCATGCGCCTTGGGGGATGCTGGGAGTTCACGGATCAAGGCGTTGTTTTGTTTACAATCGCTACGCAGGCGCGCAAGCGCGAATTTATTTCTTATCGCACTAAAAAGTATCAGTGACACATCTCAAAAATTATTTCGTCACTTTTACATAATTTTTGCACCATTTTAAATTATCCTTTACATGAAGTATTATATATGAAAATGTGCGCAATTTCATGTAAAATACAACAAAAAAATACTCATGATTGTAGCCTTTATCAGTTTTGAAATATTTTCATATAAATAACGATAAGTGCAAAAATTTCAACCTTCGGTTGACTCTACCGAAATGGTCGAGAAACACAATTGTAAGCTAAAACTTTTATATTATAGTAATATTCAATCATTTGCCTTCATTTTGCAACAAATTGGATGTCTCTAGCACAATATTTTGATTTATGGTGAATTTATGAAAAAACTTTTTCCTTACGTTCGCGCGGTAACTCTTCCGATAAATTTTTTTGTGCGATTGTCCTAATGTTTGCACCATTTTAAATTTGCCTTTACATAAAGTTTTATGTATGGAAATGTGCGCAATTTCATGCAGAATACAACTAAAGACAACCCATGGTTGTAGCTTTTATCAGTTTTGAAATATTTTCATATAAATAACGTTAAGTGCAAACATTTCAACTTTCGGTCAACTTTGACTCTACCAAAATGGTCGAAAAACGCAATTGTAAGCTAAAACTCTTATATTCTAGTAATATTCAATCATTTACCTTCATTTTGCAATGACTTGGAAGTCTCTAGCACAATATTTCGATTTATGGTGAATTTATGAAAAAAAAAAACATTTTCCTTACGTCCGCGCGGTAACTCTTCAGAAAAAATCAGAATTTTTTTTGTGCGATTGTCGAAATGTTTGCACCATTTAAAATTAGATGTTACATAAAGTTTTATATATGAAAATGTGCGCAATTAAAAAATGATTGAAGGTTGTAGCTTTTCTCTTTTTTTGAAATATTTGCATATAAATCACGATAAATAGAAAAACCCTCGTTCGGTCAAATTTGACTCTACCGATATAGTTGAAAAACGCAATTGTAAGCTAAAACTCTTACAGCCTAGTAATATTCAGTCACTTATCTTCATTTTGAAACAAATTTGAAGTCTCTAGAACAATATTGTGATTTATGGTGAATTTTTGAAAAATATATTTAACTTCCCTCCGCGCGCCAATTCGCGGCCGCAAGTCTCCAAAATGACTACATCGCATTATCATAATATTTGCTCCTTTTCATATTAGCCGTTTTATAGAGTTTCATATATCAAAATGTGCGCAAATTCATGAAGAATATAATAAAAAATAATTGAAGGTTGTAGCTTTTCCCATCTCGGAAATATGGGCATATAAAAAATGTATATATATAAAAATTTCGACATTCGGTCAACTTTAACTTGTCTGAATTGGTCGAAATCTGGAATTCTAATCTAAAACTCTTACAGTACTGTAATATTCAATCATTTGTCTTCATTTTGAAACAAATTGGAAGTCTCTAGAACAATATTTAAATTTACGGTGAATTTTTGAAAATAACATTTTTTTACGTCCGCGCGTTACGAATTCGTACATCATTTTGTGATAAAAAATTTTCAGGTGTTGCTTTTATTGTTTTACAATGTATTATATATCAAAATGATTACAATTTAGTGTACAATACAACAACAAAAAAAGTAACTCGTTAGCTTTGACCGTTTTTTGCACAGCGTGATTTGAATACAATTATGTATGAATTTTTTTTCGCTACCATATATCGCATTATTTACATATGATAATGATATTATTTTTCATTTCTGATGGTTGCATACTAAACTTCAGGCAATGACAAAAGAATGAGCCAAAAATGAACTCGTAATCTTCAAAACTAAGCACGCTGTGATTTTTTGAAAAAATTATTTTTTCCGCTTCCGCGCTCACTCCAAACCGGCCCCGGCATACGGGAGAGATTTTGATTTTTAGGGCTTCGGCGTAAGAGGGTTAATAATGTCCTTGCCACCATTAGTTGCTAATAAAACAGATACTATACATACATGTTTTTGTGAATTAACAATGCAGTGTTAAAAAATACAGCTTACCTTTATTTGTAAAGACCTTTGCATGAAGGATGAATGAAAATTTATTATTTGGTGCGATCGGCATTTAAAAAAAGAATTAAAATATGCTTGGTTAACTCGCTAGCACTGTCTTTGTATTCACCTTTTTCCCACCAGATGGTGCTGGAATGTTAACATTCTGCCATATTTCTCATGCCATCATGTTACACACCTTCATGATCAGCTTTAGACTATATTTTGATGATTTCTGGCTCCTTTCTCTTATACAGTATACTGTGATTGTTTTCTATTTTTGCATATTTGTCATCTTTTATATTCAATTATAGGTATTGTACAGGTACACAATCCTTCAACCAGGTGTGTTTTGGTTTTTGGAATTGTTCTGATTTCAGAAATGTGGTGTCACAAACAATCAAACATCACTATTGCACCAAAAACATATTTTTCCCCTGTTCTTGCTTTTTAATTTTAGTTATTTATTCATTATGGTATATTATTGTTTATGTACTGTTAAGTGGATGTGAGATAATCAAGATCACTAATAATAAGGTAGTTGGATAATTAATACCATATGTTCACTAACATTATGTTTTCATCGAAAACACTGTAAAATACAATAATATACATGATCAAAATCATTTTAATTAACTTGTGAATTTTAATGATAAGTAAGACTATAAAATACATTTCCTCATATCAGTCATGGAGAGGGTTGTTCTTTATTGTTATAAAGTCATCATTAGTTTGTAGTCATACATTTGAGGATGTTCTGGGAAAAGGATTCGAAAGTGATGTATCATTATGACAGAGTGTGAGATTTTTCATACCACTATACTATTAAAGTTAAAATTATTGTTAAATTATGTATTGTTTTCATGAAGAAATAATTATGTAAAGGAAATTGAGTAAATTCTGCAAGTATCAGTCAAGTAATCACATTCATGGCAACGTTCAAACTTAGTTCCGTACACATAATTTGTGATCAAAATATGTCTATACATAAATAGAACAGAATAGAGAACTTGTCATTGGCTAACATACCTCCATGGCAACCCTCCAGCCAATTAGGTTTTTACTTAACAGTTATGCATTCATGTCTCAACCTAGGCATCTACACATGCGGCTTATTTCTAGCATTTTTATTATGTTTTATTCTTCATTTTTCATCTTTTACTATATGGTTTAATTCACGCGTTTCTACGCTGGTTGGTGTATTATTCATATTCTTTAAAAAATAACAAAGTACAGGTTAGGTATAGGTATCCCTGGTTAAACCAGACTATCAGCTAAGACAGACACCCTGATCCCCCTATTAATCTGTCTTGATGAGGGTAGACTGTATTGTGATGTAGGTGGTTGGTAGTGTTAGAATTTTAGACATTTTACGTTTGCCTCAGTAGTTCAGAGCCGCATGTTAGTTCTGTGTTTTCTTTTTCCCCTGGTATCATCAAACCTCCCCCCTCTTACTCAGTTTTTCTCTCTATCGTCTCGTGTTCGTCACCTGGGGACAATTATTCCTTTTCGTGTAGCAGCTTGTCCTTTTCCGCCACTTACTTATTTAGAGTGAGTTAGCCTGTGATAGTTAGCCCTCATATTTTAGTATTCACCTCTCAGATGCCTTTACAGCTATGTGATGACATCATGCAAGAAACCTATTCTTCCCCCCATCTGGGCAGGAAACACCATGGTTGTTAAGGTTACATGTTGATATCATGCAGGAACCCTCTCTTCCACTTGTAGACTTACATGTTTCAACCATGATTTAGTTGATTCTCCTTTAATATTTTGTTCAATTTTTTATGGCTGTAGCATTTAAGCTCCCCCAGGAACAGAACCCCCCCAGTAACTTGGGACTGTTTGGGTACATTATATATATACGGTAATTACTATGCCATATATGTTTAAAGTATGCTCTATAGTGTAGGCTAGGCTAGCCTATAGTCTAGGCTAGGCTAGTAGGATAGTGTTCTTACGAAAAATTAACACGGGCCGACTTACGTCCTAATTGATTTGTGACTGGTTGGTGATAGGCAATTGCGGTAGTAAGTCGACTACTACCTGTAATGTAAAAATATATCAGTCCTATTCTCCTTACGTCATTTGTAACATAACTATGGTAATTTTTTACTACCGTACGATGGTTGAAATGCAAGCAAAAAGGCTGATGTTATCGAATTGTTTGTTCATTGCAAATCAGCTGTTTCTGGCTGTATGCATTTTCCAAACAAGTATATCATTACTACCGATAATTTTGGCATTCTCTTTACTTTTTTAACTCAACTAGAAGATGGTATAGATTAAGAGAGGGGCGAAAAGGGGTTAGCTTAACTAAAAAATGGAATAGATAAAGAGGAGGAAAAGAGGTTAGCGCATTGTTGTTTGGTCTCGTAAAATTAACTCGCATGATACGTGAGATACATGATAAAATCATTCTTTAAGGGTGAAAATTTGGGGGTCACATGATATGCGAGATCGCGTGTTACATGAGTATACACGGTACATTGGAACCTCAGTTTTCGTACATAATCCATTCAGGAACCTTCCACAAAATCCAAAACATATGAAAACCGAAACAGTAATTCCCATAAGGAATAATGTAAATACAAGTAATGCGTTCCAGACCCATAAAAATAATACCAAAAATACATTTTATAGGGAATAAACAGTTTTACATACAGAAAACAATGAGAAATATAAATGACTAATAAAATGAATAAATGAACATTTTACATCACTGTTAACTTTATGGAAAACACTTGTTAGCGTATGGAAGACGGAGAGAAGGGGAGAGGGAGGAGGAGAGGTTATTGTTTGGGGGGGGGTGGGGTGGAATCTCCCTCCAGAAGGACTTCAGGTATCAAGGACCTATCTGGATTTACTTCTCTTCGTTTTTTACTGGCACTATCTGAGGTTACTTCCCCTCTTCGTTTTTTACTGGCATTAAGACCAGCTTGAGAGTTACTGGACCCCTGTCGCACAACAAAACTGTCCAGAGACATTTGTTTCTGAAGTATCTTTTCTTTAAAATTTCCTTAAAGCTAAACACGACATTGTCATTAAACTTGTTGGAGACACAGATCACAACTTTGTTGGGATAATAATTCTCCACAAAATTTTGTACATTTCACTGTGCAAACATGTCCTTAATCCCTGAAGTAGGCACATTATGTACAGTTGACCCCCTGTATTCGTGGACTCACACATTCGCTGATTTATCTATGGACCATAGCTACCCATTATTCATGGGAAATTGGTGTATTCGCTGTAATTTTCTATGAGGAATATCCACAAATTCCTGGTTTTTTTAAAAAATTAGGTAAAAAATTTTTTAGTGGGTTTTTTTGGAGTTTCAACTAACAAAATAGGCAGTTTTAAGCCTTTTTAAAGGGGTTTAAACTTCACGGATTCTAGCCATGCCAGGGGGGCGGGGGTTGTCTGGTACGCATCCCCTACGAATACGGAGGGAACACTGTGTGCACATATATTTTCTGAAATTTTCCAAGCAGCCTCTGCTGGCCTTAAATTCACTAACAGCGGCGCTTGTTGTAGGCATTTTCTCACTGAGATTGGTATGCAGCTTCCTCCAACACTTTGCTACAAGTTCTTCCTTAAATTCTATAGTGTTTCTTGCCGTTTTTACAGAAGATCTAGCACTTGGAACTTTCTTTGGCCCCATGATGGCTTATTTAGCAGTTGCATTAGAATAAAAAAGCACAAAAACAACAAACACAAAAGCGGAATGGGTCATGAAATAAGATGGGATACTTTGTTTTGGCACCACTCAATTCAGAGCACAGTATGTGCTGCCTGGAGAAAACCGAAATGTACAAAAAGAGGCATTCAAAAGCCAAGTTTGAGTATATATATGGATATATATATATATATATATATATATATATATATATATATATCTATATATATATATATATATATATAATATATATATATATATATATACACACACACACACACACACACAACACACACACACACACACAGTGGTCCCCCCGTATTTGCATTCTCCGGATTCGCGGACTCACACATTTGCGGATTTTTCTTTGGAACCTATCTAGAAATTATTCGCGGGCGGACTCGCCCATTCGCGGAATTTTCCGACGAAAATAATCACTAATTAGTGTATTTTGATGTTTATTTTCATGACTACATACATTTTTATGATACAAAAATGATTTACTAATTTTCAAATATTAATTTTGATTAATACTGTATTAGTAAGTTTAATAAGTTTAAATGATATCACATAATAAAAATTTCTGGGCTCAGCTCGTGTCGGCCTATGAAATATCCTTAAGTTCATTATTTCTAGGTAAAATTAACCTAAAATTACCAGAGAAAAAATAAAATCAAGAAAATGTCAGTAAAACTGACTCGCTCACTCTATAACAGAAGTGTCGGTATGGAAATAGGGGCGAGTGGGATCACTACCACGAGTCATTTACCATTTAGACCTTCCAACATAAAATCCCCACCTGAGAGAGCTGATACTAAAGGGTGATGCGACCGCTACTATACTACTACCGACGCCACGCGGACAGCAGCGACCCTAGCGGTCATCCTTAATCTTTAGCTCTACAACGCTAGGTGCTTCTTTTTCACTTGTGTTGTTTTTCGCTGGATTTTATCCCTAATTATGATGGAACGTGCTGCATTGCTCGGCTAATTTAAGTGCCTCATAAGTAGTATTTTTTGGTATTCCAGTCTTCCAGGGACCAGTATTTTCCTTTTTATAGGTCATATACGGTCTCCCAGGTTGACCTCGTGGCAGCCTTGTTCCACCGTCGTGTTTATTAAGATTTCCCTTCCCGGTCTCCCATACTGGGACATCTTATGCTTATGGGCTTTTTATATTTACGTTCATCGTTTATTACATCGATTTTATAGTTAGGACACAGCCCTTTTAACCATTTTTCTCTTAGTTTGGTGTTTAGGGCTATACTGTGTTTTTCTG